>NC_136261.1:369913434-370208434 GCF_964187855.1 Myxine glutinosa | reverse complement strand
CGAGAATGATTCGGAGAGCCATTTTCTGAAGCTGTTCCAGTTGGTTATCTTGGCGGATCGTGAGACCAGCATTCCAAACCGGAACAGCATTCTCTAAAAATCTTCAAATAAAAAATCTTCCTCGGCTAAGTTAAACTTTTTCAGCATCTTCAACATAAACAACTTTCCATTTGCCCTGGTGACAATATTGCTGATGTGAAGATTCCACTCCAGATCAGATCAGATGACAAAACCCAGTATTTTCATATGATCAAACTTCTGCAGTAAAGTCGCTTGGATCGTAAATTGAGGCTTTGGCGGAGGTTGCTTCATGAAACAAACTTCCATAAGCACACACTTATCAGTATTCAAATTCATGTTATTTTTCATTGCACATTGGGTAAAAACATTCAAGGCAGATTGTATTGTCACATTAGGTTCCCTGCCCCTTCAATCCTCAATCAATGTCATGTCATCAACATACTTGAAGGTTAGAATATGAGCATCGTCATCATGCTGAGTCGTTCCATCATTGGTTTGAGCCAAACAACAGAGAGGGCCCAATTTGCTACCCTTTGGTACCCCTTCATACAGGATTTGATTTACAGACAAGGTACCCTTGTGTCTAACATATCGAACTCTTTTATCCAAGAAACCACATATCCAGAAAAATAAGGCAGGCCCCGACACCCATTTGAATTGACGATGTTACAATCACATTGTACATATTATATCAAAAGCTTTAGAGAAATCTGTTGCAACCACCAAGCGGTGACTTAGTTGTTTGTCAGGGTGCACATACAGATTGTTAACAATTAACAAGTTAATTAATGAAAACACTTAACAAGGAAGTGTGACGTGGAATAACCTGCTCGGTTACTAAACTGATTGATGTCAATATTGTCCTTAATGTCACTGAGTAAGCATCGAGTTGCAAAGGTTTCAGCTAATTTTGCAAAGTGATCAGTCAACGATATTGGTCTGAGTTTATTCCAAACTGGTCTAGAGGTCTTCGGGATTGGGACAACAATTGCTTTTTTCCACTGTGCTGGAATAGTTCCCTCTTTGAATGAAGAATTTAAGATATTGTCACGTCACCGGGGTAAACACCTCAAGATGATGGGTGGCCAATAGTTGCTACTCCCGAGGCGTCCAACCAAATTAATGTCAGTTCCTTTTATGGTGCGCGTGGGACCGAAGGTCACGAGGTCCTTTCCTGTGCCGATCAGCACGAGGGGGGTTATCCAAAACCCACAAACACAGAAACGAACACACAGGCTCGACAAAGAAATACAATAAATAATGGTTGAATGAAAATAAGTGCAATGTCATATGAATGAAAGGTGAGGTAAAAACGAATATCGTAATTTGAGACGTCTCCACTCATACCTGAATACAGACAGGGGAATGATTAAAGAAAATAAAAAGAAAATCCCGTCTTTTATTTGGCACTCAGCTCTGGCCTCGTCGAGCACTTTGGTGGGGTCAGTCGACTAGAGGACCGCGCATCAAAGCGCCCAAACAATGGGGCCGGTCAAGCACACCAGCACACTGTGCCATGCAGCAGGCAGCCAAACGTTCCCCCGCTCGATTCAGGCCCAGCCAGAACAACCCGGTCCTTAGCTCCCTGGAAGAGTTCCGAGTCAAAACAACACCCCAGGCTCCAACGCTGCAAGGTTTTCTGGGCTCCAAACAGTTCTCCTCAAGCACACACGAGAAAACGCAACCACCCGCCACCAAGCCAGCACCAAAGAGAGAGAGAGAGGGGCAGGGACACACCCTCCTTTTTCCCTAGCTGAAGTCACTCCCCGACCAATCCCCACGCCCCATTGAATCATTCCATATGCTCTCAACAAACGACGAACTTCGGGGTGTGGCCGATCGGTCACGATCCCTTGGAGGCGGAATCTAGCAGTCGTTCGGGAATGTTCGTCTTTCTGTTGGCAATGTCGGCTTAATGGCCGTTGTTGTTATTGTTGTTGTTGGTGAACCAGGGTTTTTATGGCCGGTCTTTTTACTTGTAAAAAACAGAAGGGAAAATCACAGGAGGCAATTACATACTGGGAATTATCCTTAAACCCTATCTAGTGAATACAAAACCACCCTCCGTGTGGTGACATGCAAACACTCTTAACCTGACAGGTTCCTTATTTATTATATCATGGTTCCTCTTCTTTGCGTGCAAGGTCCATGCTAAAACCTATACAATCTTAACTCCACGATGGTATTTCTGCCCTACCCCCACAAATGTATCAATATCGTTAATGGGGCACTGAATTCACTAGCAAATCCACAAATCAAACAGACTGGGATTCCATCAGGCCTCACCTGCTATGAGGATTCACAACCCGTGACATGTTTTCAAAATCCTATTTTACTCCTGAATGTAAAAATTGCCCAAATGAATTGTATTATTGGGAGAGTTGTTTGAAGTGTGTATCTTGAGATTGTGGTGGGCACAAGGGGCAATAATTCCGCGCACCAGTGGGTGGCTCCTGACCACGTCCTGTTCTCCTGACATTGCCCCCGGGCGTGGCCGGTCGGCCGACAGGCGGGGCATGTCCTCAGTTCCACCCTGCGCCTCGTGACGCCTTCGCTCCGGGCGTGGCCCGAGCTGCGCCTCCACACCCAGACGCTCGCGCCACCCACTGGTGCGCGGAATTATTGCCCACTGACAATGTGTCCACCACACGCGCCCCCCCAGAATTCCCGCGCACCTGAAGGGTGAGCTTGCGGGGAAGCCGGATGACCCGGCCGAAACACCCTCTGGTGATGCGTGCAGGGCTGGGGGGTAGCGGGACGGCGGGGCTGGGGGGTGCCGGGGGTCTGATGCGTCCAGGCGGGGAGCGAAAGCTCATGCCCCACCTTTCGACCGATCGGCCACGCCCGGGGACTAGGCGTGGCCTCGGTACATATAGGCGGGCTCTAAGCTCGAGCCCGCTCAGTGCTGAAGTACGAACTTTGAATAAAGACTCTTTGTTGTACTAACGCGTTGTGGCCTACCTCTCTGGCAATCGAGTAGTGTGTGCACAGCACCACACTGGTGACCACAATTGGTTCAGCCGTCGCTGACCACCGAACGCGCCATGGCCACCAACGCCGTCGCAGTTAAACTCCCGGAGTTTTGGGAAGCGCAAGCCGACATCTGGTTTGTCCAGGCCGAAGCTCAGTTCCAGCTCCAAGGCATCACGGCGGACGAGACCCGGTATTACCACGTGGTCGCCGCCCTCGGGCCCGGCACTGCCGCCCACGTCGTGTCCATCCTTCGTCGCCCACCGGGCGACCACAAGTACGAGGCGCTCAAACGTCTCCTGCTCGCCACGTTCGGGCTCACGGAGCTCGAACGGGCCGATCGCCTCCTGGACCTTCCCGAACTCGGCGACACACGACCATCCATCCGGATGGAATTTATGCTGTCGCTGCTTGGTGACCAGCCCCCGGATTTCTTATTCCGGGCGCTTTTCCTACGCCAGCTACCTGCACAGGTACGCATCGCGCTGGCCGGTTCCAAAATAAAGGAACCCTCCGCCCTGGCCGAAGAGGCCGACAAGTTTTTCGCAGCCTGTGACACGCGGTCGGTTTGTGGTGCTGCCGTAGTTGATCCCGGGGCGGCGGCTACAGCGCCCCTCGTGGCCGCTGCCGCGCCCTGCCCACCACCGCCGCCGCCAACACCGTGGCCGCCGCAGCCGCCGCCGCCGCCGCAAACCTGGTGCTACTACCACGCCAGGTTCGGCCGCAAGGCTAAATCGTGTCGTCCGCTGTGCTCTTTTGACAGGTAGGGAAACGACCGGGCTGGCGCTCATTAGCGGCCCTGAGCGTCGGCCATTCCGGCAGCCTCCTGTTCATCATGGACACCTTGTCTGGGCGCCGTTTTCTTTGCGACAAAGGAGCGCAGGTAAGCGTCCTCCCCGCCTCCACGTCCGACAAGCAAACCACGGGCCGGGGCCCCGCTTTGCTTGCCGCCAACGGTACACCCATCCGCAGATTCGGGAATCGTTGCCTCTCACTGCGGTTTGGAGGGCAGCGCTTTCAATGGTCGTTCGTGACCGCCAGCGTGCCGATGGCACTGCTCGGTGCGGACTTCCTTTGTGCGAATGGGCTGTTGGTCGACGTGAAGCGCAGACGGCTCGTCCAGGCCGAAACCTTCAGCTTGCTCGCTTGTTCGCTGAGCGGCTCGTTGAGCGGCTCACTGAGCGGCTCACCGAGCGGCTTGCCAAGCAGCTTGCTGGAAGGTTCCGTCCCGGCGAGTTTAGTTTGCACGCTTCCGGCAGCGGACGACTTTACCCGCCTCCTCGCCAGTTTCCCGGCCCTCACGTGGCCCACCTTCTCAGCGGTGACCGTTAAACACGGGGTGGAGCACCATATCCCCACAGTCGGGCCGCCAGTCTATGCCCGGGCACGCCGACTCGAGCCCACAAAGCTCGCCGTGGCGAAAGCGGAGTTCGCCACGCTGGAGCGGCTGGGGATCGTACGGCACTCCAACAGCGCTTGGGCTTCTCCTCTGCACATTGTGCCGAAGCCTGGCAGAGGATGGCGGCCGTGCGGGGGCTACCGCCGGCTCAATGATGCCACCACCCCCGACCGCTACCCGGTCCCGCATATCCAGGACTTTTCCGCCCGGTTGGCAAACACGACCGTGTTTTCCAAGGTGGACCTCATCCGGGGCTACCACCAGGTCCCCGTCCAACCGGATGATGTCCCGAAGACGGCCGTCATCACCCCTTTCGGCCTCTTCGAGTTCCTGAGGATGCCCTTCGGGTTGAAGAATGCGGCCCAGGCATTCCAACGGCTTATGGACAGCGTCTTGCGCGACTTAACTTTCCTCTTCGTCTACCTGGACGACATCCTAGTCGCGAGCGCGTCCCGGGAGGAGCACCTACTCCACCTCCGCACGCTTTTTGAACGCCTGGGCCAGCATGGCCTAATCATCAACCCCGCCAAGTGCCGTTTCGGCGTCGCCACCATCGACTTATTGGGGCACCGCATCACCAGGCACGGGGCCGTCCCTTTACCGGCCAAGGTGGAGGTGGTCAGTGATTTCCCGCGGCCCTGCACGATCAAGGGACTCCAGGAGTTCCTGGGAATGGTAAATTTTTACCACCGCATCGTGCCCCATGTCGCCCAGCTCCTCCGCCCCCTGCACGAGGCCCTCCGGGGCAAGCCGGGCAAAGGTGACGTCGCCTGGTCGGAGCCGATGGCCACGGCGTTTGCGGGCGCAAAGCTGGCCCTGGCCAAAGCCACCATGCTGGCGCACCCGGCACCCGATGCCCCGATCACGCTCACCACCGACGCGTCGGACTATGTGGTGGGTGCGGTGCACGAGCAGTGGGTGCGTGGTGCTTGGCAACCGCTCGCGTTTTTTAGCCGGCAGCTTCGCCCGCATGAACGCCGCTATAGCACCTTTGACCGCGAGCTGCTAGGGCTCCACCTGGTGGTCCGACACTTCCGCCATCTGCTCGAGGGCCGCCCGTTCACGGCTTTCGTCGACCACAAGCCCCTTGTGTTCCCGATGGCCAAGGTCGCCGAGCCATGGTCGGCACGGCAGCAGCATCACCTCTCTGCCTTGTCTGAGTACATGACGGACATCCATCACGTGGCGGGTAAAGACAACCCGGTGGCGGATTGCCTTTCCCGGTCAGTCGTGCACGCGGTCCACCACGGGGTCGACTATACCCGGATGGCGGAGGACCAGACCACCGACCCTGGCGTCCAGGCCTTGCGGACCACTGTCACGGGCCTCCGCGTCACCGAGGTGCCGTTCGACGCCACGGGTGCTGCCCTCCTAGGCGACGTCTCCCTCGGCCGGCCTCGCCACATCGTGCCTGCTGGCTGGCGGCGCCCAGTTTTCGACGCCATCCACGGCCTGTCCCACCCGGGCACGAAGGCATCCCAGAAGCTCGTCGCGGCGAAGTTCGTCTGGCATGGCCTCCGGAAGGACGTCCGCGACTGGGCCAGGACGTGCCTCGTGTGCCAGCGTGCAAAGGTTCACCGCCACACACAGGCCCCGTTGTCCCCGTTTGCAGTGCCCGAGCATCGTTTTGACCACGTGCACATCGACTTGGTGGGACCCCTGCCCCCCTCGCGGGGGGTTCACGGCGACGCCTGTGGCTGATGTGGCGCAAGTCTTCATCGCCACTTGGGTTGCCCGGTTCGGTGCCCCCTCGGACATCTCGTCCAACCGCGGCCCCCAGTTCACTTCGGAGCTCTGGGCCGCGGTGGCGCAAGGCCTCAGGGTGAAACTACACCGCACCACGGCCTACCACCCCCAGGCCAATGGCCTGTGCGAGCGCTTTCACCGCTCCATGAAGGCCGCGCTCCGGGCCAGCCTCCGCGACGGTGGCTGGGTCGACCGACTCCCCTGGGTCCTGCTGGGCCTCAGGACGGCGCCCAAGGACGACCTGCGCACGTCCTAGGCGGAGCTGGTCTTCGGGCAACCACTGCGGGTACCGGGGGAATTCATCCCCGACTCCACGGCTCCTTGGTCCGCGGCGCAGCAGCGCTCCGCCCTTCAGGAGACCACCCGGAGGCCCCGGTGCCGACGGCACACCATGGTGACCCGCCTTCCCATGTCGCCCCGGAGCTTCGCACGGCGAAGTATGTCTTCGTCCGGCACGACGCCCGCCGGGCACTGCTACGGCCCCCGTACGACGGGCCCTTCCGCGTGCTGGAGACCGGGGACAAATACTTCACCATCGACATCGGCGGTGCCCCGGATCGCATCTCTGTGGACCGCCTCAAGCCGGCCCACCTCGATCCGGACCACGTCCCGCAAGCAGCTCTGCCTCCGCGTCGAGGCCGCCCCCCTGCGGTTGGACCCCCGGGACCCCCAGCCCCGCCACCCCCCAGCCCGGCACCCCTCACCAGGGGGCGTTTCGGCCAGGTCATCCGGCTTCCCCGCAAACTCACCCTTCAGGTGCGCGGGAATTCTGGGGGAGTGCGTGTGGCGGGCACAAGGGGCAATAATTCCGTGCACCAGTGGGTGGCGCGAGCGGCCAGGCGTGGAACTGGAATACATGCCCCGCCTTTCGACCGATCGGCCACGCCCGGGCACAAGGCATGGCCTCGGCACATATATGCGGGCTCTAAACTCGAGCCCGCCCAGTGCTGAAGTGCGAGCTTTGAATAAAGACTCTTTGTTGTACTAACGCGTTGTGGCCTACCTCTCTGGCAATCGAGTAGTGTGTGCGCAGCCCAACAAGGTATACTTTTCTCCAGGGCAAAATTGTGATCGCAATCTAGCAATTCCCCTTCTCCTCCCAAGGACTCTGAGTCCCTGACTCAAAAATAAAACAAGATGGAGCTTTGAACAGGTCAGAGCCTCGCCAGTGTGTGCAGTCACCAATGTAAGATTTCCCACCTTTTTTACTCGATATTCTTTTTTGATTTGTGTCCCATACTCCACAGAGTGTCGGTGATGCCGAAAGAGATTATTGGCAAAGGTTACACTGGGTGGTTTGCCATTGCCTTCCTAGCGTTGCTTGTCCATGGTCTATCCTTTTAAATCCTGGGCACCAAGCAAGGAAGGCAGCTTGTACCATTTATAAAAAAATTTCTTTTTATGACTCGGACGGGGTTTGTTTCTCCGACCCTCCCAGGCTCAAAGCGGACGCTCCATTAAACCACCAGCGTTGACCCCTTCCCCACCAATGGATTATTTACTTGATACACTTGGGAAAAAAATCTTTTTGAAAAGACTCCGGGAAAAAATTATTTATGAATGTATCTCCTCCTTTGTGATGCAACAAACATGGTTATCAACATTTCAAATTAAAACAAAACATAATTTGTTATTTATGTCACAATCCAGTAACATTAAAGTAATCCCTTACCTCTCGTAACGAAGATTCGTTTAAACTACACGACGATCAGATAACCAACCAGGAAGCAAAGCAGGTATGTCAGTTTTGTTATGTCACGTGGGAATGCATTGACGTCATTTACTTGCAGTGACTATTAAATCTTATTCCGGGTTTCAAGTCCACCACAAACTCTCAGCCACTTGGTTCAATCATAAACACTTGTGGAAATTACACATCATCCTTTGAAGTTGTTTTCCCTGTGTAAAGTAACAAAGATGGAGAAAAGATGGTTGTGACGTCAAAATACGAATTCCTCTCTTTTCTCAGTCTCATTCTCAGTTTCTCCTGAACAATGTGGATTTTATCATTTGAAGGTAATAATAAATTAAAAGGTACAAAGAGTAGTAGGGGAGCTCCCAATAGAGTTCGTGACCATTTTCCCGTGATCAAGGTTTGAAGGTTGATTTTGAAAGATAAAAATATATATAAAAAGATAAGCTTGGGTATCTTTTTTTTAAATGCGGGCTAACTCGGCCAGAGGACAAAATCCAAGATGTCCGCCAAAACCGCGAAATCGGGCATATTTCCGCCTACGTGAATGCTACATATACATATTGGGTGTCCATATGTGGGTTTTTCTGGGCCCAGATCTTGCATCTTACATCAGTCAAGTGATATTGTGACTTAAAATGATATTAAATGATTAATGTTGACCAAAATCCAAGATGGCCGCTGCAAAAAACCATGTATTGTATATGTTCATAATTGTGCATACCATAGATTCATCGCTGGCGTCTAAATACAGTTTTACATGACTAGTGTTTTCATTTATAACCTTACTGTTACTATGAATGACTTTTTGAGCAGGTAACGAACCAAGATGGCTGCCTCTCGCCCGTTAGATAAGCAGTTATGGCTACTGTACATTGTATCTATTGCAACGTCTTTTATTTGACACAATGTTCAAGGTTTTCATTTGCAATCAGTAAGAAAGAATTTATCTTTCTCTATTTTGTTTTATTATATTTACAGTGACATGACATTACATTTACAAGCAGTGATACACATTGCACAAGTAGCATATACGGTAGGGTTGAAAATGACAATAGTTGTTATAACAGTTTGTTTGTGTTGGATAGATTGAAATTGTTATTCACTGTCCGAATCGTCCGTCTCGGACCCAGACTCGACTGGATCATCCATAGTTGGGCTGCTTTCCAAAGCCTGAGTTAGTTTTTCTGGGAGTGCTGGGTGAATGTACCTCAATGGAAGACACATGCCTTCCTCGAGATGCCAGCCATGATATAAAGGAGACGGTGGCGCATCAGGTTTTCGTAGTTGAGCAACACGTAGGTTTGATAGTTCACTCTCTTGACTTTCAAATCGTGGGATTCTTTGTCTGGTGGAAGCCGCAGTATTGATTTCCTTTTCATTTGTCGCCACTTCCTGGCCCGAGCATCACACAGAGTGGTACTTTGTTTGCCCTTGTATATGTACCGTATGGTGTACAGCGTCATATGATCAAGCACCTGCTGAGGGACCGGTAGGTGTTTCCCTACTTCACTGAGGAACGCTCTAGCTTCAGGTGAAGTGGATGATATGTCGAAGATGGTTTTCTTCCCATGTCCAAAGAATGCTGCTGTTGTGTCTGAGCCGCTGTGGACGTGAAGAGGAACTATGATATCTGCTATTTCCTTCGGGCAGAAAGCTGTACAATCTATGAACTGCTTTTTGTACTTCATTGCGAGCACCCCTTCAGTTCTATGAGCAACATACGATGCCAATACAAGCACGTCCGTATCTTCTGCGTCGATGATAACAGGTGTTTCTATTCCAGCTTTACGTATTTGTGAGTAGATGAAGAACATGCATGTGTCTGCTTCTAACTGTTCACACTGGAAGTCTGTAACAGGCAAACCTGTCGATAGATTGACACATGTGGGCCCAATGCAGTAGACAAATTCAGTGTTAGAATAGTTTCGGTACAACACGCTGAACTCGTTTCTGAGAAAGATCTGTAGGTGCTGCTTGTTTGTTGCATTGTGGAAGAAGTCTTGAAATCCTTTGGCAGATGGGAATTTGTCCGACTGCTTGAAAAATACATTCTTGGAGCCATCTGAAAATCCAGAAGTGCTTTTTCGAAGCTTGCGTTCGCTATCCTTGACGGTCAGGGAAACATCATATCTGTCATTGACAAACACAACTTGTGATGCATATTTATGTCTGCTCATAATGACGGCGAACACCTTCGATGCGTAGTCTCCCCAGGTGTAGGAAATTCCATCAGCCTTTTCCCTGTCTTCTACCGATGGCGTAGACAAACGCCATATAAATCCCATGTCCAGGATCGCCGTGTACTTGTCTGGTGTTGGTTCCAACGCATGTAGCTTGAATTTTTCTACCAACTTAGATTTTTGCACTTTTTTCATGGTGCCGTTGATATTGAATATTGGCAGACATTCATCTGTGACTCGGTACGACATTATCTCTGACAAGGTGAAATTTTCGGTGTCATTTTCAGCAAGTGAGACAACTGCTGCCATCGCTCTGTTCTCCATTGCGTCTGACTTCATGATGCGCTCGCCAGTCTTGACTGAAGGTGGGTTGCTGAAGTTCCGTCTCAAATTCCTGTGAATGGTTGCATGGAAAGGTTTGTTGCTGCTGAACATTCTGTCTTCACAGAATGCCTTCAAGCATTTCTCGCCATCGGTGTGGACCGATTCAAAATCTTGAATGAGGTCATCAGAAGCTACCATTCCAGACTGTAGTGACTTCAAGACCTTGTTTTCTTCATTGAAAGGGTCACAGCCGAATTCAGTGATGCAGTTGTTAATATCTTGTACAGCTTGTTCGTCTTCCTTCATGCGAGTGGGAGCATTTTCACTGTGATGTCGTTTTGATTCTGATGTGCTGGCAAGATCATGCAGTGAGGATCGGACTCTATTAACATTGTTAGCATTTCGGGAATGTGACAGCAGCATCTTTTCGTTCTTCAAAATTTTGAGCCAGCCAGCTTTCATCTTTGAACCCTTGTTCATTGTCATCTCGATCCAGAGATCCAATGGCAAACATGAGTAAGGCTTTCCCGACATGGATTGAGCAAATAAGCCATCTCGCATGTATTGTGCTACATCCTCTGGGAGGGATTCCATTTCCAGCCAATACTCAACCAACCACCGTCCATATTTATCGTTGTCATAAATCTGGATCCATGGTAGCATTAAACGTAATGTCGACTTGAATTGTTCCCAGTTCTGGATTCTCAACGCATGCAGATTCATCATCAATATTTCAGTCATCTCCATAAATGTGATCCAGTACTTTGCCATTGAACCACCGGACTCCTCAATTCTATTGAACTCATCTGCCACCAATGAAATAACCTCTTGGTTGGCTTCCAGAAGTGCATAACATTCCTGCCGTTCTTCTGCTGTTGAGGAAGGATTCCGCAGGACAGTCAAGTGAGCTTCAAGTTCATCTGAGATGCTTCCCCCATTCTGTAGTGACTGTTGTATGATTCTTCTCAGCAGAGTTTCATACATCAATCGGAGACATCGTATGCTCCTCTTGTAGTGTTTGCCCCGTAATGCCTGGTCCACAGACCCTTCTGCAATAACATCTGCCGCAACGAGGATGTCAGACAAGCCAGACCCGTGAAAACGCTTATTCATGGCAGAAATGTAAGACATGTGAATATGAAATGGGCCCATAGAAGGCAACACGACACTGAATTTATCAGGGTGTTCGTATCTCATTTGCACTATCAAGGCATACACTGGTTGATCTCCTACCAACTGGATGAAGGGCATGTTCTTTTTGCCTGCTGCATCAACCATCCGGCACATTATTTCGTGCACTACAGATTTTCCAGGAGGATTTGGAAAAGTCAAGAAGTAATACGGCTTGCTTTTGACAACATGCGGCTGAACTGTTGACTGGAAACCTGCAAATCCCCCAACTGTTTGACTGCATGGTGCAGGTGGTGTATGAGTCTCATCTAGACGTGCCATGGCATGAATGAGTCCTCGCTGCCTCTGGACTTTAGTATCTGAAGGAGTAATGTCAACACCTGTTCGCATACTTGGAGCTCCACGCTGGACAGTCTTGTAAGGATGGACTTTATGCTGATCGATGCAAAGATGCTTCATTTCTTTAGACTTGGGAATTGTTAATTCTGGGGCCGATTCCTCTGGAGCATGAACCAAATCAAGTGGCTGGACAAACATAACATTTGTACGGTGTGAAGTGTTCGCGCCAGTTAGCGTGTCCTCAGAAAAGTCATCATTGTCCATTACTGCTGTCCCTGGCATACCCAGTGCAAGCTCCTCTGGACATGCTTTGTTCTGCTCAATATCGTACTTGGCCCAAGCATCATAGAGATGTAGCACGTCTTTGTAGCTGATCCCAATTGAGAATTTTTTCAATAACTCGACAAGTTCCCGGCTTCTGGTTAGTCCGTGTATCATAACAGACAACCTTGTTCCAAATGAAGTTCGTTTGCCTGTCATATATGAAGAGAGCAAGGCAGTCAAAGCGATAACTGCAGAGTCGTCATCCTCCATATCAAGGTCACGCTGAGGTTTTGAAGACTTTAGACGGGAAATGAGCTGTTTCAGTAGGCTGCTTGTTTCGTCCTCATTGAGTAAATCGTCAATGTGAGGTGGCCAGATCATTGGCGATACTTTTGCTGCTTCAGCTCTAATTCGTTGCGCTACAATTGAGACGAGTTGGTCATCAGTTGCACCTAGGCAATTTACAGCAGCTTCTATGTATGTTCCACCAGCTGACGTGTCAAAAACCATTGAGCTCTTGTTTTTTGTAACTCTTTCGTGGAAACCAATTTGGTCGCTGAATTCCGTTTGGAGCATAGATTTTATTGTGCTAGACTTCACAGTGTTCACAGTCATGCCAAAGTTCACCAGCATTTGCGTGTAGTCTTGTAGAAGGCTCTGTAGTGTTCGGAGTTCATGTCTTTCAAAAATTACAGTGCGCACATGTTTGAAAAACATTTGACGTACTTCTGCCAGTCGTACATTGTGCATGTGCAAATGTTGATCATTATAATCATGGACTTTGATGTATTTCGTCCAACATGACCGATGGTAGCGGATCTCTGTGGCAAATGGATCTGACGTGGAATCAATCAGTGTCAAAATGCGATCCCGCATATTCTCGTCGTCCAGATGGACTGTGTGACCTTTGAAGACATGCCATGCATCCATTTGTTGCATGATGTGCCACTTGTCCCGTCCAGGGTGTTTCAGGTCTTCTCCCTTCATACACCAAATACACAAATGTTTGTCATGTATAATACCGGTTTGTGATCGTGATTGTCTCTGAGCGCAAGATGGTCCAGGTGCTTCGTCAGCTACATCATCGCTGCGAGAGATTTCTGTTTCAAAACATTTCTTTTGTCGCTTTAGTGCCTGCTCCAATTTATAGTTACTGGCCAGTTGAACTTTACACAGTTTGTGGAAATATATTCCAGCTGGTCCATTGTGCCATGGCACTGCATCAAAGACTTGACCGTATTTGTCCAATCCTCTCCATCGTTCTGCTTGTTGTTGGAGATGCTGCCAGGCTTCTGGGCTTAAGCTACTCTTTTCCTCATCACAATGCTTATGACAGAGGATACACTCACTGGAGCTTGATAGTCCTGGAGGCTGGTCCTCATCTTCACTCTTTCTCTTCTTTCCTTGAATGGGTGGTGTCGCCATGGTATACTCTGCAATGAAAAATAAAACCTATTACTTACTGTACATACCGTACATCAGACAGCATGATATGAATGATGTTAATACTTAACTGAACTTAAATATTGAACAGGACAGATCTTTATCTCTTAAAGAAAGGGACTTAACTAATATTTTAACTATTTTATTAGTTGAATATACTTAACTGTAATGCCTTGATCCATTGTCCACCCTGGTACTCCCTGGAAATTAATACTAACAACTACCTGTGAACAAATACCTGTGAAACTTAATCAAACCATCTTGTAGATAAGGCAGCAATCTTGGTTCGTTACCTGCTCAAAAAGTCATTCATAGTAACAATAAGGTTATAAATGAAAACACTAGTCATGTAAAACTGTATTTAGATGCCAGCGATGAAGCTATGGTATGCACAATTATGAACATATACAATACATGGTTTTTTGCAGCGGCCATCTTGGATTTTGGTCAACATTAATCATTTAATATCATTTTAAGTCACAATATCACTTGACTGATGTAAGATGCAAGATCTGGGCCCAGAAAAACCCACATATGGACACCCAATATGTATATGTAGCATTCACGTAGGCGGAAATATGCCCGATTTCGCGGTTTTGGCGGACATCTTGGATTTTGTCCTCTGGCCGAGTTAGCCCGCATTTTAAAAAAAGATACCCAAGCTTATCTTTTTATATATATTTTTATCTTTCAAAATCAACCTTCAAACCTTGATCACGGGAAAATGGTCACGAACTCTATTGGGAGCTCCCCTACTAGAGGGAAAATAAAATGAGCAAGAATGCAAATCCTCAGAGAACACACGCCCAACCACACCTTAAAATGGGACGTGATGATTTTACAGGTAAATCACGTTTTACAGGTAACCACCTAAACAACGAAATTAATGTATAAGTACACAGTGGAGATAGGATTGGGGATATAAATAAATATATACAGCAGTTTAAAGTTTTGTGTTAGCAGTGGATATGGTTAAAGTGTATTTCGTAAATAAGTAATTCAAAGTTGTGTGTTGGTCATGGAGATGGTGAAACTGCATTTCGTAAATAAGTAATTCAAAGTTGTGTGCTGGTCATGGAGATGGTAAAAGTGTATTCAGTAAATAAGTAATTAAAAGTTGTGTGCTGGTCATGGAGATGGTAAAAGTGTATTCAGTAAATAAGTAATTCAAAGTTGTGCTTTGGTCAAAGAGATGGCAAAAGTGTATTCAGTAAATAAGTAATTCAAAGTTGTGTGTTGGTAGTGGAGATGGTAAAAGTGTATTCAGTAAATAAGTAATTCAAAGTTGTGTGTTGGTAGTGGAGATGGTAAAAGTGTATTTAATAAATAAGTAATTCAAAGTTGTGTGTTGGTAGTGGAGATGGTAAAAGTGTATTCAGTAAATAAGTAATTCAAAGTTGTGTGTTGGTAGTGGAGATGGTAAAAGTGTATTTAATAAATAAGTAATTCAAAGTTGTGTGTTGGAAGTGGAGATGGTAAAAGTG
Source organism: Myxine glutinosa (assembly GCF_964187855.1). Taxonomy (NCBI): domain Eukaryota; kingdom Metazoa; phylum Chordata; class Myxini; order Myxiniformes; family Myxinidae; genus Myxine; species Myxine glutinosa. The sequence goes on along the minus strand of NC_136261.1, from coordinate 370,193,437 downwards.
TATTCAGTAAATAAGTAATTCAAAGTTGTGTGTTGGTAGTGGAGATGGTAAAAGTGTATTTAATAAATAAGTAATTCAAAGTTGTATGTTGGTAGTGGAGATGGTAAAAGTGTATTTAGTAAATAAGTAATTCAAAGTTGTGTGTTGGAAGTGGAGATGGTAAAAGTGTATTTAGTAAATAAGTAATTCAAAGTTGTGTGTTTGAAGTGGAGATGGTAAAAGTGTATTTTGTAAATAAGTAATTCAAAGTTGTGTGTTGGTAGTGGAGATGGTAAAAGTGTATTTATTACATAAATAATTCAAGTTGTATGTTGATAATGGAGATAGTAAAAGTGTATCATCTTCCCCATCATCATACTAAAATATGGCATTTTGTGTCTGTCTGTCTGTCTGTCTGACTGATGAATGTTTGACCGCAATATATTCCGTCATTACTTATCCAATCTCAACCAAACTTGACAGGATGACTAAGGGTTACACAATGAAGGTTTTAGTGCATTCATTTGTCCCCCTCTGCAGGGGGGTTTTCTCCCCCGAGCAGGTTTTCCCCACCATTGCTGTCAATGGGGTTGCATGTTGAGGTGTATATCCATGGTAAGTTAGCTTTATCGTGGCGTTTTTCCAAGACCGCTTCGAATTAAAAAAACTAACGACAATAGCATAATAATAATGTTATTACAAAACAATATTAATACCAATAATATCCCACCTCCTCAAGGTGTTTTTCCTCCTTGAACAAACGTCGAGTCAATGTTTATAAATAGCTTATCATGGCATTTCCATGCGAACAACGGCCCAACGGCCTCCAAGAGAAGTAAAAATATTATAAACCACAAACACGTGGGCCTATGATTAGCTTTTCAAACAGTTGCTTATGCTGTTTATAACACTAAATAAAGAAATTTGGAGGAATCCCAACATCCATGAGGTAGGTTTTTTACTTTCAGAACTGAGCTAAGATATACTGTACTCTATATACCCCATAGGGGTTGGGTTAATAACATGACCCTTCTTGCCGCTAATGTGCCATTTTTAGGAGCAAACTTTTGAAACTCGCTCCTGCTGTTTCACACGAAACAAAGGGAGGAAGCATGGGTTGTGCTAATTTTCCAAGCAACTAGCTTGCGCTTGCCAAGCCGCCATTTCTTAACGGTTTTGAATGGAGTGCCTGCTCAAATGCTTCGACCAAATGGCAATCTCTCCACAATAAAATTGGTAAATGAACACACACCCAACGTTCTTGAGACAGGACCATAGATTGACTGCAATCTATATACCCCAAAGAGGAATGACCCTTCCTGCCACTCCCGGAGTGAGTGGGTGCACTAGTTCTACAAATACACAAATACGTTACTTATCCAATCGCAACCGAACTTGACAGGAAGACAAGTAAGTCACACGATGGAGGTTGGAGAAATTTAACTTCCCCCACACCCCAAGGGTGTTTTCCCCACCAAGGGGGTTGCATGTTGAGGTGTATACCCGTGTTAAGATAACTTTATCATGGCGTTTTTCCCAAGCCGCTTCTCATTACAAAAGCAACAGCAACACAAAATACGAGGGCCAGTCAACAAGTAACCTTAAAATGGCGACATAAATTCGAGGATGTTATGTGTCTAGTTGAAGACTACATACAGTGGGTGGGGGTAATATGGACCCCGGGGGAATATGGACCCCACTGAATTTCCCATGATGCACTGCATCAAGCCTCGTCTCCATATCACGGGATAAACAAGTATGGCCGACCAGCAAGTGAACAACTGCAGTTGATTCAAACTCTTTAATGACGGTAAGTGCAAACTTCCAAAAGTTTTCATCTCAAATTTTACAATTCATAAGCATGCAGTACTGTGTATGTACATGCAGTCACTAGCTTGATTGATGAGTGGTGTCCCTGGCTGAGTACACATGAGAGCTGTCTACAGCACCACTGTGTGTAGAAAACTCCATCCCAGCGCATATGTACTGGGCATGCTGACATGATCGAGAGGCATGGTGTGGGGAATATGGACCCTTTGGTGGTGTCTAATATGGGCCCATGTCCATATTCCCCGTGGTCGATGTCCATATTCCCCACACAGAAAGCTAATAGAATAAGTCCACAAAACAGCATATTCACTGTCAAAATTTGAATCAAATACATTTTTCTGCACCGAAATATGTGACTAAGCAAAACTAGGCATGGTCCAAGTAGCCGTCAAGTATCAGCTATTTGTTAACAGCCGATAACATGTACACTTGATTCTGGATAAAAATCCGACAGTGACTATGCACTGTCGGAGATTTAACTCGCCCCGAAAAAGCGTAATCATCACATCCTCTCCTTATAAAAGACGTTTGATCGTGGAACATCAAGAACAAGAGAAAAGGGCACTGAAGAAAGGGCCAACACGCGAGAAGCAGAATCCTTTATCCCCAACTAATTTGAAAGCGAAAAAAGGCAACAGACCACGAACAAAGCGCGGTCCTCCCATTCGAAAGCAGGTTACCAAGTCTACTAAGCGACACAGAAAAGGACCTGAAAACTGCATGAGTAATTTCTACCGCATATATTGCAATGAGTTATTTGTGGATCCACCTGAATTTTCTTGGATCCAATGCAGTGAATGCAAGCAATGGGCCCACGAAAACGAAACTGACTATGAGGGTATAGGTGATTTCGTCTGTGACGAGTGTCGCTAAGGTTGTTGTTCACTGAAAAATCGAAAAGTAACATTTGTCCCAGGGAACATTTGTCGAAAAGAAACTGGACTTACCACATTGAGGTGACATGGACCCGCGGTCCATATTACCCCAATGGGGGGTCCATATTCCCCACGTTGTTTGGAATATGGACACTGATGGCATATTTTTATTTGTCCCCTCAATCATATGTCTTTGATTTTATTCAACCCAAACTGCATGGGGATGTAGGCTGTCTGGTTGTATAAATATACCATTATTTGGAAATTTTCCTTGTCTATTTGTATAGCCTCTATCGGGACTTTGGCTTCGGGGGTCCATATTACCCCCACCTACCCAATGTTATATCTATGGGTAAGAGTCAAGTTTTGCCTGTTTTAGATCTGGCAACATTGAGCGTATGACCTCAGTTGAGCCAACCCTAACAAACCAAGATTGCGGCTCCCTTAGAAGCATGCACCAGGGAGGAGAAACGTTCTGTCATCCGTTTCTTGGTAAGTGAGGGTATGAATCCCAGTGAAATCTATCGCAGAATGATAATGCAATATGGTGATGCATGTTTATTGCTGCAGCAGGTGTACGACTGGGACAGGAAGTTTGAAAGAGGAGTGTTCAGTGTGGCAGATGCTGCTCCCTCGTGTAAGCCTCACACAGCCAACACACCAGAAATGGTTGCAGGAGTTGAGCGCATGCTAAAGGAAAACCATGGCATTACGCTGGATGACGTGGTCTCCAAATTGAACATTAGCCATGGTTCAGCATACCATATCATTCACAACGTGCTGGGGTTCAGCAAAGTGTCTGCAAGATGGGTGTCCAGACAACTCACACCCGAACTGAAAAAACGGCGAGTGGAGGCATGTGAAGAACTTCTGCGACGTGATGAAACAGAAGGCGATGCTTTCTTACAGCATATAGTGACTGGGGATGAAAGCTGGGTCCACTACTTTCAGCCAGGAATGTAGAGGGCAAGCAAAGAGTGGTGCCATTCTACTTTACCGTAGCCCAAAAAATTCCGCACACAGCCATTCACTGGAAAAGTGATGCTGACGCTCTTCTGGGACAGCTGACGTCCACTTGTGGGGCATTACATGCCCAGAGGGACCACAGTCACCAGTGCGTCATATTAGGACCTCCTTAAAAATCATCTGAAACCAGCAACAAAACAACAACAACAACAACATGCATTGTAAGGCCATTTTCCCTGCTAGAGCAGGGGTTAGCCTTGCGGTCCCCATGACAATGATCTCCATTTTGCGCTATTTTCTGCATCTCCCCTTGTTAACCCCCTTGCCAGCATTTCTTCTTCCACCATCTTTAGCCAAGTCTTTCTCGGTCTTCCCTGTCCTCTACTTCCTTCTACATTCATTTCCATTACTCTTCTCAACCAGTCACTTTCATCCTTCCTCAACACATGACCAAACCATCTCAACCTGTTCCTCTTCACAGCATCAATCACAGGCTCTATTCCCATCATCTTTCGCAATCCATCATTTGTCTTACTCTCTCTCAACGATACTCTGCCAAGGAGCCGCCAAATCTGAAAACTGAATCTGAAACTGAAATCTGAAACTGAAATGAAAACAAATCTGAATCTGATCTGAAACCAGCAATCAGATCAAAACGTCTTGGACTACTCACTACAGGTGTTTTGCTCCAGCATGACAATGCTCGGCCCCATACTGCCCGCACCACAGCTGCAACAATCGAGGACCTGCATTTTGAGTGACATCCTCATCCACCCGACTCGCCAGACCTTGTTTCAGCTCGTTTCAATGTATAGCCTTTGAGATATGAGCGACAACACATTTTGGGCGGACAGGCGGATGGACGGACGGACACCATCGTGAATTTGGGGGTTTTCTTAATAAAACTCAAGAATGCTTAACGGACATTGCTGAAACTTGCAACATATTACCTCAACGTGCAAAGCATTTATTTCTGCAATTTGCAGGCAATTTCATCCAGTTTAAGCCAAGAAACGAATTTTCAGTCGCCATGTTAAAGTTGAGTTGTGGGAGATATGTTGAAGGCAGCGGGAAATTGGGGTGTGAAGAGAATGACAGAGATCTGCAATCTGGTTGTTAAAGAAGGCTGCATTCCAGTGGATTGGGAACTGGGTACCCTTGTCCCTCTATACAAGGGGAAAGGTGACCCTCTGGACTGTGGCTCGTATCGAGCGATAAAGTTATTGGAGCATAGAATGAAGGTATTGGAAAAGGTGTTGTAGAAGAGGATAAGGAAGAAAGTGAAGATTGACGAAATGCAGTTTGGATTTATGCCAGGAAGAGGAACGACAGACGCACTTTTTATTGTGAGGCAGTTGCAGGAGAAGTACATGGAGAAGAGGAAGAAGTTGTTTCTTGGGTTTGTTGATCTGGAGAAAGCATTGGATAGGGTTCCACGTGAAGTAGTGACATGGGCATTGAGGAAGTTAGGAGTGGAGGAATGGTTGATCAGAGTAGTGATGGCAATGTACAAAAGAGCGCGCACAGCTGTAAGGACGAAGGACGGGAACAGTTGTGAGTTTGAGGTGAAGGTGGGAATGCATCAGGGGTCGGTACTAAGTCCACTACTATTTGTAGCTGTGATGGAGGTGCTGGCTCAGACCGTAAAGGAGGGTTTACCGTGGGAGTTGTTGTATGCAGATGATCTGGTGTTGATTGCAGAAAGTATGGATGGACTGAAGGAGAAGATGAACAAGTGGAAGGAATGTATGGAGACAAAATGTCTGAAGGTGAATATCGTAAAGACGAAGGTGATGGCAAGTGGTAAAGCATGTGGTGAGGTGGAAAGAACTGGGAAATGGCCGTGTGCTGTGGGCAGGAAGGGTGTCGGAGTGAATTCCATTCAATGTACAATGTGCGCTGAGTGGGTTCATCAAAAAAGTAGTGGCTTGAGAGGGTCATTAACCAGTGTGGCTGCTACATTCAAATGTAAGGTGTGCACAGAGGGAGCTGCAGATGGAGGAAATGTTGTTGGATCTTGGAGACGGCATGAAGCTGGAAGGTGTGAAAACATTTTGTTACCTAGGAGACATGCTGAATGGAGAAGGTGGATCAGACTCGGCAACGGTTGCTCGAGTGAGATGTGCATGGAAGAAGTTTCGGGAACTGAGTGGCGTGCTGATGAGGAGGGGAGTGTCGTTGAAGCTGAAGGGAAAGGTGTATGCTGCATGTGTGAGAAGTGTTATGATTAATGGGAGCGAGACATGGGTAATGAACATAGAGCAGCAACGAAGGCTGGAAAGGGTGGAAATGCGAATGGTTCGGTGGATGTGTGGAGTATCGTTGAGAGAGGAAGACAAATGATGAATTGCGAAAGATGATGGGAATGGAGCCTGTGATGGATGCTTTGAAGAGAAACAGGTTGATATGGTTTGGTGATGTGTTGAGGAAGGATGAAAGTGACTGGTTGAGAAGAGTGATGGAAATGAATGTAGAAGGAAGTAGAGGACGGGGAAGACCGAGAAAGACTTGGCTAATGATGGTCGAAGAAGAAATGCGGGCAAGGGGGTTAACAAGGGGAGATGCAGAAAATCGGGCAAAATGGAGAACAATGTCCTGGGGACCGCAAGGCTAACACCCGCTCTAGCAGGGAAAATGGCCTTAAAATGCCTGTTGTTGTGCTGTTGTATGTTAAAGTTGCATCCAGAGAAACGATCCCACAAAACGGGAGGGGCACATTTCGCCTCCCTTGATTTCCATAGAATAAGCAATTTGAGAGGTACATTCAAGGGAACTGGTACCCCTTCACTGTATATGAACTTTTCCCGAGCATTACTTGGAATGCATGCATCCATAACTTTTTTGAGGCATCATTCTATCCATGGTTTTTGGCCTTAACATTAAACAGTGAAGAATCACTCAAAAACTTATCAGATCCGGATCTTTATCAAAATCTCATCAATTCGACCTTGTCGCACACGCAACCTGTCCAGCAAGTTTTGTCTCATTCCGTCCATTCCTTCTTGATATATCGTGCTCATTGACAGACAGACAGATAGGGGTGAAAACAATCTCCTTCCACCTTCGGTGGTGGAGGAACAAGAACGGCTCTCGGTGGAGTGCACACCTCCGCCAGGCTGAAAGGTTTGTGTTTTGTATTCCATTGATAGGCCGGATCTACATCTGAACATGAACCAAAATCTAATTGGCTTCTTATTGCCACCTGCCCCATTCTTCCACCAAGTTTTGTTATAATCTGTCCTCATCTTTTAGAAACATCATGTTACAGTGCGCAATATGTCATTTTGGCCACATATCTCAATGGTGAAGAATCCTTCAGAAAATTCTCAAACCCACATCTGGGTTTTCACCAAAATTGTCTCGATGCGTCTTTGACAAACACTCAACCTGTCCAAATCCATCCTGATTTTTTTGCGATACCATGCTACATATGGATTTTGGCCCTTTCACTCAGTGGTGAAGAATCACTTAAAACATTCTCAGATCTGGATCCAGATCTGGATTTTCACTAAAATCTAATCAATTCATCCTTTTTCATCCCAATTTCAATTCATCCCAATTCACAAAAAAGCCCCCCCCCACCCCCCCCCCCTCAATCTTCTCAATTTTGCCTTTTCTGTCTCTTCAATGGCATACCAGTCCCCCAGCTTGCTTCAAATACCAAAAAGACTTTTATTATCCATCTTGTCCACTGCATGCATACTCCCCTACTCAGTCTTTCCTCCCCATCTCCCAGTGTTTGTCCGAGTCTCTTTCCATTTTCCCCTTCAGCCCTGCAGTTTGTGTATCCCCCCTCTTTCTGATGTTCTTCTTGTTCTGTTGCATCATGATCCGTTCAGTGTTCTTGCTCTTCCATGAGCCTTGACCATGAATATAAAAAATAAAAAGGAGGAGGAAGGAGCAAATATGGATGGTGTTAAATATAATCCAGAGGCAGAGAGAACAGGGTGGGAGAGCAGAGAGGGAATGAATGCTATCAATGAAAAGCAGAAGGCATTTATTATGTTCGAGTATAAAAGCCCATCAAAAATGATGGGTTGGAACAGTTTATTCAGTGGTGCAGCTTCATGAGCGTGCCAAAGTCTGAAGCCTCGGCCTAGTGTCAGGTGTACTTGCATCTTTTTACGTATTAAACATCATACGGACGTAAATGAACATTCGTTTTACTCTGCACGCCTTGTATTCATTGTTTAAAATAACACTTTTGTACACCGCCCTTGAGTCTCATTTTGAAGCCACCGTCTACAATTCTTGTAGAAGAGACATAATTAATCTTTTCTGGAAAATGCTTTTTGAGTTTGTTTTTTCCTCAAAAATAGACCCCAGTGAACACACATTCGTGTTAAAAGATTGGCCTTTAAAACCTTCCCTGATGAAGGGGGACAGACATCTGTACAAACACACAAACTGACATTGTGGTTTATATGGGAGATATGAAAAGTATATGGCAAATGTTAAACATAATAACAGGCAAATACCGCCACAGCTCTGTTCTTGCACCTTGTTGAATGTCCATGTACCTGCCACGTCACAATCTGTGAAGATTCGTTTTCACACTCCTTGGTATTTTCACTAAATTAAGTGTGAGAAACAAAAACGCAGAGAGCTGGAAAACAAGTGGCATTCCCCCAGGTTGGGAATAGATCGTGACGTCTGTTGCTTCTGCATTGTTGTCCACAACAACCAAATGAACGACTACTGAGGCAATGACTCTAAGTGGTAGATAGGTCGAGTGGTACAAGGATATTTGCACGATTGTGCAGGCTTGATGGGCCTCGTGGTCTCCTCCTGTGTTGAAATTCCTTGTGTTGGGCCTTGTGTGATCCTCACGTACAAGTTGAGTGAAGGAGACATTTGGCATAAACAGTGAGTTATAAATCAGCCTCAGGAACCAAATGGAAAAATAAATTAAAAAAACAGAAACACAAACAAGGAAAACCAGAAAAACCGCCATTGCCACTTACATGGTTTAACAACCCTGTCCCACACCCTCACACACCCTCCCACACCCTCACACACTCACACCCTCACACCCTCACACACCCTCACACACTCTCCCACACCCTCACACACTCCAATCGTTTCCCCAACCAAGTATGAACTTTCTAGTGTGAGGAATCAGATGTTAATCAATCTTTACACGGATTTACACCAATGTAAGATTTCCCACTTTTTTGATTTGTGTCCCATACGTTTTACAGAGCATGGGTGATGCCGGGACAGATTATTGGTGTAGGTTATACTGGGTGGTTTGCCATTGCCTTCCCAGGGTTGTCCATGCTCTATCCTTTTAAATGCTGAGCGCCAAGAAAGGAAGCAGCTCGTACCAATTACAAACTCTTTGTATGACCCGGATGGGGTTTGAACTTCCCACCTCCCAGACTCAGAGCCGACGCTCCATTACACCACCGAGTTTGACATTCCCAACTTTGTGGATTATTTCCACTTGGAAAAGAGATCTTTTCAAAAAGACTCTGGAAAAAAATATTTAAATAATGTGGTCATAATTATTTATAAATGTATCTTCTCCTTTATGATGCAACAAACATGGTTATCAACATTTCAAATTAAAACAAAACATAATTTGTTATTTATTTCACGATCCAGCAACAGAACCATACATCCCTTACCTCTCGTGAGGACGATGCGTTCAATCTGGACAACGATCAGACAACCAACCAGGAGGCAAAGCAGGTATATCAGTTTTGTTTTGTCATTTCGGAAGAATGCATGACGTCATTTACTTGCAGTGACTATTCGATCTTATTCCAGTTTTCAAGTCCATCACAAACTCTCTCTCACCTTCCACTTGGTTCTTTAACAAACACTTGTGGAAATTCCACATCATCTTTTGAAGTTGTTTTCCCTGTCTAAAGTCACAAAGATGGAGAAATGATGGTTGTGACGTCATTATTTTCATTGCTCTCTTTTCTCAATATCACTCTGTTTCTCCTGAACGATGCCGATGTTATCATTTAAAGGTAATGATAAATAATAAGGTACAATGAGGGAAAATAAAATGAACAAGGATGAAAATACTCATCGAGGACACACCCCCACCACACCTTAAAATGAGATGTGTAGATTTTACATGCAAATCACAAACTAAACAACCAGGTGAATATACAGTGCCCTCCATAAGTATTGGAACAGTGAAGTCAAATTTGTTATTATTGCTTTTTCCTCAAGAAATTTAGATTTCAGATGCAGGGGCACATAAGGTGGGCCGCCAGGGGCACATACACATCCACATGCAGCAACTACACCTGGATGCGTACATACCCCCACCCCCAGCCAGTGAGAACAAAGAATACAACAACACAACCACCTCCATTCCCAGAATCCATAGCCCCTCACCCACTCACTCACACACCAAAAAAAATCACACCTAACCAACCGACCACCTACCCTTACAGCATTCACCACTCAAACAAAAACACCTTCATGCAAAACCACACCCAATCCTGCAACACACACACACACACACACACACACACACACACACACACACACACACACACACACACACACACACATCTCCATTTCTCTTCCATGCTCAGTCCCTGCCGCTTTAGGCTGAAATGAACTACAACCTCAACCTCCGCCGTTCCACGTGCATCCATAAACTTCCTCAAAATCCAAAGTGAGCCTTTCAAGGCAACCTGGGCCACGCTTTCACACATCCTCCGTCTTTCTGCAACACACACTCCAATCCGAGCAAGAAATGCAGAAAAGGAATTGCCAATATACCCTCTACACCCCACCTCAAATGGCTGACAAGAAACTCGCCAACCCTTATCCCGACACTCTGCCTCCAGCTCACTGTACTTTCCTCTCTTCCTCTCGTGCACCTCCTCCATGTTCTCTTCCCAAGGTACAGACAATTCCCCGAAGATGACTTGTGTTGTTGCACCTGACAAGATGACAATGTGAAGCCACAATCTTGTCACACAGATCTCTTCTGGGACTACCAATTGTGGCTTTAGGTCTGCCACCACCTGCCAATCACAAACATGTGACAGCCCTCTTGCTTTCCACCTCCTCCTCTTTCCACCTCTGACCACTTGGCCCTCTTTGACAAACAACACCTCTCCCCCATCGATCTCCTTCTCCACTCTTCTCTCTCTCGATCTCAGCACCTCATGTTGCACCATCTGCACTCCCACCATTTGCAATATATACACTACATGACCAAAAGTATGCGGACACCCGAACATCACACATCTCATTCCAAAATAATAGGCATCAATATGGAGTTGGTCCCCCTTTGCTGCTATAACAGCCTCCACTCTTCTGGGAAGGCTTTCCACCAGATGTTGGAACATTGCTGTAGGGATTTGCTTCCATTCAGCCACAAGAGCATTTGTGAGGTCAGGCACTGATGTTGAGCGATTAGGCCTGGCTCACATTCGGTGTTCCAATTCATCACAAAGGTGTTCGATGGGGTTGAGGTCAGGGCTCTGAGCAGACCAGTCAAGTTCTTCCACACCGATCTCGACAAAACCATTTCTGTTTGTGCCTTGCTTTGTGCATGGAGCCATTGTCTTGCTGAAACAGGAAAGGGCCTTCCCCAAACTGTTACCACAAAGTTGAATGAAAATGAATGAATGATCGTTTTAAGGCCATTTTCCCCGCTATAGCGAGGGTTAGCCTTGCGGGCCCCATGACAATCATGGTTCCCGTTTGAGGCAATGTTTTTATGGCCGGATGCCCTTCCTGACACCAACCCACAAAGTTGGAAGCACACAATCGTCTAGAATGTCATTGTATGCTGTAGCTTTAATATTTCCCTTGACTGGAACTAAGGGGCCTAGCCCGAACCATGAAAAACAGCCCCAGACCATTATTCCTCCTCCACCAAACTTTACAGTTGGCACTATGCATTTGGGCAGGTAGCTTTCTCCTGGCATCCACCAAACCCAGATTCGTCTGTCGGACTGCTAGATGGTGAAGCATGATTCATCTGTCCAGAGAACGTGTTTCCACTGCTCCAGAGTCCAATGGCGGTGAGGTTTACACCATTCCAGCCGACGCTTGGCATTGCGCATGGTGATCTTTGGCTTGTGTGCAGCTGCTCACCCATGGAAACCCATTTCATGAAGCTCCTGACAAACAGTTGTTGTACTGACATTGCTTCCAAAGGCAGTTTGGAATGCGGTATTGAGTGCTGCAACTGAGGACAGACGATTTTTACGCGCTACGTGCTTCAGCACTCGGCTGTCCCGTTCTGTGAGCTTGTGTTGCCTACCACTTCGCGGCTAAGTTGTTGTTGTTCCTAGACGTTTCCAATTCACAATAACAGCACTTATCGTTGACCGGGGCAGCTCTAGCAGGGCAGAAATTTGACGAATGACTTAATGGAAAGGTGGCATCCTTTGACGGTGCCACGTTGAAATTCACTGAGCTCTTCAGTATGGCCCATTCTACTGCTAATGTTTGTCTATGGAGACTGCATGGCTGTGTACTTGATTATATATACCTGTCAGCAATGAGTGTGGCTGATATAGCAGAATCCAGTAATTAGAAGGGGTGTCCGCATACTTTTGGTCATGTAGTGTATACGTGTTTGACCATTGTAGAACAATAGCACTTTTTACGTTCAGTCCACCCATTTTAGGTAAGATAAGTATTCGAACAAATGATTGAGAGGTGTTTCTTTTTGCATTGATTGTTCACACATAAAAGAGCTGTGAATGTCTCATCTTGGTTTTTGCCTTTGATTTTGCCTTGGGATTCTGCCTTTGGAGTCAGCAGGAATAAACCAACATGAAGACCAGAGAACTGTCTGTGAAAGAAAAGCAAGCAATTTGGAAGCTGAAATAACCAAATAATTAAATTAGAACCATCGCACAAAAATTGAGCATAGCAAATACAACAATTTGAAGTGTCTTGAAAAAGAAAGAAACCTCTCATGTACTTCAGGTCGATAAACCACTGATGTACTTCAGGACTTTGCAATAGAAATGGCCAAGTCGGCCAAGGAAAACAGCTATAACAAACAAACAACTATAACAACAAGTTATATATTCATATATGTAGACAGTGGAGAAAGGAAAGTGTCTGGAAATAAATAAATAACTAAATAAATATACATATATGTATTCGTTCAAAGTTGTTTATTGGTAGTGGAGATCGTAAAAATGTATTTCATAAATAAGGAATTCAAAGTTGAGTGTGCATTGTTTGTGGAGATGGTTGGTGAAGTGTACAAAATAATAAATTTAAGGTGGTATGTTGGTATCTTTGGTAATGGTAAAAGGTTTATCTATTATAATAAGTGTGTGTGTGACCTCCATAACTTCAAAACCATGAAACCTAGCGACCCAAAACTTTGCATGCATATTAAGGGACCTCCAAGTGAGTGCGTGAATGAAAACTGTGTATTTGGGTAAATTAAAACACCCCTTTTGAAGATGATTAACGGGGTGCTTATCATGAAAAAAAACAAAAAAGGCTTTTTATTTGTCAGCTCACTTTCCCATTGTGGGGATCTTAAGCTGACATTTTGATTCAGGCCTTTTTTTCGGCACTGAGGGAACAGAGAGTATTTGCTAGATTTATATCTGGAAAATTTCCTTTTTACACAGGATCACATTTTTTACATCTTGGGTGATCTGCTTTGATTATATATCGATACTATGTATAAAAAAAATGTTGAACGTTGATTCAAACCTCATGTTCGGAACTCCCCCATATTGGTTCCAGCTATGAAAGCATCAACCAACATTTTGTGAGCTCTGTGGCTTGATATCTTTATTGGATGAATTTCGCTAATTTTCCACTTGAATTCCACTTTTAAAGAACTTCACCCGCCAATACCGCCGTGCATCTCATAGAGACTGTATTTGGAGGGAGAGGTGCACAATATTTGATTGATTAATTGCATGATTAAAATCAATAAAAGATTGTCATAAAATATTTTCTTACTCAATTGGCTAATAGCTCAACTAAACCACTAATGCTTCATCCGAAGATGTAACTTTTAGAAATTTAATTAAATAGGTCATTAATAACAAAATTAAATAATTAATTGATTAATCAATAAATAATTAATCGATTAATTGATTAATCAATAAATCAAAAATACCCTTTACAGCCAAATCAATTGGTCATTGTCATGTCCAAATATCAGCTTCCTAGCTCAAAAGGTGCCTGAGATATTGCCCAAATGAGAAATAAAATATATAAATTAATTAATAATGCAAATAAATAAATCATAATCATTAAAAAATGAAAAAATTCATCAATTCGCTCATAGAACACATAAACCACCACCATGTCATCAGAATCTGTAATAAAAAAAAATTAGTCATTAATCGAATAATTAAATAAATAATAGATTAATTGATTAATTGATTAATCAATAAATCAAAAATAGCCTTTGCAGCCAAATCACTTGGTCATTGGCATGTCCAAATATCAGCTTCCTAACTCAAAAGGTGCCTGAGATAATGGCCAGAAGGGAAAGGAAATGGAAAAGTACTTAATTCATCGCTAATAATTAAATAACTCCTCAATTAATTGATTAATCAAAAAACAAAAAATATGTTTTTTGACAAAGTACTTGCTCACTATTGTGCCGAAATTTCAGCTTCCTAGCTCAAAGGATGGCTGAGATATCGCACGGACAAACAAGAAAGAAAACGAAAAAAAACAAGAAAACAACCAGAGTGAAAACTGAGTACTCCCTTTCAGCGTGCGTTATTGCCGAGCCCCCTTCGGTGCCCGGCAATGACGTTATGCAGCGCCTGGAGATGGCATAGGAAAGGTGCGGTGTACAATGAAAGAATTGGGGAACAATAAAATGAGGACATGCATAGGGAGAGTGTTAAAGGAATATTCATCACAGCCTTTTTACATGCTGAACTGCATACATGAGCGTGACTCATGCGCTCCGCATGCCTCACCACGTGTCGTTTCAGAGGGGTAGGCATCTTTGACCATGTCTGCTTTCTCAGGGAGTGTGGGATGGCGGGAATGGTGGGTGGGGGTTAATGGTGGTGATGGTGGGTTGGGCCTTCGGGATATTTTGGGTCTTTTGGTGCCTCTGGGTCTTTAAGGGTCTTCGGGGTCTTCAGTGTATTTCAGGGTATTTGGGTCTTCAGGGTGTTTTGGGTCTTTAGGATGTTTTGGATTTTGTGGTGTTTTGAGTCTTCAGGGTGTTTTGGGTATTCGGTGTCTTTTGGGTCTTCAGGGTCTTTTGGGTCTTCATTGTGTTTTGGGTATTTTGGGTCTTTGGGGCCATTTGGGTTTTCGGGGTCTTTTGGATCCTCTGGGCCTATAAGGGTATTTAGGGTCTTTGGGGTGGTTTGGGTCTTCGGTGTGTTCAGGGTCTGTTGGGTCTTCTTGGTCTTCAGGGGCTTTTAGGTCTTAATGGTCTTTTGGTTCCTCTGGGTCTTTTTTTTTTGTGTGTGTTGTATACAAGATCGAGGCTCGTGAAAGAGCTAACATTAATCACACAGAAAGACAAACCGATACATAAAACATATAATAAGGGGAGCGATAGACAAGATGGGGAGAGAGGGGGAAGGGCACAAATACAACATTTGAGAGCAGGGACATCGAGAGATCTGTGGGAGGGAGAGGGCATTGGGAGGGGGGCATGGGAAAGGGGGGTGGGAGAGGTATAAAACACATGGACACTGCAAGGACTTCCAGGAAAGAAGTTGGAATTTCAAAAAAAGTGGATCTGGGGTGAATTAGCGGGGGTAGAAAAGATCAAGGTTTTGGATGGGGGAAGATAAGAGATGGTGGTGAACAGCTGTTTTAAAGACCTGGAGAGAGGGGTGGGATTGAAGGGAGTGTGGGAGTTTGTTCCAGAGGTGGGAGAAAAGAGGAATGAAAGAGTGAAGGTGAGCAGAGAGCCTAGATTTCGGCAGTTTAACCATAAGAGGGTTGCTGGCAGATCTTGAGCGACCTGTAGGAATATTTGGGGGACAGACCACAGATAGAGCTGGGGGAGCAAGACCGGAGAGGAGTCGGTAGAAGACAGAAAGACCACCTAACTGCCTGCGGTGAGTGAGTGAAGGCCCTCGGAGATAGCTTCATCGCGGGAGATTCCAATGATTCTGAAAGCTTTGGTTTCCAGGGCGTGAAGCCGAGCTGGGTGTGAGGCAGGAGCACCGGCAGGAGTTTTGGGTCTTCTGGGTGTTTTGTGTCTTCAGAGTCTTTTTGGTTTTCAGGGTCTTTTGGGTCTTCGGAGCATTTGTGTCATTAGAGTCTTTTGGACCCTCTGGGCCTTTAAGGGTATTTTGGGTCTTTGGGCTGTTTTGGGTCTTTGGGGTATTCAGGGTCTTTCGGGTCTTCGGAGACTTTTGGGTCTTCAGGGTCCTTTGGTTCTTCAGGGGCTTTTGGGTCTTGATGATATTTCGGTTCCTCTGAGTCTTCAAGGATCTTTGGGGTCTTTTTGGTCTTCAGGGTCTTTTAGGTATTTTGGGTGTTTTGGGTGTTTTGGGTCTTCAGGGAATTTTGGGTATTTGGGGTCTTTTGGGTCCTTTGGGTCTTTAAGTGTATTTTGGGTCTTCAGGGTGTTTTGGGTGTTTTGGGTCTTTGGGGTCTTTTGGGTCTTTGGGGTATTTTGGGTCTTTGGGTCCTTTGGGGTCTTCAGGGTATTTTGGGTCTTCAATGTGTTTTGGGTGTTCAGGGTCTTTTGGGTCTTTTGGTGCCTCTGGGTCTTTAAGGGTCTTTGGGGTATTTTGGTTTTTCATAGTCTTTAAGTGTCTTTTGGATCTTCGTCGTATTTTTTGTCTTCATGGTATTTTGGTTCTTTAAGGGTCTTTGTGGTATTTTGGGTCTTCTGTGTCTTTAAGGGTCTTTTTGGTATTTGTGATATTTTGGGTCTTTGGGGTCTTTCAGGGTCTTGAGGTTTGGGCTTTGGGGCATTTTGGGTGTTAAGGGTCTCTGGGGTCTTCAGTGTATTTAAGAGTCTTTTGGGTCTTCAGTGTGTTTTTGGGTCTTTGGGGATGTATTGGGTCTTCAAGGTGTTTTGGGTCTTCAGGATCTTTGGGTTTTTGGGGCCATTTGGGTCTTCATGGTCTTTTGGATCCTCTGGGCCTTTAAGGGTATTTTGGGTCTTTGGGGTGTTTTGGGTCTTCGGGGTCTTTTGGGTATTTTGGGTCTTCGAGTCTTCAGGGGCTTTTGGGTCTTAAGGGTCATTTGGTTCCTCTGGGTCTTTAAGGGTGTTTGGGGTATTTTGGTTATTTGGGGTATTTTAGGGTCTTTGGGGTCTTCGGGGTCTTTAAGGGTATCTGCCGTCAGGAGGGTGTTTGGGGTCTTCAGGATGTTTTGGGTCTTCAGGATGTTTTGGGTCTTCAGGGTGTTTTAGGTCTTTGGGGTATTTTGTGTCTTTATGGTCTTTTGTGTCTTCAGGGTGTTTTGGATCTTCAGGGTTCAGGGTTGTTTGGGTCTTCGGGGCCATTTGGGTCTTCAGGGTGTTTTGGATCCTCTGGGCCTTTTAGGGTACTTTGGGTCTTTGGAGTGTTTTGGGTCTTCGAGTCTTCAGGGGCTTTTGGGTCTTAAGGGTCATTTGGTTCCTCTGGGTCTTTAAGGGTGTTTGGGATATTTTGGTTATTTGGGGTATTTTAGGGTCTTTGGGGTCTTCGGGTCTTTAAGGGTATCTGCGGTCAGGAGGGTGTTTTGGGTCTTCAGGATGTTTTGGGTCTTCAGGATGTTTTGGGTCTTCAGGATGTTTTGGGTCTTCAGGGTGTTTTAGGTCTTTGGGGTATTTTGTGTCTTCATGGTCTTTTGTGTCTTCAGGGTGTTTTGGATCTTCAGGGTTCAGGGTTGTTTGGGTCTTCGGGGCCATTTGCGTCTTCAGGGTGTTTTGGATCCTCTGGGCCTTTTAGGGTACTTTGGGTCTTTGGAGTGTTTTGGGTCTTCGAGTCTTCAGGGGCTTTTGGGTCTTAAGGGTCATTTGGTTCCTCTGGGTCTTTAAGGGTGTTTGGGGTATTTTGGTTATTTGGGGTATTTTAGGGTCTTTGGGGTCTTCGGGGTCTTTAAGGGTATCTGGGGTCATGAGGGTGTTTTGGGTCTTCATGATGTTTTGGGTCTTCAGGATGTTTTGGGTCTTCAGGATGTTTTGGGTCTTCAGGTTGTTTTAGGTCTTTGGGGTATTTTGGGTCTTCGTGGTCTTTTGTGTCTTCAGGGTGTTTTGGATCTTCAGGGTTCAAGGTTGTTTGGGTCTTTGGGGCCATTTGGGTCTTCAGGGTGTTTTGAATCCTCTGGGCCTTTTAGGGTACTTTGGGTCTTTGGAGTGTTTTGGGTCTTCGGTGTCTTCAGGGTCTTTGGGGTATTTGGGGTCTTTGGCGTCTTCGGAGTCTTTCGGGTGTTCAGGGTCCTTTGGGTTTTCAGGGGCTTTTTGGTCTTAAGGGTCTTTTGGTTCTTCTGGGTCTTTCAGGATCTTTTGGGTATTTTGGGTCTTCGGGTCTTTTTGGTATTTTGGGTGTTTTGGGTCCTTTGGATCTTTAAGGGTATTTTGGGTATTCCGTGTATTTAAGGGTCTTTTGGGTTTTCATGGTATTTTGGGTCTTTAGGGGTCTTGATGGTCTCAAGGATCTTGGTGGACTTAAATGGTCTTCAAAGGTCTGTGGGGTCAACAGTCTAAAGGGTCTCAGCAGTCTAAAGGGTAAAAATGTATATTCCAACATTACGTAATTAAGAGTTCACGGACTGTGTTTTGTGGGTTAATTTAATTTGAAGAAGAGGAAGATATACACATTTGGTCACATTTTGGTATTTGGTCACATTTGGTCACAAAAATATTTGGTCACAAATAAACATACAAATGAAAAATCACTCACAGAGCGACACTTGGCAAAACAGAACAAAGTAG
Organism: Myxine glutinosa; assembly: GCF_964187855.1. Lineage (NCBI taxonomy): Eukaryota > Metazoa > Chordata > Myxini > Myxiniformes > Myxinidae > Myxine > Myxine glutinosa. The sequence goes on along the minus strand of NC_136261.1, from coordinate 370,174,957 downwards.
AATGGCACTCGGTAGAGCATCCTTTTGACCTGAAAAATAATTAGTGATTGAATTCAGTGACCTGACATGCAAATCGTCTTCAAAGTTTAAGTTAATCGGATGAAAATTGACAATTTTAGAAATTTGGCCTATGTTGACCTTTTGGCCTATGTTGACCTTTTCTCCTATGCTGATCTCAAAAAGAGTTGGTGGTTGAATTCAGTTGCCTGAGATGAAAATCCTATTCAAATTTCAAGCCAATCGGATGAAAATTGAAGATTTTAGAAATTTGATGAAAAGTGGTTGACATTTGGCCTATGTTGATCTCAAAAATAGTTAGTGGTTGGTTTCAGTAAGCTGATATGCAAATCATAGTCAGTTTTCAAGTCAATCGGATGAAAATTGAGGATTTTAGAAATTTGAAATGGTTGTTGACAATTGCCCTATGTTGACCTTTTGGCCTATGTTGACCTCAAAAATAGTTTATGGTTGAATTCATTTAGCCGATACGAAAATCCCATTCAAATTCCAAGTCAATTGGATGACAATTGAGGATTTTTGAAATTGGAAAAAAAGTGGTTGACCTTTGGCTTATGTTGACCTTTTGGCTGAAGCTGATCTCAAAAATAGTTGGTGGTTGAATTCAGTTAGCCAATATGTAAATCCTTTTCAAATTTGAAGTCAATCAGATGAAAATTGAGGATTTTAGAGAAATTCCAAAAACTGTTTGACCTTTGGCCTATGTTGACCTTTTGGCCTATGTTGAGTTTTTGGCCTATGTTGACCTAAAAAATAGTTGCTGGTTGGTTTCAATAAGCTGTTATGCAAATCCTATTCAGATTTCAAGTCAATCGCTTTTTTCGCGATTTTTCGCTCTTTCACGAGCCTCGATCTTGTATACAAAAAAAAAAAAAAAAAAAAAAAATCGGATCAAAATTGAGGATTTTAGAAATTTCAAAAAAGTGGTTGACCTTTGACCTATGTTGACCGTTTGGCCTACGCTGATCTCAAAAATAGTTGGTGGTTGAATTCAGTTCGCCGACATGTAAATACTATACACATTTCAAGTCAATCGGATGAAAATTGTGGATTTTAGAAATTTTAAATTGTTGTTGACCTTTGGCCTATGTTGCTCTTTTGGCATATGGTGATCTCAAAAATAGTTGGTGGTTGAATGCAGTTTGCTGACATGTAAATCCCATTCAAAGTTCAAGTCAATCGGATTAAAATTGAGGATTTTAGAAATTTGAAAATGTTGTTGACCTTTGGCCTATGTAGATCTCAAAAATAGTTGGTGGTTGAATTCAGTTAGCCGATATGTAAATCCTTTTCAAATTTCAAGTCAATTGGATGAAAATTGAGGATTTTAGAATCTTGAAAAAAGTGGTTGACCTTTAGCCCATGTTGACCTTTTGGCCTATGCTGATCTCAAAATAGTTGGTGGTTGAATTAAGTTAGCTGATATCTTCTAAATCCTCTTCAGATTTCAAGTCAATTGGATGAAAATTGAGGATTTTAGAAATTCAAAAAAAAGTGGTTGACCTTTGGCCTATGGTGACCTTTGACCTTTTGATCTCAAAAATATATAGGATTTTGTCGAACCACGAACTCTACCATTTGGTGAAGTTTCGTGAAGATCGTTTTTAAATTGTGACCTGTAGGCAAGTATAAGTGAGCAGACAGACAAACACACAAACACAGAAATGAAAAATCACTCGTAGAGTGACACTTGGCAAAACAAAACAAAGCAGAATGGCTTTCGGTAGTGCATCATTTTGACCTCAAAAATAATTGGTGGTTGAATTCAGTTAACTGATATGTAAATCCCATTCAAATTTCAAGTGCATCGGATGAAAATTGAGGATTTAAGAAATTTGAAATGGTTGTTGACCTTTGGCCTATATTGACCTTTTGGCCTAAGCGGCTCTCAAAAATAGCTGGTGGTTGAATTTAGGTGGCCGATATGTAAATCCTTTTCAAATTTCAAGTCAATCGGATGAAAATTGAGGATTTTAGATATTTGAAAAAAAGTGGTTGACCTTTGGCCTATGTTGACCTTTTGGCCTACGCTGATCTCAAAAATAGTTGGTGGTTCAATTCAGTTAACTGATATGAAAATCCTATTCAAATATTTCAAGTCAATCGGATGACAATTGAGGATTTTAGAAATTTGAAATGGTTGTTGACCTTTGGCCTATGTTGACCTTTTGGCCGAAGCTGATCTCAAAAATAGTTGGTGGTTGAAATCAGTTAGCCGATATGTAAATTTCAAATTTCAGGTCAATCGGATGAAAATTGAGGATTTTAGAAAATTGAAATTGTTGTTCACCTTTGGCCTACGTTTCTCTTTTGGCCGAAGGTGATGTCAAAAATATTTGGTGGTTGAATTCAGTTTGCTGATACGCAAATCCCATTCAAATTTCAAGTGAATCAGATGAAAATTGAGGATTTTAGAAATTTGAAATTGTTGTTGACCTTTGGCCTATGTTGCTCTTTTGGCCCATGGTGATCTCAAAAATAGTTGGTGGTTGAATTCAGTTTGCTGATACGTAAATCGTATTCTAATTTCAAGTCAATCGGATGAAAATTGAGGATTTTAGAAATACGAAAAAAGTGGTTGACCTTTGGCCTTTGTTGACCTTTTGGCCTAAGCTGATCTCAAAAATAGTGGGTGGTTGAATTCAGTTTGCTGATATGTAAATCCCATTCAAATTTCAAGTGAATCGGATGAAAATAGAGGATTATAGAAATTTGAAAAAATTGTTGTTTACCTTTAGCCTATGTTTACCTTTTGGCCTATGCTGATCTCAAAAATAGGTGGTGGTTGAATTCAGTTAGCTGAAATGAAAATCCAATTAAAATTTCAAGTCAATCGGATTAAAATGGAGGATTTTAGAAATTTGAAAAAAAGTGGTTGACCTCTGGCCAATGTTGACCTTTTGGCCTATGCTGATCTCAAAAATTGTTGGTGGTTGAATTCATTAAGCTGATATGTAAATCCTATTCAAATATCAAGTCAATCAGATGAAAATTGAAGGTTTTAGAAATAAATAAAAAAAGTGGTTGACGTTTGGCCTATGTTGACCTTTTGGACTATGCTGGCCGATGCTATTTTGGTTTATGCCTTTTGGCCTATGCTATTCAAACTGGTTGAATGAGTGATTTTTATATTGCAGGCACCTGCAACTAACCGCGAGTGAGTTCAATTCCAAAGTAAAGGAGAATCACCTGCTTGAAATATATTTATTTCTAACAACTTCTAAAAGGTGCCAATAACATCATCCGGATCATTTTTGGATTTCTCTGTGGAATAAGCTAAGATTTAGTAATTTCAGATCTATTTATTTTTGGTTGTTGTTCAACCAACAACTAAATTTCAGCTTTTTCCACGGCAAACCAAAGAAATATATATGTGGATACCAAAATATTTTTTAATTTCTACAATTTTCCTGGAAGAAATGGTGCATTATTTGAAAAACGTGCAAGAGTGCCAATATTTTTGCCCATGACAGCATGGACTCTACCGAATGCCATTTTAGTTTTTTGTTGAATCAAACTGAAAATGAACCTGAAAAATAATGCACCCCAACGCTGGCATAGCAAGGGGTGGGGGCGACCTGAGCTGCACTTTTGGGGAAGCGGCAAATTTGTTTTGTTGCATATATTAATTATCTATCGACACTTATGTGGATTTAATTGTGCAAATGACCCTGCCCTCCGTTTTCTGACCAATGGTTGCAGCCAACGATGTCCCTGAGAGAGAGGGCGGGCAAAAAGTAGAGAGAGGGCGTGGCATGCCGGGAAACTAAACTGGAAGGTATTCCAGAGGTCCGTTGAGGAAGACACTTTGTTTTGGGACAGTTACAAGCAACAGTGCGGCTGCCAATTACAAGTTATGGTTCCGGGGCACTCAGCGATCCTTGGCCATGGTCTGGTACGGGGTTAGGTAGACCGCAGACGTATCTACGCCCTCTGCCATTTGGGGGTACCTTGTACCTTCCGCGGAGGCGCCAGAACCCGACAAAGTAGGTCCCTGGTTCCACTCCTCCACCTCCATGATCACATTTATAACTCGCGGCGATCGGTGCGAGTTCCAACTATGTAGCGCGACTCATGCGGAGCCCTGAGCATGACTCGGTGGGAATCCACCCAGAAACATAATATGTAGGACCTCTGCAATTTGGGGGTACCACAGACCCTCCACAGGGGCACTACATGCTGCCAAAGTAGGTGCCACATTCAACTCTTTCGCTCGTGCCACTCGGCGCAGTTTCCAACTCCAATGTCTGACTCACCCGAGGCCTTCAGCATGGGTTGGTGGATATTGTCATGTCGTGCGAATGTAGCGGTTACCGCTGGATGCACACAATCGCCTTGCACCGGCCAGAACACGGCCAGACGCGCCTCTCCCGGGCATGCCCGGACTCACTGTTCCCGGGCACGCCCGAACCTCCCGGGCACGCCCGGTCTCGTCTTTCCCGGGCATGCCCGCTCTCGCCTTTCCAGGGCTCACCCAGAGCGTCCGGGCATGCCCGCTATCGCCTTTCCAGGGCTCGCCCAGAGCGTCCGGGCATGCCCGCTATCGCCTTTCCATGGCTCGCCCAGAGCGTCCGGGCATGCCCGCTATCGCCTTTCCAGGGCAAAAGCTATACCGGGCATGCCCAGAGCGTCCGGGCATGCCCGCTATCGCCTTTCCAGTGCTCGTCCAGAGCGCCCGGGCACGCCCAGCCTCGACTTGCCAGGCCGCAGCCAAACACGCCCGGGCAGGTCCAGACTCGCCTTTCCAAGGCTCGCCCTTGACACCCGGGCATGCCCGGTATAGCTTTTGCCGGGCAAACTTCCCGACATAAATGTGTATATATATTGCTGCCCGATAAACGGGCTTGTCAGAATACCTGAGCTGTTTTGTTTCAATAAAGCAACTCGGACGAATTCCGTCTTTGGTCGCGTCAATTCTTTCGACTCGCGTTGGAGCGCAGTTCCTTCACGAACAAGAATCTAAGGGCTCCATAACTTGCAGGTCCCCCAGACCCTCGGTGAGGCACACACTACAATGTGCCAAACTATGTCCCAAATTGTCCCATGATCACAACAACAACTGCAAGCTTTGCAAGCCAATGACCATTTAGAAAGGCAGACAAGTAGTACATTCAAAGGCGCTGCATGACGTCATCGCCGGGCATCGAAGGGGTCCCAGAAATGATGCGCGCTGAAAGGGAGTACTCAGTTTTCACTCCCTTTGTTTGTTTTCTTTCTTGTTTGTTTGTCCAGGTGATATCTCAGCCATCCTTTGAGCTCGGAAGCTGAAATGTAGGCAAAATAGTGAGCACCTGCTTTGGCAAAAATGTTATTTTTTGTTTTTTGATGAATTAATTAATTGATCAGTTACTTAATTATTACCGATTTACTAATCACTTTTTTGTTTTCTTTCCCATCTGGACAATAGCTCAGGCACCGTTGAGCTCGGAAGCTGATATTTGGACATGGCAGTGACCAAGTGATTTAGCTGCAAATGGTGTTTTTGATTTATTGATTAATGAATTAATCGATCGTTTAATTAATTCTTCAATTAATTACTAGATTAATTAATTTTCAAAAAGTTACAGATTCAGATGAAACAATGGTGGTTTAGGTATGCTATTAGCCAATTGATTAATAAATTAATTGTTTTTTTAGTATTATTTATTTATTTTTGTTATTAATCAATTATTTATTTTCTTTCTTATCTGGGCACTTTTTAAGCTCGGAAGTTGATATTTGGACATGATAGTGACCAAGTGATTTCGCTGAAAAAGCTATTTTTGATTTATTGATTAATAAATTAATCGATGTGTTATTAATTTTTTTAATTAGTTATTTAAATAATTACCTTTCAAAAAGTTACTGATTTGGCTGAAGCATGGTGGTTTAGGTATGCTATTAGACATTTGATGAAAAAATTAATTATTTTACAATTATTGTTTATTTATTTTAATTATGCAATTAATTAATCAATCAATTATTGTGCACAACTCCCTCACAATTTCATCTCCATGCATGCACAAACACATTGACATTGTTTCATTTGCAAATTAAAGCGTGACATTAGTTTACATTTTTGCAGGCTGGATAATATACCCCCTTGAAGATAAAACATAATAAGACACAATCTTTCAGCGAAACAAATGAAGATAATTTATTTATTCACAATGACAGAGTTTGACCGTATTTGGTTGAATTGTAGCCTCCGCCTAAATTTTACCAAAAGAGGCGTTTAAAATGCACGCAGTCCACCTGCAGTTCATTTTACTAATGCTGCACCAAAACCTTTTGACCCAATTATTAATGACCGCAGCCTTTTCCTATTCTCATTATAAAGGTTTGTTGCAAATATGATGGCAAAACATCAAATTGTAAAAAGGTTGTGACAAGAACACAGACACACACACACACACACACACACACACACACACACACACACACACACACACACACACACACACAGACACACACACACACACACCAGCTTTGCTTCCTGAAGGTTTGTGTATCCGTTTCATCACATCATTCAGGAATGTAAAGGCATTGTTTACTTTCAGTGCTTATTCGAGGTTGTTTGAGTTGTCAAATCCACCATAAACCCCCATACTTGTTTTTATACCAAATTTTTGTGGAAACTCCACACCCCTTTTAATGATTATTTCCTATTCCTAAAGCAACAACGATGGAGGAATTACAGGAGTGAGGTCTATGTTGTCCACCTGTCTCTTTTAAAACGAAACTCATATTCCCCTGAACAACGAACAATGATTTTTGACTCGAATAACGAAGTGTAATTATAAAATCATAACAGGAATCAGCTCTGGATGATTCAGACATGGATATCATGTTGATTATTTTAAAACATTTATGTTTTTGGACGATTTGAATATCTCATTCTGATAACTTTTTGAACACCCAAATTACATTCAAATAAAAGAATATTTGAAACTTCTTTGGGGAATATGGACAACATATACTATAATCTGGACAGCAGTATCACATCCTATGAACTGAAATATATTGCAATTAAATAATTATATCGTGTATTTCTTTAATTATTGTGTGAATGATTTTGAAGACCTTTAATTACAAGTTGTTAAGAACAAAATATGCTCTTTAAGCACTTTGTGTTGGGAGATTTGTTGGTTTCTCGCCTTGGGATTCCATCATCCATGCTTAAAGTCCCACAGTCCCCAGGCCTAAAATTTCCTGCTGATTCAGCACCACAGCACCTCAAGGGAAATTACCTTCAGATGTGAATTACCTGTTATAAACACCGAGTCTCCTGCTGTTCAAGTCCACAATCACAGGTGTAATTAGTATGGATTGTGGATTGCATATCTCGGCACCGATTTATCGAAATGAAATTGATTAATGTGATTGATTGTCAATTTATATTTATTCGAAACATAAAGGGAAGACACAAGCATGTGTGCTGAAAGATCACCAGGTAACCTGCCCGTGTGAGTGTGGATGAATCTTCAATAAACCCTTCTTCTCTTTCGGGAATCTTCATCACGTGGTGACATCTCAGTGGAAGTCTCTGTTCTGGAGGTAAGAATCCCACAGTGAAACTATAATTGAAATTTATATTATTTTAGATTTTTTCTGCTCTACTAATATATTAGAGTAATTGTGTGACAAATTAATCACCTTCGTATTGTCCATACAGTAATTCAAACCTTATAATCGATAATCTTTCGTAGTTACAGCGATTTTACTTTCCGACATCCAAACCTGATTTAACCCTTTTTGTTCGACAATTATAATGTGTCGGATTATTGGTCGAGTTGAACAGAATCATCAGGTCAATTGTTCTTATTGATTTATTATATTAATAAGATGTGCTCTATTAGGTCCTGATTCCGACATCGAAAGTTAATAATCGCGATCACAGGATAAACATTGTTTTTATTAATACTTTTGGGTTACCTGTTTATTGTTCCCATCTGATCACAGTATATAATGTTGGGATCGCTGGTTCAAGAGCGGTTAACGAAAGTGCGGTTAACGAAAGTGTGGTTAACGAAAGTGCGGTTAACTACATAGATACTCATATTCGTACAAGTCTTGTTAACTACATTATAATTTTTCTTTTATAATTATGTTGAATAAATCAACACCCACACAAACACTGTTTTTTCACATTTGTTCCTCACAGATCAAATAAAAACATTGAAGACAATTCCTAAACTATAATATAAACATTTAAAAACAATTCCTAAACTATAATATAAACATTTAAAGACAATTTCTGAACTATAATATAAACATTTAAAGACAATTCCTGAACTATAATATAAACATTTAAAGACAATTTCTGAACTATAATATAAACATTTAAAGACAATTCCTGAACTATAATATAAACATTTAAAAACAATTCCTAAACTATAATATAAACATTTAAAAACAATTCCTAAACTATAATATAAACATTTAAAGACAATTTCTGAACTATAATATAAACATTTAAAGACAATTCCTGAACTATAATAGAAACATTTAAAAACAATTCCTGAACTATGATATAAACATTTAAAAACAATTCCTGAACTACAATATAAACATTTAAAAACAATTTCTGAACTATAATATAAACATATAAAAACAATTCCTAAACTATAATATAAACATTTAAAGACAATTCCTGAACTATGATATAAACATTTAAAGACAATTCCTAAACTATAATATAAACATTTAAAGATAATTCCTGAACTATAATATAAACATTTAAAGACAATTTCTGAACTATAATATGAACATTTAAAGACAATTCCTGAACTATAATATAAACATTTAAAGACAATTCCTAAACTATAATATAAACATTTAAAGACAATTCCTAAACTATAATATAAACATTTAAAGACAATTTCTGAACTAAAATATAAACATTTAAAGACAATTCCTGAACTATAATATAAACATTTAAAGACAATTTCTGAACTATAATATAAACATTTAAAGACAATTTCTGAACTATAATATAAACATTTAAAGACAATTCCTGAACTATAATATAAACATTTAAAGACAATTCCTGAACTATAATATAAACATTTAAAGACAATTTCTGAACTATAATATAAACATTTAAAGACAATTTCTGAACTATAATATAAACATTAAAAATAATTCCGGAACTATAATATTGACATTTAAAAACAATTCCTGAACTATGATATAAACATTTAAAGACAATTTCTGAACTATAATATAAACATAAAAAATAATTCCGGAACTATAATATAAACATTTGAAGACAATTCCTGAACTATAAGATAAACATTTAAAGACAATTTCTGAACTATAATATAAACATTTAAAAACAATTCCTAAACTATAATATAAACATTTAAAGACAATTTCTAAACTATAATATAAACATTTAAAAACAATTCCTGAACTATAATATAAACATTTAAAGACAATTTCTGAACTAAAATATAAACATTTAAAAACAATTTCTGAACTATAATATAAACATTTAAAAACAATTCCTGAACTATAATATTGACATTTAAAAACAATTCCTGAACTATAATATAAACATTTAAAGACAATTCCTGAACTATGATAGAAACATTTAAAGACAATTCCTGAACTATAATATAAACATTTAAAAACAATTCCTGAACTATAATATAAACATTTAAAAACAATTCCTGAACTATAATATAAACATTTAAAAACAATTCCTGAACTATAATATAAACATTTAAAAACAATTCCTGAACTATAATATAAACATTTAAAGACAATTCCTGAACTATAATATAAACATTTAAAAACAATTCCTGAACTATAATATAAACATTTAAAAACAATTCCTGAACTATAATATAAACATTTTAAAACAATTCCTGAACTATAATATAAACATTTAAAAACAATTCCTGAACTATGATATAAACATTTAAAGACAATTCCTGAACTATAATGTAAACATTTAAAGACAATTCCTGAACTATGATATAAACATTTAAAGACAATTTCTGAACTATAATATAAACATTTAAAGACAATTTCTGAACTATAATATAAACATTTAAAGACAATTCTTGAACTATAATATAAACATTTAAAAACAATTCCTGAACTATAATATAAACATTTAAAGACAATTCCTGAACTATGATAAAACATTTAAAGACAATTGCTGAACTATAATATAAACATTTAAAGACAATTCCTGAACTATAATATAAACATTTAAAGACAATTCCTGAACTATAATATAAACATTTAAAGACAATTCCTGAACTATGATATAAACATTTAAAAACAATTCCTGAACTATGATATAAACATTTAAAGACAATTCCTGAACTATGATATAAACATTTAAAAACAATTCCTGAACTATGATATAAACATTTAAAGACAATTTCTGAACTATAATATAAACATTTAAAGACAATTCCTGAACTATGATAAAACATTTTAAAACAATTCCCTAACTATAATATAAACATTTAAAAACAATTCCTGAAATATAATATAAACGTTTAAAGACAATTCCTGAACTATGATAAAACATTTTAAAACAATTCCCTAACTATGATATAAACATTTAAAGACAATTCCTGAACTATAATATAAACATTTAAAGACAATTCCTGAACTATAATATAAACATTTAAAGTCAATTTCTGAACTATAATAAAACACTAAAGACGATTCCTGAACTACTCGCGGTACCCTGAAAATCACGGGCATAATTCGTGTTTATGTTCATACAAACTAACTTGCTCTTCCTCTTCCTTTCCGCTTCCTTTCAAAATAATTGTGTCAGTTGGCACCGACATTCATTGTGGCGGATCTCCTGAATATCGCTTTGTATTCAACTGCAGTATTGTCTCTTATTGTGTGGTTACTGGTAAGTATCCCCTTTACATTTCTGATCGCATTTATATTTGTATTAAAAGGCGTGGCATGCCTCTCGAGTCGCTGCGCGTCCGGCACATATCGAGACGCCTTCTTCTTCTCCTCGGTATCAAGTGCAGTATCTCACTGTGCGTAAAGCAAAATGGCGCGGGTTATTCAAAGCTTTTCACTGATTTTCAGCTTTTATTCCACAATTATAGACATTTGGAGACATAGGTATGCTTATATGGAAGGGTTAGTCATAACCACATAGTATCACACATATCTTGGGGCGACAGGAGCAATAGCTGGAGAGAAGTTCCGATTACAAACTTCAGAAATAAGCGTTTTAATGATACAGATATCGATATTATACTATTGTATATATGATGTGGAATATGGTATGGTATATGGTTTATGGTATGAATGAAATATGAATGAATGATCGTTTTAAGGCCATTTTCCCCGCTATAGCGAGGGTTAGCCTTGCGGGCCCCATGACAATCATGGTTCCCTGTTTGAGGCAATGTTTTTTTTATGGCCTGATGCCCTTCCTGACACCAACCCTGAGTCTCCTCTTACGATGCGCAGGGATACGGTGTACCTATTCTAAACCAGGGTACACACCGGGATCATTCATCCCAGCAAGCTGGTACTCAATTTGCCGACCTCGGAAGGATGACAGGCTGAATCAACCCCCCTGGTGTTAAATTAGCGATCGACCCGGATTCTGAACCCAGGATCCTAGGATCCCAAGCCAGCAACCTAACCGCTAAGCCAACACCAGGCTATATGGTATATGGTATATGGTATGATATATGGTATATGGTATATGGTATATGGTATATGGTATATGGTATATGGTATGATATATGGTATGTATTGTATATATCGTATATTATACTATCGTATATACGATTATACTATAGTATGAGTATGATATGATGTGATACTAATATGAGTATTGTACTAATATGAGTATGTGTATATGTGTACATGTGTGTGTGTGTGTATGTGTATATGTGTGTGCATGTGTGTGGGTGTAAATGTGTGTGTACGTGTGTGTGTGTGTGTGTGTGTGTGTGTGTGTATATATATATATATGTGTAAATGTGTATATATATGCATATATACAATGTATATATATATATATATTTATATATATATATATATATATATATATATAAATATATATATATATATATATATATATATATAAATATATATATATTGTTACGGATCGCGGTTAGATGTTATGATGGGCCGAGCGGATGGTCCACCGCGACCTAACAGTTCCCCCGATTCTTCCCCAACTCACCCGATTCCACTCGAACGTTGGCCAAATCGCGCTACGCTAAATCAATGATGGAAAGGACACAACAACTGGGATAGATGAAACGACGCAAGGGGTACAGTTCTCAAGACCTCCGGAGGAGGATATAATTAGTGGTGGAGAAAAGGGGTAGATTACAAGGTAGAGTGAGGTAAAAGACACAGAAGAGATGGGCACTTAAATACAATCTTATCTTAACCCAGACAGACCACAGACAAACGGGACAAGGCTGACTTACACAGGGATTGATGGCAGGAAGGACAGGTAGTTCGATAGCACAAGGTGCACCTTGGCTCGGGGACAGGATCAAGCACGGTCCAAAAGATGCAGGGAGGCCTCACAGCGCTCGGAGGTGGCGTCTTTCTTTCTTCAAGCTCAGCGCGCATCTGACGTCACCTCCCTCTTCCTGCGCATGCTCAGCGGGGAGTCACACGCCCTCGGCTGGTTGGCTCCGCCCCAGATGGGACCGGTCCGCCGCTCCCATTGGGTGCGGGGGTTACCGGGCCCCGCCCTTGACGAGGAGCTGACAGGGAGCCCCTATTTGGTAACCCCGTCGAGCACATGTTCGATGGCGGCTCGTTGGAAAGGCCTGGTGCCCTCCCAACACCTCCTACCAACCAAGCCGGAGTGAGGACGCGCACTCCCCGCGCTCGCCGCTGCTGTTGTTGTTGGTGTTGTTGTTGCTGAACCGTGAGGAAGAGCTGCGGGGAGGTATTGGGAGGTCCTAAACTTCCTAACGATGCCATACAATCACATTCAGGTGCAACGAAGAGTCAGAATTAATGGAAACGAGTCCTTAACTGACATAGACTAAGAATAACTAGCAAGATGTCCTATAGTTGTCTTACATGAGATGCGGTGAGCCTGGGTGCGACATTTAATGGGGGAAATAGGGGGAGGTCGGGTCTACAGAGTGTTGTTTACAGAAAATGGGACTAGGGAATGGGGGATTGGGGATAGTTGGGAAGTATTGAGGAAATAGGGGAATATTTACAAGCGGATATGGATGGATGCAAATCCCATATCCGCAACAATATATTGTTACGGCCCGCGGATGGATGTTAATTTGCCGAGCGGATGGCGGCCGCGGCCGAACTATTACCGAGACTAAACCCGATTCCTCAAACGTGGGCCAAATCGTGCCACGGGTTTTCAATGGGGGAAAAGACAACAACGACGGATGCAATGAAGAAGAAGAAGAAGACAAAAAGGGTTTGCAATACGAATATAATTTATTACTATTTACAGGACCAAAATAACCAAGGAGAAGGAAAGATAAGAAAATAATTACAGAAAGAGAAGTAGCGGACACAGTGAAAATTCTAGCTTACCTATACAGGCTTAACTTATACCCCAGGACAAGACAAAGACAGACTACGAACACACTTACACGGGGGATGATGACAGGAATGGCAGGAATGGTTTGGAGGGATGAGCAGGTGGAATCACAGGGCACAGCGAGCAGGTCCACTCCGGGCGGGAAGCACAGCAGCTGGCAGCTCCCCGCCTCTACAACCGGTGACAATAAAGCCCTGCCGGGTCATGCATCTGCCGCATCTCTGACGCTTTGCCGAACTCTGACGCTACTCTCAGGACTCAACTCCTTCGCGGCACGTATCTCAACTCTTGTGCGGCACGTATCTCAACTCTTGCGCAGCACGTATCTCATCTCTTCTCATCCAGGACTCATCTGAGGTGGGGGCGTCGTGGTGCGGGTTATATAAGCCACGCCCTTGAACCTTCGCGAACCTACTCGACGGTTCTCCCCACGCCCTCTCAAAGCCAAACCCCTCGTTCTTCGTTGGTCGGCAAGGGCTGGCTCACTCCTCACCTCTATGACGAGGTGGAGACACGCCTTTCTTCTCCGAGCCGACCGCGTGCTCAATGGAGGCAAATGCAGTTGGTAATGGTTGAAAAGGGAATGGGGCTTTGGGAATGAAAGGGAATCTACCTTATTTGAATTCGGTGCAATGGAGTATTAATTAATGGAAGACAGAGCCTTAGCCTAATACACAGAATAAGGAAATAACTACCAACAAGGAGGAAATCTATGATTGGCTAAACGTGATTGTATATGAATTATCTAGGAGGACGCCCTTTGATCTTTACACACAAAAACGGAGGTATTTACAACAATTCATTACACTTATAACAATACAAAACCACACCAATTCTCATATCCACAACAATATATATACATATATATATATATATATATATATATATATATATATATATATATATATATATATATATATATATATATATATATTGTTACGGTACGCAGTTAAGGATGGTATGTTTGCCGAGCGGAGGCTCCGCGACCGAACAGTTGTTCCCCGACTAACCCGATTCACCCAAACGTTGGCCGTATCGCGCCACCGCTATTCAATCGGGAAAAGACTAAGATGACGAATGCAAAGAAGAAAAGGAAGACGCAGGCAAAGAAAGGTTTGGAAATACGATTACTATTTATTACTATTTACAGGCTCAAAATAACCAAGGAGAAGGAAAGATAAGAAAATAATATACAGAAGCTTTTAGAGACACAGTGAATTACTAGCTTATACAGACTTAGTTACTACCCAGAACAGAACAAACAAAACAAACTCACGTAGGCAAAATGGGGAACTTGCAGGCAGGAATGGCTGGAAAGGATGAGCAGGTGGGATCACAGGGCACAGCAAGCAGGTCCACTCCGGGTGGGAAGCGGGGAGCCGGCAGCTCCTTGTAATCCGCTTTACAGCGCACACCGTCAGGGCTTCACGCGGCTGGTTGAAACGGGGCTGCACTCCTCTGCTGTATCTCTCATGTAGCTTGTTTCGTAAAAGCTCCTCTGCTTTCTCTTGGACCCTTTCTTTTCGTGTACCTCTCCACGCAGCTCAGCTCGTATTCCCTGCCTCTCACTTCTCTCCAGCTCATCTGCGATCTTCGCACCCTTCTCGCATACCGTTAGCATGGGTCTGACACGCCCTCTTCGGTTTCGGTACCGCCCTCTCCCCCGTGCTCTGTTTCGGGACCTTGTATGGTAATCCCACGGGCTTGTCTCCTTATTTGGGCATCGCGCCGACGGCACGCCCCTCGTGGCAAGCCACGGGCTTGTTTCCTTATTTGGGCATGGGGCTGCACAGCCCCGCCCTTCGTGGCGCGCCCTGGGCTTGCCTCTCCCTGGCGACCCCGCCCTTCCTGTTCAAACAGAGCACGGAGCACATATTCACTATAGCAGCGAATTGAGAGGGCGTGCACCTCATGCTTGTGAACTGCTTTACCCACAGATGGAGAGTTTGGCTGGGAAATGGAATTATTGAAGGGGAGCTATTCTTAATTGATTCGGTGCAATGGAGTGTCATTCTAATGGAAGACAAGGCCTTACTCTGAAACACATAATAAGATATAAGCTATCGAACAGGGGTATTCTATGATTGGCTGACGTGTATGCTTTATGGACTTAACTACCGAGATGCCCTTTTTATCTTTGCACAACTCCGGAGGCAGGAGGGGCCATATCCAAACAATGTTCATCACCACAATTTACCACAACAATACACACAATCAAAAAAATGCCATCCTCATATCCGCAACAATATATATATATATATATATATATATATATATATATATATATATATATATGTATATATATATATATATATATATATATATATATATTGTTACAGATCGCGGTTAGATGTTATAGACCGAGCGGTGGTGTAAGACCGCGACCTAACAACTCACCCGATTCACCCAGACTTTGGCCGTATCGCACCGTAGCTGCCCAATGGGGAAAAGACAAAGGCGACGAATGCAAAGAGGAAAAAGAAGGCCAAGACGAAAGACAAAAGGTTTGAAATATTACTACTGAATTTATTTACTATTTACACACAAGCAACAAAAAGCAATTCAGTTTATTTACAAGTACAAGACGCAGATGACACAGTGCAAATTTAGCTTATCTACAGACTTAACTAACCCAGGACAGCACAAACAGAACACTGACTCACGCGGGGAATTGATGATAGGACTGGCGGGAGATGGATGGCTGGCGGGATAGGGAGGTCCACTGGTCCTTCAGCACGATTGACTCGTTGGGCAGCCGCCGCTCCTCCGCGGCCGTGCTCCAAACTGCCGTCCAGGCCTCACGCTGCTGTGGCTGCTGTTTCGGTGGCTCCAGCTGCAGCAAATGCAGTTGCGGTGGCTCGAGCTGCAGTTCAACTCTGGACTTCTTGGTTGGACTCAACTCCTTGGACTCCCTCTCGTCTCTCGGTAAAGGCTCATCTCCCGTCTGCCTGTCTGGTCCAAACCCTCACTCTTTCTTCTTTTCTCTCACTCCTCACCACCGCAACCACTGACCCTCCTCTGGCAACCGACTCAGACCAACTCATCTCCCGTTGCCACACCCCTGCCTTGGGTTATATAGGCCCCCGCCCCTCAACCTTTGCGAACCTCCCCCACCGCTCTTCCTCCGCCCTCTGTAGCCAAACCCCTGGCTCATGGTTGGTCGAGCGGGGCTGGTTCACTCCTCCCCCTCTATGACGAGGTGGAGACACGCCTTTCTTCCCCAACCCTGCCTCGTGGCCAATGGCGGCAATTGGATCGGAGGGGAGGTAATATGGGCAATCGAGGCTTTTGGGGATGGGAAGGAAAGGGGGTCTATTCTCTTTCACTGGTGCAATGGAGTACTTTTAATTAATGGGAGACACAGCCTTATCCTAAAACACAGAATAAGAGATAACTATCAAAAGAAAAGATATATCGTGACCTACATGTATGTTTTTCTATGGACTAACTACGGGAACGCCCTTTGACCTTTATACAACCACAACGGAGGGAGGAGGGGTGATATTTTACAACAACCTTTTACAACAACCTTTTACAACATTTTACCACCACCACAAAATAAAAAAACACATTCTCATATTCACAACACTGCACCCTCCTCCCCTTAGGCACGTCCCGGGCCTATTACTTTTACCTTAGTGTGGCATGTAGGTGTAGTTCCCTCTACTTTTAGCCTGACCCTGAGTGCGACAGTTTTAAAACATAAATAAATGTGTCCCGCTGCTCCATTGCACCCTGCCTAACAGACTTACGCCCACAGTTAACCGAATTGCGGAATGGTCTTCAAACTACACACTGACGGTGGGAAGCATTATTTACAATTGACGCTATTTTTATTTACAAAACTAACCCAGGACCTGTAATTGTTCTTTCTGGGGGGAGGACAGTCTGCTCTGCATCAATGCACCATTAAAGCACCCAAAAACGCACCAATACACACCCAAGCACCAATCGGTGCAGTCACCATTGTTCAATGAATAAAATAAAACCAACAAACCCAACCCTGCAGGTGTCTCTTGCTCTTCGGCTCCCTCTGCTGGTTATTATTATTTCTTCCAGTTGTTGTCATTTCCATTTTGCTTTGCTTACTGGCGGCCTATTTGTAATAAAGTGTGCCCAAGGTGTCCTTTTTATTTTCGTTTATTTATGGCCCACAGGGCCGACTAGTGTGGTTCACCTGTGGGGCATCGGTGCCCTGTGGCCAAGGTCCGCCAGCAAGATTTCGGGCCCTCATGGCCGGTTCCAGCAGAGGGGCCTTGCCCCAACCCATGGGGTCCATAAGTGGTGCTCGGCCACTGACATGTGGTCCATAATGTGGTGCATCGATGCAGACAGCTGGTTCTGGGAATTTCGGGCGCACAATGGCCGACCCACACACGCTCCCCTCGGCGCCCAACGGCGCTCAGGTCCTCATGTGGGAGACAAAAAGGGGGGACAAGACAGATGAGCGAGGGGTAAGGTCTCAAGGGTACACATCAAAAAGGCAATGCAAGGCGAAATGCGTACGGAGGGCGCAGTGAGAAAGCTCGTCCCTACCGTACGTCACCCCCCTGTTACCTAGCCCACCCCTGCCCTTACCCCATATGTACAAAACCTACACATTACCAATTCGTCACTACTGTCACGTCTTCCCCATATTTCCCCTATATCAAATTCGTCACCACAATCCCTCTACTTCAAAAATTTGCCATCATCAATTCATCATCAATCCTCATAAGGAGGCAGAGATGGAACATCAAAGCACAATGTCACACCCACGTCATGATGCGTCTCACAATCCAAAACATTTGCATCAAAAATAATTAAACATGGCATGGTGCGGAGTACCTGTCACCTCAGGTGAGTGGATGCAGATGGTGCGAGGAGATCCTTCATCCTAACTATCCTCTAAATGATTTTAACACACTTTACACTACCCGGGGTCTTTCTCTGGCCAAACCATTGGCCCTCTTACACTAGGGGTTCTAATAACCAATTCCCATTGGCCAAACTGTGATGCTTCTCAATTTGGGGTCTCACTCCCCCGATTCATCTCCCGGTGCTCTAGCACAATTTCTGGGCTGCGACGTGTACCTCTCCCAACAGGTCTACCCACCTGCACACCTCCACCACTGTAGTTGCCACCCGAGCTTACCTAGCTCCTCACCCTAACCTAACTAACTGGGGACAGCCCCTCTCCTGGCTCTGTCACCCCATGGTGCCCTCTGGCACTGGGCTACCCGGGTCCGTCCTCCGGATCCTCGGGCCCCATCCACAACAACTACTACCGGCTCCCAGAGCCCACCTGCGGCCTCACCTGGCCGACATCCTTACAGTGGTGGAGTGCCCAAACCAACTACACACACTAACAGGCTACACGCCCAGCCATTTCCACAACACTAATGCACCCATCCAAACACCATTCTTCCAACCGCACCACAGACGCCAATATCCAACCACAATTTACCTGTACCCTCAACCTAACTCTTACACTACCTGCCCCGGGTATCCGTGATGGGGGGTCCACTCTTCCCCCATTCACACCTTCGCACCATCCACTCCACTCCACAATTTCCACCATTCTCACTCCACGACCATCCATTCCAATCCTCCAGACCATTTATTCCATACACCTGTCTTTCATTCACCTGTCGTTGCACACCTGTGCAATCCTACCTGGTGCCACCTGCACCCTCCTCCTCTTCCTGGACCATTTGGTCAACACAACACGCAATCACCACTACTCCCTCATACACTGCTCCATTCACCTGTTCAGTTGCACACCTGTGCAATCACACCTGTTCAATTCTCACCTGTTCAATCCTCACACACACGGCATCATCTCAGCTAACTTCTCCCCTCTGAAACTTGCGCTTCCCAGTCGTCCCTTTAAACTATTGCGCTCCCACGTCATTATAATCCACACTAATCTACCTGCGTCCCCACTACAGGTATCAGTCACTAACTAAACTTAACGTTACCTAATGTCAATCTCTTCTAGATCCCTATCATTATCCAAGCCCTCCCTGGCTCGGTTGTCATAGCCACCCCATAAACTATTGCGCATTTGCCCCCACTTTTTGTGAGGGATGACAGAGTTGCCATCCCACCACAGCGGGGCATCTCTCCCTACCATCCGCCCAGTCCTCTGACGCTACGAGCCCCCGTCGCAAGAGGTACTGGGTCCTGCCTCGGCATCTAGAGCCGAGGCGATCCATGAGGGCGCCTGCTCGCCGGCATAAGGTCTTATCCGGTCGGCATGGACGATCCGAGGGGGGGTCCGTGGCCCCATTTTGATCTTAATGACCACGTCACAGATTTGCGACAGGACGACTCCCGGGCCTTGCCAGGGGGAGGTGAGTTTTGGGCACCTTCCCTTCCGCCTCCGGGGATTAAAGAACCAAATCTTCATCCCCGGAGCGTATTGACTCCCCTGGCTCCGGTCGTCGTACCTGCGCTTCATCTTGGCCCCCGCCAGATGGAGCTGGCGGCGGGCGAAGGCATGGACCCGCTCCATGCCTTCCTCCAGGTGACGTGCGTACCCCTCCCTCGGCGGTGTGTCCGTGGTGTCTGGCACGGGACCGCATAGCAAGTCGGCGGGAGCCCGTAACTCCCGCCCATACATAAGCAACGCTGGACTGCATGCGGTGGCCCCGTGCTGGCTAGTTCGGTAGGCCATCAACAGGTACGGGAGATGTTCGTCCCAGTCATCCTGACGGGTGGTGGTGAACAATGCCAGTTGTTGGATCAATGTTCGATTGAACCTTTCCACCATCCCGTCAGATTGTGGCCGCAAGGGCGTGGTCCTGGTTTTCCGAATTGACAGGAGTCTGCACACATCTTTTAGTAATTGGCTCTCAAAATTTCGACCCTGATCGGTGTGCAGCTCCTGTGGAATCCCGTGCCGACATACAAATCCTTCTACGAAGGCCTGTGCTACCACCCCTGCTTCTTGGTTGGGGAGGGCATAGGCCTCCGGCCACTTGGTGAAATAGTCCATTACAACGAGGATATACTTATTACCTTGGCGGGTGCGGGGCAGCGGTCCTAGAATATCCATAGCCACCCGCTCAAGGGGGGCCCCCACCTGATGTAATTGAAGGGGGGCCCTCATCCTCCGTGCTGGTCCCTTTTTGGCAGAACAGGCGTCGCATCTCCGACACCAGTCCTGTATGTCGCGCCCCATATTCACCCAATAGAACCTCCGGCGGACCCGAGATATTGTCTTTGTCCTGCCCAAATGGCCGCCGGAGCGGGTACCATGCACCTGTTGCAGTATGACGTTCTTGAATTTGTCAGGGACTATCACCAGCCAGGAAGTTCTATCAGAGGGAACCTCCACCCACTTGCGATACAAGATGTTGCCTTTCAATTCCAGGGTCTGCCACTGAGCCCAATACGCCTTTGTTTGCGCCCCGAGGGGGGTGACCTCTTCCCCCTTTGGTCTTTGCCCCAATTTGACCCATTGGAACACCGGCCCCAGAACAGGATCCTCCTGCTGGGCCGTGCTCCAAGCCAACTCTCCAAATTCCTCGTCCGCGGTTAGTGGCAAAATTGGCCCTCTCACCCGGGTTGCCCGGACGACGAGAATCGGGGCGGAATCGCCCAATTGCTCCCTCTCCTCGTGTCTCGCACAAAATTTACAGTTTTCCCCCAGACAAGGACGCCGAGAGAGTGCGTCCGCATTACCATGGGCCTTCCCGGCCCTATGGGCCACATCAAAATCGTACTGCTGCAACTTTTCCAACCACCTTGCAATTTGGCCCTCCGGTTCCTTGAACCGAAGGAGCCATTGCAAGGAGGAATGGTCAGTTCTAACCAAAAATTTCCGCCCGTACAGGTACGGGTGGAAATGGTTCATGGCAGCCAGCATAGCCAATAACTCTTTGCGAGTGACGCAATAATTTCTCTCGGGCCTACTTAAGGCCCGACTATAGTAACCAATCACTCTCTCCACACCCTCCTGTGTCTGGGACAAAACTGCGCCCAATCCTTCCTGGCTCGCATCCGTGTCCAGGGTAAATGCCCCGTCACTAGTGGGGTAAGCTAGAAGGGGTGCGGATGTTAGACACCCCTTCAATTTTTGGAAGGCCTCGTGGCACTCCCGTGTCCAATTAAATCGCGTCCCCTTCTCCGTAAGCCGGTGGAGGGGACGGGCCAACTCCGCAAATTTCGCCACAAAGCGCCGGTAGTAGGAGCAGAGTCCCAAAAATCCCCGCACCTCTTTGATGGTACGTGGTGCGGGCCACTCCTCTACCGCTTTAATTTTGTCTGGGTCCGTTTTTACCCCCTCGCGGCCGATCACGTGACCTAGGTAGGCCACCTCTCTTGCAAACAAAGTGCACTTACTCGGGTTCAGCTTCAACCCTGCCTGTCTGAGGCACCCGAACACCTGGTCCAAATTAGCTACTGCCTGGGGGAACGTTTGGGCATGTACCAGGACGTCATCCAGGTACACCAGGCATGATTGCCATGGCATGCCGCCCAGTACATGCTCCATCAATCTTTCAAAGGTGGCGGGGGCGTTACACAAACCAAACGGCATCACAGTAAACTGATACAGTCCCTTACCTGTGGAAAATGCCGTTTTCTCCTTCCCTGCCCTATCCATCTCCACCTGCCAATACCCACTCTTGAGGTCCAAAGTTGTGAACCAATTTGAGCCCGCAACGGCATCGAGGGTGTCATCAATTCTTGGCAGGGGATATGAGTCCTTGAGTGTCACGTTGTTTAGCTGGCGATAGTCCACGCAGAACCGCGTGGTCCCATCTTTCTTTTTGACCAGCACAACAGGTGACATCCAAGGACTTCCCGAGGGCTCGATCACACCTGCGTCGAGCATTTTTTCAACCTGCTCGTCAGCTTCCGCCCTCTTGCTCCAAGGGAGCCGTCGGGCGGCCTGACGAATAGGCCGGGCCTCACCGGTGTGGATCTGATGTTTCACCAGGCCCGTACGTCCAATATCCTCGGTGGACAAGGAGAAGAGGTCCAAATGGGACCCAACCAGTTTGTGTAAGGCCTCCCTCTGGGTACCTCCCAACTCTACACTACTACGATTTACCATCTCGCAAATGGGATCGGGCCAATTCCTAGAACTTATTGAAGGCTCCCCCTGGGGCCGGCTCGGCTGGACGTTCTCGCCCCTCACTGACGCGACTTCTCTAACTGGGGTGCAGCCAGCTACCTTCGTGCCCCTCCCTATAGTGCGTGGTTCTGTGCTAGTATTAATTACTCGGACGGCCACCACCGGCCCGCCCGTTTTTACAAGGGTACGGCCCACGATTAAACCAGGTATGGATAGCGCTGCCACCGGTTCGACCAGGCCGCAGGATTCCTGCCATGTCGGGCGAGCTGACCATCGGGCCGGCACTACGGCCTCGGCCCCCGGAGGGATGGTCACGGCCTCAGGAGCCTCCAGCTCCACCCTCTCGGCTGTGCTCACCCCCTCCAATGGTAGCTCTTCCACTCCCCATCGCAGGATCCCCCGACTCAAGTCGATTTTACAACCGCTGGCAGTCAACAAATCCAACCCTATTAAGCATGGGTCGCACACCTCCGCCACCCAAACCTCTATCTCTTGCTTCACCGATCCCAACTTGAGGGTCACAAAACCACGCCCTATGATCGGAGCCGTTGCCCCGGTAGCCAACTGCAAACTATGATTTTCCAGACGCTGGATTTTACCCCAGCCGTCTGCACTCGAATTAAGGACCACGGGGCTGATGATCGTGGCGCTGGCTCCCGTGTCCACCACGGCGTCTACCCCCACGCCGGCAATTTTGCACCGAATTGTCAAACTACCCGTCCCAATTCGGCCACAATGAATGACCTGTCGCGTCAACGAGGGCTTCTCCCCATCCTCTACTGCCGAACACCGCCCTGCATGCCCGGCACGTTCTAGTTTCCCGGGCCCTGGCGGGGGGGTGTCTGAGGTCGGCTAGGCCGATCGATACTGGGCGGAGTTGAGGGCATCGGTTGGCGGGAAACGTCCCGGCGCGGAGCTCGACACTCCCATGCACGGTGACCCATCCTAGCACAATTATAGCACCTCACCTGGTAAGGTGCTTGCCTCCGGTATTCCAAATTCCCCCCCCCCTGTATGTCCGAATTGGGGTACTCTGTCGGGGACTACCGGGTGCCACCGCTGGGGCCGCCTGCCATGGTCCAGGTCCCGCCAGGCGCCGATCCACTAACCTCCGGACCATGCTCTCCAGGTCAGGGCCCCCGTCGGGGGCGGGCCCCCTTGGGGGGCCGCCCCCCATCACGGGCCCCATCTGACGCACCGCCACTGCATGGCGCTCGCCTCCCCGGGCCAGGGGCCTCGCTGCTTCCCAACGGGCTGCAGCGTCGGCCGCCTGACTCATGGTTTGCGGGCGCCACATGGCGAGCTGTTGCCGGAGCTCCAGATCCGGAAGGGCCTGAATAAAGTGATCCAGCGCCAGGCTTTCCTGGGAACTCGCCGCCATGTCCGCGTGTGCAATCCCGACCACGCGGCGAATATCGTGAGCAAGTTCCCCGATGGTCTCCTGGGGCTTGCGTTTTCGCTGCGCAAGTTGGGCTTTAACAAGCTCGCTTTGCTGTTCAATGCCGAACCGATTAATTAATGCCGCACGGAGGGCTGACAGGGTGAGAGCACCCGGTGGTAAAGCCGTCAGCACCTCCGCCGCCGCGCCGCGCAGTGCCCCCACCAGGTGTACTCCACCTTCGTCCTGATTCCAACCGTTGCCTTTACACACGTACTCAAACTGCGCCAGGTACGCCCTCAAATCACTCTTGCCGTCATACGGCGCGAGTGGGACCTTGTGGGCGCCCGAAGGTCGGACCCCGCGCGTCACTCCTTGCGGGATCAACGCGGGACCAAACCGTTCGGGCTCCCACAGTACGCTATTCCCGGGGGGCTCCCGCGCGTCTCCCGTCCCTCCAAACACTACCCCTCCTGGTGTCGATGCCTGGGTCGCCCCTCCGCAACCCGCTACCCACGCCATACCCCCACAGCCTTGCTCACCAGCACCACCCCCACTCCCCATAGCCAACCCTCCTTGCACACCTCCTCTGTCCATACACTCCGGACCAGTCATACATCTTACCATTGGTCCCTCACGAACACCCGGGTCTACACCACCCCCCAAGCCGACTGAATCTCCCCTCACATCATGTACATTGCCACTCACCTCCGTACCTCGTCGCACCTCCTCTGCCACCTGCAAACTTTTTATTTGGTCAGTGAGCACCGCATCATGATTTGAACACAGACCTTGTACATATTCCATGACTTCCTCCTTTATCTCCCTCTTAGTTTCCCTCCGTCTCTTTTTAATTTCACTCACCCCTTCTTCCACCTCCTCTAATTTTTCCTTTACCTCCTTCATCTCCCGGTGCGCCCCTTCTATCTCTTCCTCTATCGCTACTTTAACCGTTTCTACGTGCGTCCTTACCTCCCGGTCCTTCGTCTCCATTGCTTCTGTCACCTCTTCCAACCTCTTCGTCAATCCCTCATGTACCATTTGACATTCCTTTTGTGTCGCTATTAATTCATTTTTTATGTCCTTTTGTGTTGCTTTTAAACCCCCGATGATTGCTGTGTTCTTTTCCACTTGGTCCGTTAGTTCCTTTTGTCCCACTGTCAGCTGTTCTACTCCTTTCGTCAGATCTTCTATTCCCCCCTGTAACTTTGCCGTATTATTTCTCACCTCTTTCTCTATACGCTTTTCGCCTCGCTTTACCTCCTCGCGCAGCCCCGAGACCTCCTCACTCACCCCTCGTCGTATTTCCTCCATCTGGTTCCCCATCTGTTCGATTTCCCGGGCGGATTGTTCCCCTATTTCCCGCAATTTGTCCTCCATCCTATTTTCTAACCCCATTAACCCATTTTTCACCCCCTCTAACTGATTCTCCTGGGCAGCCATTCTATTTTCCACCCCCGTTAACCCATGTTTCACCCCTTCTATCCCATTGTCTAACCCCTCAAATTTCTTGTCTAACTCCTTAAAATTATTGTCTAACCCCTCAACGGTACCCCTTGCTTCGTCCCTCATTACCCCCATTTGGCCCTCCATCCTATCCATTTTTGCATTCAGTTGGGTCAAGAATAATCTGAGGTCAAACCCGGTTTGCCCAGCGTCCCCAGCCGCCACCGCAGGCTCGCCCTCCGCGGCGCCGCTATTTTGGGACCCTTCAACCACGTGAGCGAGCGCGCCATTTTGCGCGCCTGATATTCCCGCAACCACATTGCCATTTTCCTCCTCCCTTTCTTCCACATACATTTCCCCGAGGTCCTGGGTCGATTCTACCCCGTCTATCTCTCCCACCGGCATCCCGTCGCCTTGAACAGCCATGGCGCGATTTCAAAATTCGGATTTTTATACAACAAACAAATTTCGGCTTTATAATTTCGAGCGCGTAAACGCGCTCCGGGTCCGATCTCACTCCTCGACACCAATTGTTACAGATCGCGGTTAGATGTTATAGACCGAGCGGTGGTGTAAGACCGCGACCTAACAACTCACCCGATTCACCCAGACTTTGGCCGTATCGCACCGTAGCTGCCCAATGGGGAAAAGACAAAGGCGACGAATGCAAAGAGGAAAAAGAAGGCCAAGACGAAAGACAAAAGGTTTGAAATATTACTACTGAATTTATTTACTATTTACACACAAGCAACAAAAAGCAATTCAGTTTATTTACAAGTACAAGACGCAGATGACACAGTGCAAATTTAGCTTATCTACAGACTTAACTAACCCAGGACAGCACAAACAGAACACTGACTCACGCGGGGAATTGATGATAGGACTGGCGGGAGATGGATGGCTGGCGGGATAGGGAGGTCCACTGGTCCTTCAGCACGATTGACTCGTTGGGCAGCCGCCGCTCCTCCGCGGCCGTGCTCCAAACTGCCGTCCAGGCCTCACGCTGCTGTGGCTGCTGTTTCGGTGGCTCCAGCTGCAGCAAATGCAGTTGCGGTGGCTCGAGCTGCAGTTCAACTCTGGACTTCTTGGTTGGACTCAACTCCTTGGACTCCCTCTCGTCTCTCGGTAAAGGCTCATCTCCCGTCTGCCTGTCTGGTCCAAACCCTCACTCTTTCTTCTTTTCTCTCACTCCTCACCACCGCAACCACTGACCCTCCTCTGGCAACCGACTCAGACCAACTCATCTCCCGTTGCCACACCCCTGCCTTGGGTTATATAGGCCCCCGCCCCTCAACCTTTGCGAACCTCCCCCACCGCTCTTCCTCCGCCCTCTGTAGCCAAACCCCTGGCTCATGGTTGGTCGAGCGGGGCTGGTTCACTCCTCCCCCTCTATGACGAGGTGGAGACACGCCTTTCTTCCCCAACCCTGCCTCGTGGCCAATGGCGGCAATTGGATCGGAGGGGAGGTAATATGGGCAATCGAGGCTTTTGGGGATGGGAAGGAAAGGGGGTCTATTCTCTTTCACTGGTGCAATGGAGTACTTTTAATTAATGGGAGACACAGCCTTATCCTAAAACACAGAATAAGAGATAACTATCAAAAGAAAAGATATATCGTGACCTACATGTATGTTTTTCTATGGACTAACTACGGGAACGCCCTTTGACCTTTATACAACCACAACGGAGGGAGGAGGGGTGATATTTTACAACAACCTTTTACAACAACCTTTTACAACATTTTACCACCACCACAAAATAAAAAAACACATTCTCATATTCACAACAATATATATATATATATATATATATATATATATACATATATATATGTATATATATATATTATATATATATATATATACACATACAGGGTGAGTCAGAAGTAGCGCCCGATTTCTGTTTATATATGTATATATATATATACATACATATATATATATATATATATATATATATATATATATATATATATATATATATACATACATATATATATATATATATATATATATATATATATATATATATATAAATATATTCCTGTCAGTTGATTGTTTGTTTGCCATTTGTATTACAGTGTACAAGAAGGTAGAAATAAATGAATGACATGTTTATCTAACCATTTATTCGGGGGAAAATTATTACTTCTTCAGCCTTAGCTACATTCGTTGCCGTTTTCGGACGACCGGACTTCATTGCAGTGGCTACCGACCCTGCTGCTTCAAATTTCTCGACAATCAATCGTATGTTTCTTCCCTGGGGTGGGTTAGTATCGAATTCCTGTGCCAAACGGTGTGCCGCCATCGTTGGTTGTTCATTACATTTGTAGTAATGTTTCACGGCCGCAATGCGTTGATTCATTGAAAGGTAATTCATGGTTCAATTTGGTGCAGATTCAGTAACTTTCCAAACTCTCAGCAATAACCTGCAAAACAAAAACAAAAATAAATAAACTAAGAAAATTAATAATCTGCAAGACAATTATTAACAACATGACATCCCAGAAAGAATCTGACAGCCGAAAAAACAGAAATTGGGCGTGGGCGCTACTCTTGATTCACCCTGTATATATATATATATATATATATATATATATATATATATATATATATATATATATACATACACTAGCATGGCTCGGCTTGCTGCGCTCGCCTCACCAAGCGTCGTTACTGAGGAACGGGCTTATTTTAGCTGAGGATAATGACTGTACCTGAGTTGCTGTGTTGTCATGATTTACACCAATCATAATACAAACAATTATTTTGCACAAATGTATTTGTTGTGTTTGTGATATTACATTTTTATCGGCAATTTAGGTTGAAGATTCCGGTTGAATGTTTTTTTTTTTCAAGACGGAACCCCTCAGCACATACATAGGGGATGGGTAGGTGCAGACTGGAAGTTTGGGACGATTACACCTCACCACCACGTAATTCAAAACACCTCACCACCAAGTAATTCAAAACACCTCACCACCAAGTAATTTAAAACACCTCACCACCAAGTAATTTAAAACACGTCACAGCCATACTGCCCTACTTTGACAAAAGGAAGCAACTGCCTTAAAGGAGTTTTCTTGTAAATGAGGAAAATGTGTTTTTCTTTCTGCTCTCTTTGGCAGAAATGCCAAATATCAGAAATGATATCTCAGAAATGGAGGGTCGTGTTACTTTATTTTGTGTACGAACGTGTAGAGCATACTTCAAAATACCTCAAATACCCTAGAACAAGTGATAACTCAATTTCGACAAAAATGACAGTTGCTTCCTTTTGTCAGAGTAGGGCAGCATAAAACTCGTAATAAAAACACCTCACCACCACGAAATTGAAAACACCTCACAGCCATAAAACACATTAAAAAAACATCTCACCACCACAAAATTGAAAACACCTCAAAGCCATAAAACACGCAATAAAAACACCTCACAGCCATAAAACACGTAATAAAAACATCTTACCACCACGAAATTGAAAACACCTCAAACCCATAAAACACGCAATAAAAACACCTCACAGCCATAAAACACGGAATAAAAACACCTCACAGCCATAAAACAAGTAATAAAAACACCTCACAGCCATAAAACACATTAAAAACACCTCACAGCCATAAAACACGGAATAAAAACACCTCACAGCCATAAAACACGGAATAAAAACACCTCACAGCCATAAAACAAGTAATAAAAACACCTCACAGCCATAAAACACATATTAAAAACACCTCAGAGCCATAAAACACGGAATAAAAACACCTCACAGCCAAAAAACACGTAATAAAAACACCTCACCACCACTAAATTAAAAACACCTCACCACCAAGTAATTAAAAACACCTCACCACCACGTAATTCAAAACACCTCACCACCACGAAATTAAAAACACATCACCACCGCGTCATTTAAAAACACCTCACCACCAAGTAATTCAAAACACCTCACAGCCACGAAATTAAAAACACCTCACCACCACATCATTTAAAAACACCTCACCACCAAGTAATTCAAAACACCTCACAGCCACGAAATTAAAAACACCTCACCGCCACATCATTTAAAAACACCTCACCATCAAGTTATTCAAAACACCTCACAGCCACGAAATTAAAAACACCTCACCACCACGTCATTTAAAAACACCTCACCACCAAGTAATTCAAAACACCTCACCACCACGTAATTCAAAACACCTCATCTCCAACTAATTCAAAACACCTCACCACCACATAATTAAAAACACCTCACTACCATGTCATTTAAAAACACCTCACCACCACATAATTCAAAATACCTCCCAACTACGTGATTCAAAACCACCACAACGTTATTAAAAACACTTCACAACCACGGAAACAAAAGTATGAGGGAGTCGTTAAGTGACAACACAGATACTACCCAGATGTGTTGATATATAGATAAATGACTGTACCCGACTTGCCGTTTTGTAATGGTTTAAACCAATCATAATTCAAACAATTATTTTGCACAAATGTATTTGCAATATACGTGATATCACATTTTATAAACAATTGAAGTTGAAAAAAAAAAATTCCCCAAAAAATCCCCCCCCCCCCCCCCCCCAAAAAAAAAAAATAATTGGAAATTTTTTCAAAACAAATACCCTTAGGACATACCGACGGGAGAGATATGTGCATACCAGAAGTTTGGTACGATTTCACAAAAGTTTGAGAAAGTGGTTCAGTGACAACACAAGACAACACAGACACTGCACAGACATATGTCGGGAGGACTCCTTGATCGTAACAGAATTCCACCAACAGATTGAGAATGACGAACTTTTATTAAATACCAATTACACAGATCCGGAGGAAACGAAGACGTCTACAGCATGAAGGAACATCATGCCATGTCAACCTTCCTAAAAGCACATCGATTCACAGTTCATTTATATAGGGACACGCTTTATCAGAGAATCTCCGCTAGAGTCCGAGAGGACAAAGGAACTGGCAAAGGGTCCTCCCACCGTCATCCCCAGTGGGCCATGTTCCCACCGTCATCCGTCCTTTCGTCTTGGAGGAGTGAAGCACGCACCGTTAGGATCCGGACCAGATGTGTTTTCAAGGCTCCGAGGTGACAGAAAATATAACTCACTGAAGGGGGATTGCATTCCTGGTCCTGATAAGACCATAAAATGTATGAGGTCGTTCTGATGAGTTCCAGGTGTTGAATGTACCTTTCAGCTCACTTTCTCATTTAAACTTAAATCCAGAGCATATTTATCGTAACTCAAGCGTCACTTTGATTATACGAAATATAGTTAATGTTTTAACAGTCTATCAAAAGGTCTATGTCTACAATCCAAGCATCCTACGTAAGTTTTCACATTTCACACATATATAATCCGCCTTCCTGCCCGCGGCTCGAGGCGCCGTCTGCGGATCAAAGAGAGAGTTTACGACTAGGCTATCTAGCCTGTAAGGGACGCACGTATACAACGAAGCCATCTGTTCTGCACAGATGAAGCGAGTATTTTCTCATTTTAAACTATGGCAAAGCGAAAACCTTTTTATTAACTATGAAATAACATTTTCAAACAGCATTTATAACAGAGCTTATGCAGTAACAAGTCAGTCAAACGACATTTATAACAGAGCTTATGCAGTAACAAATCAGCTACCTGACAATTAACCTTCCTCTTGTCTCGTCGAGACAAAGTATCTCAAGAGACAACATGCCGCATCGGGCTTTATTGAAAGACAATCGTGTAATGCGGGTATCTCCCAAGGGCATACCGTGCGCCCATAGCGCCTCGCCCGTGCATTTGGGGAACGTGTCGTGTGGTGCGTGCTTGGAACCTGAGGGCTCAGAACATGAAAGTCCATTAACGTTTCGGATCCACAACGAAGGCGTCTGGTCCAGATGAGGTTCTGCCCCGCCAGGGGGCCCACTACCTCCCCTGCGGAACTTGCTCCCCCCACCCTTTGCAGACGCGGTCCTTGCAGATCTTCGAAGTTAATCAACGATCATGCCCATGAGATCTCTCACGTGCTGCTGTTCTGGGGAATACATAATGTTGTCAGTATCTTGTGTCTCATGTTCCTGGTCAGGGTACAGAGCGTTAAAATCCGAATCACTTGAAGCAAAGAGATCCGAAACATTTGAAGCAAAGAGAGGGACTTCCTTTATGTCAAAGTCTCCCATGGACGCCTGGTCGGCTTGCGGGTCTAGGATATCCACGTCGGGTCCCTCGACTGCCAGACCCAGTGTCGCAATCAGATCCATAGTTGGGTCGGAAGGGGGTGTACAGCTGTGAGCTTGTAATACATAAGAGGCGTTAGCCAGTACACGCAAGGGGTTTACAACACAAGTATCACAGTCATCACAAACATCAATACAGGCAGCAGCCAGTTCCCACAAGGGATTTTCAACACAAGTATCACAGTCATCACAAAAATCAATACAATCTTCTGAAGCGCCGGTCACATCTGCCTTGTTGAAGGACCCATTCAGGTCGACGGCCTCTGTGGTCAGAACCATAGTCGTTGTCGGCGGCTTCTTCATTTTCCATCCTGTAAAGTACTTTCTCATACAGAGGAGGACTAAAGATTTCATTAGTGCCCCCCAAATTACTACCCCGATTATCACGGCCAGTGCGGTCAATAACCACTTCACTATAGTGCCCGTCCATCCCCGGAACCAGTCAGTGAGCCAGCTAAATTTATAAGAGTTCTCGCGCGCGATCCGATCGATCGTCAGGGCGTGGCTAGTTTCCCTTAGTCTCACTATTGCGGCTGACACTCCTTCGGATGGATCAGGTATGTAAGTGCAACATTTTCCCTCTATTATTCCGCATACCCCTCCTTTCTCTGCCAGGAGCATGTCCAAAGCCACCCGATTCTGCATCACCATTGTACGCATGTGAACTACCGTGTCCAATAGTATGTCATGAGCCGTAGCGGTGTCGTTTGCCACCTTTTCTAGGGCCAAAGCCAATTTATCTATCCGGAAGCTGTTCATGGCTGTGCCCGCACCTGGGAAGAAGAAACCTAACACCTTTTCCCATAGGCTCCCGTGTAGTTTAGTGGTTCCATCTTCGTTCATGACTGACCTCTTATGTCGCCTGTCCAAGGACTTTGGGTCTAGCTCATCCAGTATCTCAACGTCAGGAAGGACTGAACCAAGATAACATGTGCCCCCCCAATTATTTGGTAAATAGGGGTAAGCCTTGTCGCCGCATATAAACATTGTCCCATGGGGTGGGACCAGGTGGGTGGATAAGCACTGGAGTCCCTTTATCACCCCATTAATCCTACTAACCCCCCTAGAGAATGTTATAGCCGTTATGTTGTGGTTGTGTTTATCTTGCAGTACTATTCGTAATGTAATCCCAGCGCTCCCTTGTCCCAGCTTCCCGGGGAGAGTGTAGGCGCATTCTGATTCTCCCATAAGCAAGTGGCCGGAACCCTGGAGGCAGACCATCCCTTTCTGTGGTTTGACCCAGACGGGGGCAGGCCTCTCGGCCACATGGGCAATCATTGACGGGCGATAATTAAATTGTCGATTGCAACTCTTGCCGTTGCCAACCCCTTCTCTTTCCAGCGTGGTGACTAGACATGGGGAATCGATAGGTTGTGAGCAGAGGTCATTGAGGGACAGAGGTAGCACTATCATGTGTATTCCTGTGGTGCCTGCTTGGGGAAAGTGCATGCACGACCAGCAGTGTGTCCTGTTTTGAATTGTCGCCACCTCTCTTGCCACTTTCCAATATGTGTTTTCACCCTTCTTTGGGGCCTTGTCCTGGGGGTGCGGCGTGAGTATGTATTCAATGCATGGTGGTCGGGGAGTCAATAATTGTATGGTCGTAACTTCACATATCAATCTCAGGGTGGTATTTCTTTCTAGTAAAGCGTCCGTGGTTAAAGTGTTCGGACCTTTTCCCCATTCGAATCCTGCTCTGGCGGAACTTGCTGTTGGTCCAACTTTTCCTCCCCGTTTTACTTGCCTCCGACGAGAGAGGGCAACTTGTGTTGACTTCGTTCCGTTTGGATTTGTCCTTTCCGCCCTCCACATTATATATATCCACGGGGGGTCCTTTGGTGGTATTAGACAACATGGTACGTTTATCTTCTGTCCCCAAGTAACGCTTTGATAATGGACGTGAGACTTAGAGGTTAGGTTTTCATATAATTCTTCAACATATGCCACCATGTCCGCCCACTTGAGGAGTGGGGTGGTGGGCGCTGTGCTGGCGGGGTGGTATACTCCTAGCAGTGCAAGTGTAATTAGTCCTATATGTCTGTGCAGCTCCTGCCCCATCCTGTGTGACGGTGGGTGTGGGTAGGGCCAACTTACAATGTGTGGTGTGGATCCACGAGGTCTTGCCCTCGCAAAAGACAGCGGTTGGTGTAGTCGGCAATACCTGGAATGGTCCCGTCCACCTTTTCCAGGGCGTTCTTGCAGGTGAAGTGCTCCACGAACACCTGGTCTTTTTCCTCTGGTGGAACACCTGGTCCACAAGCTCCCTGGGAACACCTGGTCACCAATTTCCTAATCCACTTTTTCCAAGTGGATCCAATTTTATCCAATATTTGATTTTAAATTCAATCCAATTTTCTCTAATCCTTCTCTCAGCATCCCATTTGCCTGTTTCCTACATCAATAATAAATAAAAAATAAACGAAAATTATTTCAGCTAGAGTTTCAACTAGAATTACCACAAACAAACCACCATTAACCTCCATGAACCTCCCCCTATTATTTATTTATTTTCGCGAATAAACAAATAATAGAAATAACCTGGTCTATTTATTGGAAATATGTCTTACTGTCTGGTCAATTCCAATTCCAATTCTGGTCAGTTCTGGTGTCTGGTCACACACAATGTTTTTCTCACCCACTGTGATTCGCTCAAAATAGATTCTCACTGTTGTTATGTCTGAAATTCGTCTCATGAAAACCCATTCAAGAGTCCGGTGTAACAGACAGACAAACACATAGACACGCCGAAGACCCCAGGGTACCCATCAAACTAGCTTGTCCCCAGATCCACAAACAAAACTTGTAACTTACTCAATTTTTTCTTTTCAATTGTCATCCCAATTGTCATTCCCTGTGCAAATTAGAACACTCCGGACTATGTCAACAACTGAACTTCCAAGACAACAACGATAACACACACCACCTGTTATTCACAGTAGACAACTGCATCTCCTTCCTCTCATTCATCCAAAGCAAAATTGATGACATTTTCAACAGCTCAATCACCACAACCCGCTCTATCCTGACAAACTGCATCACTGAAATAAAATCCTGGCTTCAGATCAACAACAACCAACAACGACCTCAACCACCCATAACTCTGCCCTCAACATTGATGGTTTCCCAGTATCCACCTTCCCTCACATCCGGAATCTTGGCATCATCATTGACCAAACCCTCTCCTTTGACAAATACACTAAACAGATCATAAAGACAGCCTTCTTTCACCTTAAAAACATCGCCCGTCTCCGTCCATCCCTCTCCTCCACGGCTGCAGAAACCCTCATCCACGCTTTCATCACCTCCTTCCCACACACTGCCTCATTTAAGCTGACTACTCCCTTCTGAGACTTGCGCTTCCCAGTCGCCTCTTATACTATTGCGCTCCCCCGTCATTATAATCCACCAATCTGTTACGTCCCCTACTACAGGTAACTCTTCCTCAGCGAGCTTACACTGCCATATTTACCTCCATGGAACAGTTGGTGGTCCTCCCAAAGGTGCATTCCGATGTTTAATACAATGACACCTGAGCACTCAATTAGCCCTCCATCGTACCACAGACTTACAATCAGACAGACAGACAGACAAATAACAGAGGCGTGTCACCAGCCTCAGCACAGGATATCACCTCTCCAGACAGGCACAATATAATCCACAGTATCGAAATGCCAACTTCTATCTGGAGCCTCGCAAAGCCAAAAGTCGGGCATGTTCACTGCATTTCACGCAATTGCAACCTCCAACCACACGGGGTGTTCCACCCTGCTCCATGCTCCATGCATGCATGCTCCACCATGCAACCCGATCTGTACTTGGTGCGCCCCCCATAATCAGCAAGTTATAATAACCACAATACACCTGGGCACCCACCTCTTGATACCACAACTTAATCCATGTTACTTGCATCTCTTTGCATCCTCCCAAATGTCCTCCATTTAACATGACTATCCCCAGAGCTCGATCAAACACGTCACTGTACTCTGCCCGGTTAAATTAAATTCAAAGCATACTGTACCTGACGCTTCCGGTCGGCACCGGAAATCTGTTTATTTCTTGAGTCCACTGAATCACCTATTGAGACGTCAACGACAACCACAACAACAAAAAACAGAACTCGATATTCTCTGTTCACTAATTACGTACATGATTTCAGTTTTAACCAACAATATATGTCCTTTCTTTCCAGATTTAAGTTCTATTTCCTGCCGTTAAAGCAACACCCAGTAGATTGACTCAGCCTGTCGTCCTTCCAAGGTTAGTGAATTACCTCTGACCTCTTTCCCTTGCATATCTCGAACAAAGGTCAAATAAACTTCAAAAGGTCAAACTTCAAACGAAGAAAGGTGGTACAAACGTCGAATTGGGGTAACCAGCGCTTTCATCCCACAAATAATACAAGTCCGGCGACATCCCGCCCCTGCAAGAACTCCACATCCGGACAGATAAATGACCATTATTGAGGCCCCACATCGCAAAATGCCAACACCCTATGAATCAAACAACCGTCAACAATCCGCCCAGGAACCTCCGTGGGAGGCGTGCTTTACCATGCAGCACCCTCACTACCTGGT
The DNA here is from genome assembly GCF_964187855.1 of Myxine glutinosa. NCBI lineage: Eukaryota > Metazoa > Chordata > Myxini > Myxiniformes > Myxinidae > Myxine > Myxine glutinosa. The sequence continues at coordinate 370,138,727 of NC_136261.1, read as the reverse complement.
GCACACCTTTCGCACATCCCTCCTCGTTCGCACACTTCATCAACACACCTCCTCGCGCCCACTCCCCCTGCACTCTCCTGCGCGCCCACACAACTGCAGCCCCCAGTGCCCACCCAGAGTGCCCAATCCACGACCCACAATCTTCTCAGGGCACACACCTCCTCCTTGAAATCCATGCCTCAGAAATATAACTCCACAGACAGACACAGCAATGAAACCACAACCTCCGCTCTCTCTCCAGATCAAGGGTGTGTATTTCGCACCTCTGACCGCATTTCACACCAGCAAACTGTAATCTTTCTCATTACACGACCCATTGACTCCCAAGGTCACATCGGCCTCAGGGATATACTCATACAATCCACAAGTCATCAATACACAATATAATCGTTAATCGCATAATTCCTGCAGGCAATTCAAGAAACCCTTTGCCAACCATTCACGGACCTCCCACCGTGCGGGGCACATCCTTTTTGAGTAGGCAGGTTATCACCTGCACTCTGAGCAAACTCCGTATTCTAAATTCAACTTCTGAATTCAGTTGAGTTGACTGAATTCTTCACTCTGTCATTGAATGAACTCTTCAATTCAAGTCAAACACACATTTCAATTCAAATTCTGGATTTAATTCAACAAATTCCAAATTTCTGCCCGACTGCCGCTCGAAAGGCAAAGGCAGCCCATCTTGTAACCATCTCCAAGAAACCACTTCATATCAACGTTCCTCCGAGTGCTCTCCTGACCCGATTTATATCAAATCGCTCCCAAACACTCCCAAACAAATGAAAATCCGGACTCAGTTAAGGACCTCACCTGGTCCCTCGGATAGACGCTAAAATCGACATTCCCGGCCTGGATTTCCCGCACGTCAAGCAGACCACTTACAAAGCTTCACACCGAAACCCTCTGCTTTGCATATGTCATACAGACAAATACATTGGCCAGATACACACGTCAATTAATATCCCAATATACATTCATTCCTCATTCGTATACCAGTGAGTCTCCCAGACGTCGCGCGAACACCCAATCGACTCAAATCATGCCCCTCCTCCAGTCACTCCCATGTACAATCTTTGTTCATTCATATTACGTCTCTCATTCAAGGAAAAAGGATTTTTGGGACGGGTTGGACGGGGTGGGTTGAGGTGGAAAGGGTATGGCAGGGCGGGGGTGTTGGGGTGTTGCCTAGAGCCCCGGGACTGAGCTCAGGTCTTGGGGTGGGGGGTGGGGGGTCTTGGTCCGGATCTTGGACCAGAGGCATCAGCCGCTTATTTGCTTGCTTAACTACCTCCCTGATTGTTTTATCCTGAACTTTGTCTGCTTGCTTCCTTTGGCTCTGAAGCTTCAAATTCCTACAATGCAGCTCCTGCTTCAATTTTCAATATTTCAAAACCCACTTCCGTTCTTTCTACCTGGATTTCTGCTGCTTATTTCCTCTGTCCCTAAAGTTTTAGCTCCTTTCCTGCCCTCCTGTCTAGAACTTTGTCTAGAGCTTCCTGGCTTGACCTAGTAGTCATCACTACCCTCTTGTCCAGCTTGTCTGGTACCTGCGCGTTTCCCTATTCCTGGCCATGTTCCTTTGGCCCTCTACGTTAGCCACAGCCCTTCTTTCCCTGGCATGCAATGGCATACCCCATCTTGTCTCTGGGCTGATCCTTCCTGGAAAGTTCTTGGCCACCGGCGCAGCCTTATGGCTGTCCGACCTCACATTTCCCCCTCCTCCTTGCTAACTGTAACGTTATCCTTACTGTTATCCTGCGCAAATTCTACCCTTAGCGTTATTCTTAATGTTATCCTGGTGAATTTAACAAAGGCTCGTCATTCTGAGGCTTGAAAATAGCCTTTACTTACAATTTTCGTTCGGAGAGCAGGCAGTGGCAGATGGCAAGGAAGCGGACTGAGCCCGCTTGAGGGAGGGAGGTTCGAATTTGGAAAAGTAGCCCTTTAATACAAGACAATGCTCACCTTAAAACAAATCAGCGTGCTGGCGCCGGCCTCAGGCAGCCTCCCTCCTGTCGTTCAGGGTCCGCTCCTCTTGTCCTCCTCTGCTGCAATCCGAGTCACGGCACCATAAAATGTCGGGAGGACTCCTTGATCGTAACAGAATTCCACCAACAGATTGAGAATGACGAACTTTTATTAAATACCAATTACACAGATCCGGAGGAAACGAAGACGTCTACAGCATGAAGGAACATCATGCCATGTCAACCTTCCTAAAAGCACATCGATTCACAGTTCATTTATATAGGGACACGCTTTATCAGAGAATCTCCGCTAGAGTCCGAGAGGACAAAGGAACTGGCAAAGGGTCCTCCCACCGTCATCCCCAGTGGGCCATGTTCCCACCGTCATCCGTCCTTTCGTCTTGGAGGAGTGAAGCACGTAGTCAGAGAGCCTACTACACTCTATTTCAACCCATAGCATACAAAAGGTTTGACCCCCTAGAGTTGTTGGGGGTATCAAGCTGAGTAAAAAAAAGTATGTAAGATTGACCCCCCCTGCTGGAACTAGTCACCAGACCCCCCTAAAATGACCCCAATAATGGGTTATTTCAACCCATCTCATACATGGACCAAATTTGGTTACAATATAGTGTCATGTCAGGACATTACAAAAATGTCAAATCTAACAACTTACCCTGCTGGAAAGGTGATGTTAGACCCCCCGCAAAGTACCCCCCAATAATGGGTTATTTCAACCCATCTCATACATGGACCAAATTTGGTCACAATATAGTGTCATGTTAGGACATTACAAAAACATCAAATCTAACAACTTACCCTGCTGGAAAGGTGATGTTAGACCCCCCGCAAAGTGCCCCCCCCCTAAAAACGGGTTATTTCAACCCATCTCATACATGGACCAAATTTGGTCACAATATAGTGTCATGTCAGGACATTGCAAAAACATCAAATCTAACAACTTACCCTGCTGGGTAGGTGATGTTAGACCCCCCCCCCCCCCCCCCGGCCCCAAAGTACCCCTGTTTCAAGCCATCGTTTACATGAACCAACTTCGGTCACAATCATGTCATCAGGATATTACAAATTATCAAATGTAACAACTTAACAGCTTAAGACATGTCTGTACATTGACATACATCATCATTTAATGCCCCTAGTTTAGTAAAAGTATGCAAATGACCTTGCTAGGCCCTCCTTGGTAATATTTTTTGTAAACTACGGAAGCCAATAGAGGACAACCAATAAAATATTGTTGATGCACTTATAATAGCATGACATGATCAAATATAATATAATAATAGAAGCCTGAATGAAACCAATCAGAGATGATTGACTTGTAGGCATACTATCCTAAATTTCATGAGCATTATATGGTCAAATAGCAAATACATTTTGTATTTAACTTTCACAGATACTGAACGAGCCCCTCCTTGAGGAACTGCATATTCTAGATTTTCCAGTTTTTAAGCAACATGCTTTCATATAGTAAGTATGGAAACTTAATCTGAAGAATTTATGTTTTCCTCTTGACATTCCCCTCTTCTTTTGGTTAATAATGATAACAAAGTTGATATTTGTTCCACATTAGAGGATATTAAAATGTTTAACAATCAAACATTATTTGAAATGCATTGGTTTGATAATTTAAAATGTTTAATCTTATTACAAAGATTAACTAATAAAGCTCAGAAGCCTCTTACAATGGAGATTAATAGTTAAATCAAACTTCTATACTTGTAGTTGTAACTTGTAGTGTGTATGCTGATTTCATTAACCAACACTTGTAGTGTATGCTGACTTTATTTGATTTGTGATATTAATTTTCAGATACAGATGGACTCTGACAGAGATACCACAATGGATTGTGGTATAATATCTATCTATAATTCCAGTAATCTCTGTCTGTACGTTTGTACGTTTGTCTGTCTGTGACCGCTGTTTCTCGACAACCACGGGTCCGATATACTTTTAACTTGCCAGGTATATTGCTGGGGACCCGAGGATGTGCCTTTTCAAGGTTTCATATTAATCGGACAATTACTTACCGAGCTATGTCCAAAAAACGATTCAACCAATCAGAGAGCAGCGAACGATCGCGTGTGCCGAACGTGGCGGGCACACTCTGCCTCGGATGGCACATTTGAGAGCGTATTCATTTATTTCACGTTTGCAAACTATGTTGGCGTTAAACTATGTTTTACAACTAATAAAAACGAATTTGCGATTCATTCGCTTTCCTGCGCGTTTGTGTACGCGATGGCGATTTCTTTACCAAACTCCGGAAGCCGTTCGCTTTGGACCGAACCATTGCATGTAAATAGAGGGGGGGGATTGTCACCACTCGCAAGCCGTTCGCTTTGGACCAAACCATTTCATGTAAATAGAGGGGGGGGGATATAATTTTAGATATATATATATAGTACGGGCATGCCCTAGTATATATAATTGTGTGTAGATTGTTTTGAGGAAGGGTCTAACATCACCCACCTTTTCCAGAAGGGTAACGTTAGATTTGTTATATTTGTACATCGTGACCAAATTTGGTTCGTATATGCAATAGGAGATTGCGGGGGGTCTAACATCACCTACCCAGCAGGGTAAGTTGTTAGATTTGATGTTTTTGCAATGTCCTGACATGACACTATATTGTGACCAAATTTGGTCCATGTATGAGATGGGTTGAAATAACCCGTTTTTAGGGGGGGGCACTTTGCGGGGGGTCTAACATCACCTTTCCAGCAGGGTAAGTTGTTAGATTTGATGTTTTTGTAATGTCCTAACATGACACTATATTGTGACCAAATTTGGTCCATGTATGAGATGGGTTGAAATAACCCATTATTGGGGGGTACTTTGCGGGGGGTCTAACATCACCTTTCCAGCAGGGTAAGTTGTTAGATTTGACATTTTTGTAATGTCCTGACATGACACTATATTGTAACCAAATTTGGTCCATGTATGAGATGGGTTGAAATAACCCATTATTGGGGTCATTTTAGGGGGGTCTGGTGACTAGTTCCAGCAGGGGGGGTCAATCTTACATACTTTTTTTTACTCAGCTTGATACCCCCAACAACTCTAGGGGGTCAAACCTTTTGTATGCTATGGGTTGAAATAGAGTGTAGTAGGCTCTCTGACTAACGCACCGTTAGGATCCGGACCAGATGTGTTTTCAAGGCTCCAAGGTGACAGAAAATATAACTCACTGAAGGGGGATTGCATTCCTGGTCCTGATAAGACCATAAAATGTATGAGGGCGTTCTCATGAGTTCCAGGTGTTGAATGTACCTTTCAGCTCACTTTCTCATTTAAACTTAAATCCAGAGCATATTTATCGTAACTCAAGCGTCACTTTGATTATACGAAATATAGTTAATGTTTTAACAGTCTATCAAAAGGTCTATGTCTACAATCCAAGCATCCTACGTAAGTTTTCACATTTCACACATATATAATCCGCCTTCCTGCCTGCGGCTCGAGGCGCCGTCTGCGGATCAAAGAGAGAGTTTACGACTAGGCTATCTAGCCTGTAAGGGACGCACGTATACAACGAAGCCATCTGTTCTGCACAGATGAAGCGAGTATTTTCTCATTTTAAACTATGGCAAAGCGAAAACCTTTTTATTAACTATGAAATAACATTTTCAAACAGCATTTATAACAGAGCTTATGCAGTAACAAGTCAGTCAAACGACATTTATAACAGAGCTTATGCAGTAACAAATCAGCTACCTGACATATATATACAGTATATATATATATATATATATATATATATATATATATATATATATATATATATATATATATATATATATATATATATTGTTGTGGATTTGAGAATTGTTGTAAAATATCACCCTGTGTAAGTGTCATGATTGTTGTAAATACCTCCTTTAAGAACCAAGATCAATGGTCGTCCCCTTAGTTAATTCAACGCATACACCTAGCCAATTTTAGAACCTCTAAATAGTTATTCCCTTATTCTATGTTAGTTAAAGGCTGTGTCTTCCATTAGTTGACACTCCATTGCACCGAATCAAATAAGAATAGCTCCCCTTCAATAATTACATTTCCCTAGCCAAACTCTCCATCTCTGGGTAAAGCCGTTTCACAAGCGTGGGGTGCGCGCCCTCTCATTTCGCTGCTATGGTGAATATGTGCTCCATGCTCTGTTTGAACAGGAGGGGCGGGGTCGCCGGGAAGAGGCAAGCCCAGGGCGCGCCACGAAGGGCGGGGCTGTTCAGCCCCATGCCCAAATAAGGAAACAAGCCCGTGGCTCGCCACGAGAAGCGCTGTTTGGCGCCATGCCCAAATAAGGAGACAAGCCCGTGGCATTGCCATATAAGGTCACGAAACAGAGCACGGGGGAGGGCGGTACCGAAACCGACGAGGGCGTGTCACACCCGCGCTGAAGGTATGAGACAAGCGTGTGATGATCGCGCAAGAGAGATACAGCAAGAGATACAAAGAAGGTGGTGCCAAAGGAGGATTGGAGGGAGAGAGACGCGTCAGACGATCGAGAGAGAACGAGAGGACCGGAGCAGATGACAAAAGAGCCCGAGGCGTGTCGAGGAAGGACGAGATACGTGTGCTGCCGCCGCCCTGCTCGCTCCTAGCCCAGAGAGGACCTGCTTGCTGTGCGCCCTGCTCAACCTTCCAGGCTTTGTGGTCCCACCTGAACCTTCTGATCCCTCCAGCCAATCCACTCTGCAATTTCCCCATTCGTGTCCATGAGTTTGTTCTGTGTGTCTTGTCCCTGGGGTTAAGTAAGACTGTATAATATAAGTTAATATTTGCACTGTGTCCTTCTGATTCTTCCATTTCCTTGTATATTACTTTGATTGTTTCTCTTCTGCTTTAGTTGTGTGTAAATAATAATAAATCCTGTTCTTCCTACCTTCATCTTCTTCCTTCTCATCCGGTCGCTTTAGAGGTTTCCACATTGAGCATACGTGGTGCGATTCGGCCGACGCATACGAATCGGGTTTAGCCCCTATGATAAACGACTCACGCCGCAGTTCGCTTCGCTCGGCGCAACCAATCCATTACGCTGCGGCCGTGAGCGGGGGGGTGTTTCCTTGTGTACCGGGAGGCGCTGGTATTTAGGTCATAGGACGGTTGGGCCTCATACCCTACCCAGCGCTGACCGGGCGTGATGTCATACCCTCAGGACCACGTCGGTCAGTCATAAACAAGGGGATTAATCCCCCCTTCTTAAGGGGAAGAAGGCCGACTCTGGATTCCGTAACAATATATATACTAGTCCTGTGTTCTGTTGTCCTGTGTTGTGTTGTCACTGAACTACTTTCTCAAACTTTTGTGAAATCGTACCAAACTTCTGGTATGCACATATCTCTCCCGTCGGTATGTCCTAAGGGTATTTTTTTTTTTAATTATCCAATTTTTTATTATTATTTTTGGGAATTTTTTCGGGAAATTTTTTTTTCAACTTAAGTTTTCCACTTCAATTGTTTATAAAATGTGATATCACGTATATTACAAATACATTTGTGCAAAATAATTGTTTGAATTATGATTGGTTTAAACCATGACAAAACGGCAACTTGGGTACAGTCAATTATCTATACTAGGGCATGCCCGTACTATATATATATCTAAAATTATATCCCCCCCCTCTATTTACATGAAATGGTTTGGTCCAAAGCGAACGGCTTGCGAGTGGTGACAATCCCCCCCCTCTATTTACATGCAATGGTTCGGTCCAAAGCGAACGGCTTCCGGAGTTTGGTAAAGAAATCGCCATCGCGTACACAAACGCGCAGGAAAGCGAATGAATCGCAAATTCGTTTTTATTAGTTGTAAAACATAGTTTAACGCCAACATAGTTTGCAAACGTGAAATAAATGAATACGCTCTCAAATGTGCCATCCGAGGCAGAGTGTGCCCGCCACGTTCGGCACACGCGATCGTTCGCTGCTCTCTGATTGGTTGAATCGTTTTTTGTACATAGCTCGGTAAGTAATTGTCCGATTAATATGAAACCTTGAAAAGGCACATCCTCGGGTCCCCAGCAATATACCTGGCAAGTTAAAAGTATATCGGACCCGTGGTTGTCGAGAAACAGCGGTCACAGACAAACAGACGTACAGACGTACAAACGTACAAACGTACAGACAGAGATTACTGGAATTATAGATAGATAAAGTCACGTGAAAAAGTAAGTACACCCCATGTAAACTTATGACTTTTTCAACATATTTCAACATACAGCTATTTGATTTTCATCTCAACAATACTGATAGATAACGGTGATATAATATAACAAATATCATGAAATATTTACATTTCGTAGTCCATTGTATCATTTAAATAAACATAAATGCAAATTTCGCATGTGGAAAAAGTAAGTACACCCTTGGATCTAATAGGTGGTATTGCCCCCTTTGGCAGAAACAACCTCAAGTAGGCGTTTCTTATAACTGTCTACCAGTCTCTGACATCGACTGGGAGAATTTTTTGCCCACTCCTCCATGCAGAATTCTTTCAGCAGTGCGATGTTTGAGGGGTTTCTTGCATGCACAGCTCATTTCAAATCCCCCCACAACATCTCGATGAGATTTAGACCCGGGCTTTGACTTGGCCATTCCAGAAGCTTCCATTTCTTTCTTTTCAGCCATTCCTTGGTGGATTTACTGGTATGTTTAGGGTCATTGTCATGTTGCAAGGTCCACCTTCGGTTGAGCTTCAACTTTCCGACAGATGGCCTCACATTATCCTCAAGCACCCTCTGGCACAATGAAGAATTCATAGTGGATTCTATGATGGTGAGCTGCCCAGGCCCTGATGCAGCAAAGCTGCCCCAAACCATAATATTTCCACCACCATGCTTTACAGTTGGTATCAGTTTCTTGTGGTTAAATGCTGTCTTTGGTTTTCGCCAAACATGTCTTCTGGTACTGTGGCCAAATAGCTCTACCTTTGACTCATCTGTCCAGAGCACATTGTTCCAGAAGTGCTGGTCTGTGCCTAGGTGTTCATTGGCAAACTTTAGTCTTGCCCTGATGTTCTTTCTGGACAGCAAAGGTTTCCTCCTGGCACACCTCCCATGTAGATCAAATTTGTGCAGCCTCTTTCTCATGGTAGACTCGTGCACTTTGACATCAACAGTGGCAAGAGATACCTGTAGGTCCCGTGATGACATTCTGGGGTTCTTAGAGACTTCTTTCAGCATCTTGCAGTCTGCTCTCAGGCTGAACTTGCTGGGGCGGCCTGGCCTGAACAAGTTGGCATTTGTTTGCAATCTTCTCCACTTGAAGATGATGTTCCGAATAGTCGAATGATTGATTTCAAATTGTTTGGAGATATTTTTAAATCCCTTCCCAGACTCGTAGGCATCTATAACCTTCTTTCTGAAGGCCTCAGAGAGCTCTTTTGAACTAGGCATGGTGACGCCGCACACTTCAACAACAAAGAGCAAACCAAACTAAATGTCTGAGGTTTAAATAAGACATGTTCCTCCAAGATCCTCTCTAACGATGTTCTAATCATTTGCACCTGAGCTGGTGCACCTGATTCTAATTTTAGGTATTTGAAGTAGTGATAAATGTAGGGGTCTACTTACTTTTTCCACATGCGAAATTTGCATTTATGTTTATTTAAATTATACAATGGACTTCAAAATGTAAATGTTTCATGATATTTGTTATATTATATCACCTTTATCTATCAATATTGTTGAAATGAAGACCAAATAGCTGTATGTTGAAATATGTTGAAAAAGTCAAAACTTTACATGGGGTGTAGTTACTTTTTCACGTGACTGTATCTACACATATGGGCAGTATCTGTGTTGTCACTTAACGACTCCCTCAAACTTTTGTTTCCGTGGTTGTGAAGTGTTTTAAATAACGTTGTGGTGGTTTTGAATCACGTGGTGGTGAGGTATTTTGGATTATGTGGTGGTGTGTTTTTAAATGATGTAGTGGTGAGGTGTTTTTAAATCACATGGTGGTGAGGTGTTTTGAATTACGTCGTGGTGAGGTATTTATAATTACGTGGTGGTGAGGTGTTTTTAATTACGTGGTGGTGAGGTGTTTTGAATTACTTGGTGGTGAGGTGTTTTTAAATGACGTGGTGGTGAGGTGTTTTTAATTTCGTATCTGTGAGGTGTTTTTATTACGTGTTTTATGGCAGTGACTTTTTTTTTAATTTCGTGGTGGTGAGGTGTTTTTATTATGTGTTTTATGGCTGTGAGGTGTTTTTATTACGTGTTTTATGGCTGTGAGGTGTTTTAAATTACTTGGTGGTGAGGTGTTTTAAATTACTTGGTGGTGAGGTGTTTTGAATTACGTGGTGGTGAGGTGTAATCGTCCCAAACTTCCAGTCTGCACCTACCCCTCCCCTATGTATGTGCTACCTGCACCTACCCCTCCCCTATGTATGCGCTGAGGGGTTCTTTCTTGAAAAAAAAAACATTCGACCTAAATCTTCAACCTAAATTGCCTATAAAAATGTAATATCACAAACAACAAATACATTTGTGCAATTGGTGATTGGTTCAGGATTGGTGATTTGTAAATACATGACAACACAGCAACTCAGGTACAGTCATTATCCTCAGCTAAAATAAATCCGCTCCTCTGTAACGACGCATGGTGATGCGAGCGCAGCAAGCTGAGCCAAGCTAGGATATATATATATATATATATATATATATATATATATATATTGTTACGGATCGCGGTTAGATGTTATGATGGGCCGAGCGGATGGTCCACCGCGACCTAACAGTTCCCCCGATTCTTCCCCAACTCACCCGATTCCACTTGAACGTTGGCCAAATCGCGCTACGCTAAATCAATGATGGAAAGGACACAATGACTGGGATAAATGAAACGACGCAAGGGGTACAGTTCTCAAGACCTCCGGAAGGAGGGTATAATTAGTGGTGGAGGAAAGGGGGTAGATTACAAGGTAGAGTGAGGTAAAAGACACAGAAGAGATGGGCACTTAAATACAATCTTATTCTATCCCAGACAGACCACAGACAAACGGGACAAGGCTGACTTACACAGGGATTGATGGCAGGAAGGGACAGGTAGTTCGATAGCACAAGGTGCACCTTGGCTCGGGGACAGGATCAAGCCCGGTCCAAAAGATGCAGGGAGGCCTCACAGCGCTCGGAGGTGGCGTCTTTCTTTCTCCAAGCTCAGCGCGCATCTGACGTCACCTCCCTCTTCCTGCGCGTGCTCAGCGGGGAGTCACACGCCCTCGGCTGGTTGGCTCCGCCCCAGATGGGACCGGTCCGCCGCTCCCATTGGGTGCGGGGGTTACCGGGCTCTGCCCTTGACGAGGAGCTGACAGGGAGCCCCTATTTGGTAACCCCGTCGAGCACATGTTCGATGGCGGCTCGTTGGAAAGGCCTGGTGCCCTCCCAACACCCCCTACCAACCAAGCCGGAGTGAGGACGCGCACTCCCCGCGCTCGCCGCTGCTGTTGTTGTTGGTGTTGTTGTTGCTGAACCATGAGGAAGAGCTGCGGGGAGGTATTGGGAGGTCCTAAACTTCCTAACGGTGCCATACAATCACATTCTGGTGCAACGAAGAGTCAGAATTAATGGAAACGAGTCCTTAACTGACATAGACTAAGAATAACTAGCAAGATGTCCTATAGTTGTCTTACATGAGATGCGGTGAACCTGGGTGCGACATTTAATGGGGGAAATAGGGGGAGGTCGGGTCTACAGACTGTTGTTTACAGAAAATGGGACTAGGGAATGGGGGATTGGGGATAGTTGGGAAGTATTGAGGAAATAGGGGAATATTTACAAGCGGATATGGATGGATGCAAATCCCATATCCGCAACATTGCACCCTTCTCTACCTCGGGGCGACCCGACCCGATAAATTTTTACCTACTTTAGTGTGGCACTCAGATGTAGTTCCCTCTACTATTAACTCAACCCTGAGTGTGACAGTTTTACAGATGTTCACAAATGAGTAAATATGTCCCCCTGCGACGTTGCACCCTTCTCCTAACAGAAACACCCCCACAGGATAACCGAATCGCGGAAAGCATCCTCAAACTAAACATACAGCCGGTAGGGAGCATCATTTACACAAGACTACACTGATATTTACACTACGATCCAGGACCTGTTCTTTGAGGAACACATGCAGATGTTATGCATAGAGAGAGCACGCATGCCAGCATCGATACACCAACCCACGAGTGCCCTGTGGCCCTACGGCCTTTAATAATGTGCAGAGCACCCCGTCCAAGCACCAAAAGCACCACCCCATTATGCACAGTCAGCACCATCCGGTGCACCAATAAAGTGTTCAATAACAATGCACAATTAAGTGTCCATGGTCACCGGTGGTGTCGCAGCCGGCCGATGTTCTGCCGCTGGTCTTGCCTTCATGGAGTGCACTTGGCCTTCTGGCTTCTTTAGAAATAAAGAAAGGTGCCAACCGCGTCCATTTCTAAATTGTGGCCGTCAGGGGGGCCAACTAAAAGTGGTTCACCTGTATGGCATAGGTGCCACGTTGACCCAGAGGTCCATCCACGGGTGGTGCTTGACCGCAAAAGAACTGCGGTCCATTGTGGGCGGCCACAAAATTGCGGTCCATATGGTGTATCGATCCAGGCAGCAAGCAGCGGAAGTACAGGCCCACAACTGCGGAGCCAGCACCTCTCTCTCCTCTCTCTCTGCCCCAAAGCCAGATCCTCGGAGGTGGGAGACAAAAGAAGACAAGTGAGTAAGGTGGTAAGGGCGCAAAAGTGCACGCAATGTAAGGTAATGCACACTGGGGGCACATGGGAACCAGGTGAGCCAGGTACGTTCCTACCGTACGCCCCCCCCCCCCACCAGGTAACCTACATTGCCCCTCCCTTACCCCTTACTGTATCCACAAAACACAACACTACCCATAAACATCTACTTTACACATCAACAACGTCCCTACTGTCTTCCCCGTTCCTCCCATAAACCAAATTCGTCTTCTCTCCCTCCTAACCAATCAAATTTGCCATTTCCAACTCTCATCAAAATTTGCCATCTCCAACTCAACATCAAAATTTGCCATCACCAATTCATCATCAGTCCCTCCTAAGGAGGGAGAGATGGAATCACCCCAATGTCTCATCCACATCGTGATGCGTCTCACAAATCCACACAGCAATTCTCCTTTCCTGCAACACAGAACAAAGGAACACAGGTGTGGAGTCATCATCATCACCTCAGGTAAGTGGCTGCGTATGGTGCGACAGGTTCATCAATCCTAACTATTTCCTAAATGACTTTAACAACTTTACATTACCCGGGGTCTTTCCCTGCCAATCCATTGGCCAACTTACACTATGGGTTCTAAAAACCAATTCCCATTGACCAAACTGTGGTGCTTCTCAAGTTGGGGTCTCACTCCCCCGATTCATCACTCGGTGCCCCCGCACAATTTCGGTGGCTGGGTCGTGTGACGCTCCCAGCTGGTCCGCCCACCTGCACACCTCCACCACTGTTGTTGCCTACCGAGCTCACCTGCTCCTCACCCTAACCTAACTAACTGGGGAAGGCCCTCTCGCACTCTCACCCCCTCAGTGCCCTCTCTGGCACGGGCTGCCCGATCCACACCCGGGATCCTCAGGCACCCACTGACACTAACGGCTCCCAGAGCCCACCTGCGGCCTTACCTGGCCGACATCTAACAGTGGCGGAGTGCCCAACCATTCACACTCATACTAACAGGCCACACGACCAGCCAATTTCACCACACCAATGCACCCATCCACAATACCATTCTGCATCCGCACCACAAATGCCAATATCCAACCACAATTTACCTATACCTTCTAACTATTCTTTAAACTACCCTCCCCGGGTACTCGTGAAAAGGGGTCCACTCTTCCCCCATCCACACCTTCGCACCATGCACACCACTCCGTACCACTTACTCCATGTATTCCACTCACCTGTACTTGCACACCTGTGCTCTCATACTTGGTGCCGCCTGCACCCTTCTCTCCCCCAAGCGCATTCGCGCTGATCCACAACACTCACTACTCATACACTGCTCCACACACCTGTCCAGTTCTCACACAGCATCATCTCATCTAACTACTCCCCTCTGAAACTTGCGCTTCCCAGTCGTCCCTTTAAACTATTGCGCTCCCACGTCATTATCAAACACTAAGCTACTACGTCCCCACTACAGGTATCCTTGTCACTAACTAACCTTAACGTTACCTAATGTCATCTTCGCTAGATCCCTACACACAATATCCTAACCCTCCCGGGCTAGTTTTCACTGCCATAAACCCCATAATCTATAGCGCATTTGCCCCCAATCATGGGAAGGGTGGCAGGGATGCCACCCTTACCCACCGGGCCCATCGCTCATCAATCCCCCAGTCCTCTGGCACTAATAAGCCCCCCTTATTCAGAGGTACTGGGTCCCGCCTCGGCATCTAAAGCCGAGGCAATCCACGGGGGCGCCTGCTCGCCGGTGTAAGGCTTTCTAGTTTCCCGGGGTCTGGCGGGGGGGTGTCTGGGGTCGGCTAACCCGCTCCCCCCTGGGCGGAGTTAAGGACCTCAACCGCCGGGGATCATCCCGGCGCGTGGCTCGACAGTGCCGCGCCAGGTGACCCAGACGGTTGCAAGTATAGCACCTCACCTGATAAGGTGCTTGTCTCTGGAATTCCAAATTTCCCCCCCTGAAGGTCCGAATTGGATTACCCGCTCGTGGTCCACCGCGGGCCACCTCCGGGGCCGCCTGCCATGGTCCAGGTCCCGCCAGGCGCTGGTCCACCAGCCTCCGGACCATGCCCGCCAGGTCAGGACTCACGTCAGGGGCAGGCCCCCTAAGGGGTCCGCCCTCCATCGGGGGTCCCACCTGGCGGACCGCCATTGCGTGACGCTCGCTCCCCCGGGCCAGGGGCCTCGCTGCTTCCCAACGGGCTGCAGCGTCAGCCGCCTGGCTCAGAGTCTGCGGGCGCCACATGGCGAGCTGTTGCCGGAGCTCAATATCCGGGAGGGCCTGGATAAAATGGTCCAGCGCCAGGCTTTCCCGGGAATCCGCTGCCATGTTAGCATGTGCGATCCCCACTGCACGGCGAATGTCGTGGGCAAGTTCCCCGATGGCTTCCTGGGACTTGCGTTTTCGCAGCGCGAGCTGAGCTTTAACAAGCTCGCTCTGCTGTTCAATGCCAAATCGATTAATTAGGGTGTCGCGGAGGGCTGGCAGGGTGAGAGCACCCGGTGGTAATGCCGTCAGCACCTCCGCCGCCGTGCCGCGCAATGCGGCCACCAGGTGTACTCCACCTTCGTCCTCACCCCAACCGTTGCCCTTACACACACAGTCAAACTGCGCCAGGTACGCGCGTAGATCACTCTTGCTGTCATACAGCGCGAGTCGGACCTTGTGGGACCACCTCGTATGCGAGTCGTTGCCCGCCTGCCGGACCCCGTGCGTCGCCCCTTGCGGGGTCAGCGCGGGGCCGAACCGGCCGGGCCCCCACAGTACATTACCCCCAAGGGGCTCCCGTGCCTCCCCTGTCCCTCTAAAAACTACCCCTGTTGGTGTCGATGCATGGGTCACACTTCCGCAACCCGCTACCCATTCCATCCCACCACAACCTTGCTCACTCACACCTCGCACCTCTCCCATCACCGGACCCTCTCGCTCGCACCCTCGTTCCATACCCTCCGGACCAGCCATACACCTCACTCTTGGCCTCTCACGAACATCCGGGTCCATCTCGACCCCCAAGCTTATTAAATCACCTGGCGCATCATACGCACGACCATATTGGTCACCACTTACACCGGGTCCTCTTTCTCTTCGCTTCTCCTCCATCACCTGCGAATCCCTCATCCGGTTAATGAGCACATCATCACGATCCGAACACAGACTTTGGACCAATTCTTTTACTTCCTCCTTTATCTCTTTCTTATCCTCTCTCCGTCGCTTCTTAATTTCGCTCACCCCTTCTTCCACTTCTTCTAATTTCTGCTTCACCTCCTTCATCTCCTCGTGCGCCCCCTTAAGTTCTTCCTCTAACTCCACCTTATTTTTTTCTATGTGCTCCCGCACCTCCCGCTCTTTAACCTCCATCACCTCTACCACCTTGTTCATTTTCCTCGTCAGGTCCTCATGTACCGTCTGACACTCTTTTTTAATTACCCCTACGTCCTTTTTCATCTCCTTCTGTGTCGATTTTAAACCCTCTTTTACCGCTGTGTTCTTCTTTACCTGGTCCCCCAACTCCTTTTGTCCCACTGTCAGTTGTTCTACTCCCAGCGTCAACTCCTCTATACCACCTTGCAATTTTACAGTCCCCTTTCTCACCTACTTCTCCATGTGCTTCTTACAGTGCCTCACCTCCTCGCGCACTCCTCTGACCTCCTCACTCACACCTCTTCTGATCTCTTCTCCCATCACTTGCATCTCCTGCCCAGATGCCACCCTCATCTGCTCCATTTCCTCCCTGTGAGCATCCAATTTAGTTTCTACCCCCATTCTGACCCCCTCTATCTGCTGCCCCATTTTTTTAACTTCCCTTTCCGCTTGGTCCCTCATGTCCCTCAATTTGCCTTCCATACTGTTTTCTAACCCCTCTAACCCCTTTTTCATCCCTTCCATTTGATTCTCTTGAGCGGCCATTCTGTTTTCTACCCCCGTTAACCCCTCCTGTATTTTCCCTAATCTATTGTCTAATCCCTCTATTCTACTCCCTAACCCTCCGATCTGGGCCCCCATGTCATTCCTCAATTTCTCGCTATTGGACCCCTTCTTTTGTTCTAACCGTTCCCCCATTTCTCCCATTTTGCCCCCCATTCTGCCCCCCAATCGCTCACTATCAGCCCTCATCTCGTCCTTCTGCAGGTTGAGGGACGCCTGCATTTGTACCATAAATTGCTCCATGAGGGCCTGCATTTGGGCCATCCCTCCCACTTGTGCAGCGGGTGCGGCCGCCGTAGCCATGTGCGAGGCGCCATTTTGCGCGCCCGCAACCTCGTGCGCGAGGACGCCATTTTGCGAACCTGCCGCCCTCACTGCTTCGCTCTCCTCATGTCCCTCAATTTGGTCCTGGATCGACCCTGCCTCACTCTCCTCTACCGGAACCCAGCCATCTTGATCTGCCATAGCGCGACTTTCAAAATTCGGGTTTTCCTTTTAAAACAAAACAATTTCCAACTGCTTGTAATTTTGAGCGCGTTAAGCGCGCTTCGGGCCTCGTATCTCACTCCTCGACACCAATTGTTACGGTAATAACACAATTGGTGTCCAAAATTTGGGCTAAATAAATTTAGTCCCAGGTTCGAATCCCAACTCCTGACACCAATTGTTACGGATCGCGGATTAGATGTTATTATGGGCCGAGCGGATGGTCCACCGTGACCTAACAGTTCCCCCGATTCTTCCCCAACTCACCCGATTCCACTCGAACGTTGGCCAAATCGCGCTACGCTAAATCAATGATGGAAAGGACACAACGACTGGGATAAATGAAATGACGCAAGGGGTACAGTTCTCAAGACCTCCGGAGGAGGGTATAATTAGTGGTGGAGAAAAGGGGGTAGATTACAAGCTAGAGTGAGGTAAAAGACACAGAAGAGATGGGCACTTAAATACAATCTTATTCTATCCCAGACAGACCACAGACAAACGGGACAAGGCTGACTTACACAGGGATTGATGGCAGGAAGGGACAGGTAGTTCGATAGCACAAGGTGCACCTTGGCTCGGGGACAGGATCAAGCCCGGTCCAAAAGATGCAGGGAGGCCTCACAGCGCTCGGAGGTGGCGTCTTTCTTTCTCCAAGCTCAGCGCGCATCTGACGTCACCTCCCTCTTCCTGCGCATGCTCAGCGGGGAGTCACACGCCCTCGGCTGGTTGGCTCCGCCCCAGATGGGACCGGTCCGCCGCTCCCATTGGGTGCGGGGGTTACCGGGCTCCGCCCTTGATGAGGAGCTGACAGGGAGCCCCTATTTGGTAACCCCGTCGAGCACATGTTCGATGGCGGCTCGTTGGAAAGGACTGGTGCCCTCCCAACACCCCCTACCAACCAAGCCGGAGTGAGGACGCGCACTCCCCGCGCTCGCCGCTGCTGTTGTTGTTGGTGTTGTTGTTGCTGAACCGTGAGGAAGAGCTGCGGGGAGGTATTGGGAGGTCCTAAACTTCCTAACGGTGCCATACAATCACATTCTGGTGCAACGAAGAGTCAGAATTAATGGAAACGAGTCCTTAACTGACATAGACTAAGAATAACTAGCAAGATGTCCTATAGTTGTCTTACATGAGATGCGGTGAACCTGGGTGTGACATTTAATGGGGGAAATAGGGGGAGGTCGGGTCTACAGAGTGTTGTTTACAGAAATGGGACTAGGGAATGGGGGATTGGGGATAGTTGGGAAGTATTGAGGAAATAGGGGAATATTTACAAGCGGATATGGATGGATGCAAATCCCATATCCGCAACAATATATATATATATATATATATATATATATATATATATATATATATATATATATATATATATATGTATATATATATATATATATATATATATATATATATATATATGTATATATATATATATATATATATATATATATATGTATATATATATATATATATATATATATATATATATATATATATATATATATATATATATATATATATATATATATATATATATATATACAGTCATGGTTGTTATGTGGTTGTTATGTGGGGGGGTGGTTGTTATGTCGTTACATTTCTTCCACCATAATCAATTTTGAGGGTCCAGGTGTGATCTAACCGAAGCCTCATTCCATCATCATAATTAATCTCGGGTTTTGTAATCATGGTTGGAGCGTCCTCTCTAAATCCGAGGGGATCCACGGTTCGAATCCCGTACAAGTCATATCAGAGATTTTAAAATGGTGCGTGCTGCTTCCTTGCTTGACGCTCAGCATATAAAGGGATAGAGTACAGACAAATAACCATAGGTTAGCAACATTGCGCAGATTTGATGGGTCTAATGGGCTCCCCCTACATTGAAGCTCCTTATAAGGGAACTCATATTTATTATGATTGTATTATTAAATACAATTATAGTAATTATATTGAAAGATTAAACACATCGGAATGTTTTCAACACTTGGACTATTCAAAGGTCTTTTCAATAACACTTTAAATACCCCAAGTAAATATGGCAATACTTACAAGTTATTAGACTTTTTGTTTTCCTGCACAAGTGCGAGGCTCATTGAAGAACAAGTTAAATTTACATTGAGGTTGTGGGGAAATGATCGGGCGCACAACGAGCAAGGGAATAAAACGAACAGGTAAGGAAAGAGAGAAAAGTTAAGGAAACATTGAAATCAGCAAGTAATTGGGTTTCGTTAGGTGGGGTTATTGCCTTGTTGGGCGACATGAAGACCTTATGGTTGGGTCAGGATCGGGATGACAGGTGGAGGCGCACTACTTGCTTGAAGCACTGCAGGTAGGTGTGGGACAGAATAGCTTCTGGATGGTGCTTCCCAAGATGGGATAAGTGAGCATAAAAGAGTTGAGGTTGTACAGTCAGCCTGGACATAGGAAGTTTAACCAGGAGGGGGTGACTGGAAGAGAACATGAATCCTGGAGTTGGGGGTTACTGGGAGAGAAAATGAATCCTGGAGTGGGGGGTTACTGGGAGAGAATATAAATCCTGAAGTGGGGGGTTACTGGGAGAAAACATGAATTCTGGAGTGGGGGGTTACTGGGAGAGAACATGATTCCTGGAGTGGGGGTTTACTGGGAGAAAACATGAATCCTGGAGTTGGGGGTTGCTGGGAGAGAAAATGAATCCTGGAGTGGGGGGTTACTGGGAGAGAACATAAATCCTGAAGTGGGGGGTTACTGGGAGAAAACATGAATTCTGGAGTGGGGGGTTACTCGGAGAAAATATGAATCCTGGAGTTCCTCCCGGACCTGAGGACACTGAGCACGGAAAACACCGCTTCCAGCCGGTTGCTAATCAACTGCAAGTGCCAATTCGTCTACCAGGTTCCTCTGTCCAATTACCGTTTACCTGTGGGTCATGGGGGTTTCCAACCAGATCTCACGCCCTCGATATGCACTTGCCTTATCTTCTAAATCTTAATTAGATGTATCCAAGCGAAAACTGCCAGTGCACATCGGACATAGACTGGAGCCAATTAGTTGGGGAATAAAACCTTCCATGCTAAAACTATATGTGGACTGTGCTCGATCAATGGAAGAAAGGACAAGCACAGACAGGTTGGAAGAGAAGTTCAACAACAAGGAGTATATTTACAATGCAGGGCCGAGGGATTTGGAAAGCATTGTCAGGTGTACAAATAAGGGAATCCTTTCTCAAAATAATTCATGTGTGAATACAATGTGTCTATTTCAGGAGGACAACAATGAACACCACTATTTTGGGGCGAAGACTGCGTGCAGTCATTTTGTGGAAGTTCTCTCTGGATGAAGGAAAGAGTGTTTTGTTGTGGATTTTTACTTTCATTGCATTCCTTTCACTCCTTCTCAACGCGGGTATTATAACATCCTGTGCATCCCGCAGGTTCCACAAACCCATGCTGCTCTACATCAGCATTTCATCACTAGCCGATGTGTGCTGGGGAATCGTTGGGATATCCTGTATCCTTAGCAACACGATAGCACATCGCATAGAGATTACATTCGT
Organism: Myxine glutinosa; assembly: GCF_964187855.1. NCBI lineage: Eukaryota > Metazoa > Chordata > Myxini > Myxiniformes > Myxinidae > Myxine > Myxine glutinosa. The sequence goes on along the minus strand of NC_136261.1, from coordinate 370,118,091 downwards.
CGAATGTCTGTGCCAAATGTTTTGTTTGGAGTTTGCACTTGTTCATCAGTTCCTCAGCACCTGGATCATGTATGTCGACCGACATTGCGCGGTGTTTTGGCCATACACATACGTCGCTCTGATGGCAAATAGGCGAAGCGCCCTGAAGCTCCTATTTCTGGTGGAGATCCTTGCGATCTTCCTCAGCATCAGTTGCCCTGTGCTCATGTTATTTCTCGAGTTTTGTAACGACTTGGTGATCGTGGAAGACAGTGCGTGCCTGTCCATAACTGTGGCTCGCTCCTCTTGTGAGAGCTCCACCGTTACATCCGCATCCGCTTGCCATCTCGTTCTTTTCTCTTTTGTATTCGGATTAACTGGATTCACCGCATTGTACTCCACTTGTTGCATCATCTGGAAATGCCGCAATTCGAGCAAGGAGTCGAATGTCAAAGCTCTGCACACTTGCCTTACACAGCTCATGGTGACATCAGTGCTCTTTGTAACTTGTACTCTCGTTGTGGTAATGAAACATATTCTAAAACGACCGGCAGATGGACTGTTCATGGACCTTTTTGTCATCGTCACACCAGCCACTATAAATCCCCTGATATTTGGATTTCGGACTCAGGAAATCCGTGTGGTGGTCGTGAAGGCGTTTCTTCCGCTGTGGATTAAATACTCCGCCATGATCAAACATCCATCGTCCTGGAATTATTTCTTAAAACAATGAGTACCCGTTTGCAATGTCAAAGTCCCTTGACCAGGTGAAAATTTAGATTTTAGGAATTACTTGATTTTAGAGGAGATGTATCGAGGTTAAAGGGTTGAAACCACAATGATGCTGGAGTTGCCCAAAAACACAAAAGTGGAATTTTTTTATTATAAATTTTTACAAAGTCATTTAAAATGAATAGCTGAAATGTCTTGTTTCAATAAGTATTCAACCCCTTTGCTATGACACCCCAAATTGAGCTCAGGTGCATCCAATTTCCTTTGATTATCCTTGTGACATCTCGACAACTTAATTGGAGACCACCTGTGGCCCATTCAATTGATTGGACATGATGTTAGAAAGAAATAAACTTTTCTATATAATGTCCCACAGTTGACAGTGCATGTCAGAGCAGAAACTCTACCATGAAGTCCAAAGAACTGTCCATATAACTCCAAGATATAATTGTGAAGAGGCATAGATCTGGGGAAGGGTATAAAACAATTTCTAGTGTGTTGAAAGTTTCCAAGAGCACAGTGAGCTCCATCATTAGGAAATAGAAAAAACATAGAACGACCGAGACTCATCCTATAGCTGGCTGTCCGACCAAACTGAGCAACCGTGTAAAAAGGACCTTGGTTAGGGAGGTGACCAGGAACCCAATGAGCACTCTGATGGATCTACAGAGTTCCTTGGCTGAGATGTGAGAACCTGCCAGAAAGACAACAGTCTCTGCAGCACTTGACAAAACGAGGCTTTATGGGAGAGTGGCCAGACGGAAACCACTCCTGAGAAAAAGGCACATGACAGCACACCTGGAGTTTGCAAAAAGCCACGTGAAAGACTCTGAGAGCATGAGGCAAAAGATTATGTGGTCTCATGAGATGAAAATTGAACTCTGTGGCCTGAATGCAAAGCGCTGCATCTGCTGTAAGCCAAGCACACCTCATCACCCATCTAACACCGTCCTTACCATGAAGCATGGTGGTGGCAGCATCATGCTATGGGAATGCTTTTCAGTGGCACGGACTGGGAGACTTGTAAGGACAGAGGGAACATTTAATGGAGCCAAATACTGACAAATCCTTGAGTAGAACCTGCTTCAGAGTGCAAAACAACTCGACCTGAGACTGCGGCGAAGATTTACACTCCAACAGGACAATGACCCCAAGCATACAGCGAATGCAACACTGCAATGGCTTCAGAACAAGAATGTGAAAGTCATTGAGCGGACAGCTAAAGCCCAGACTTGAATCCCATTGAGAATATGTGGAACGACTCGAAGATTGCTGTTCACCAATGCTCCCCATCAAACTTGACAGAGCTTGAGCAAATCTGCAAGGAGGAATGGGAGAAATTCCCCAAATCCAGATGTGCAAAGTTGATACAGACATACCCAAGAAGACTCAAGCTGTAATCACTGCTCGAGGTGCTTCTATGACATATTGACTCAGGGGGTTGAGTACTTATGTAAATTAGATATTTCTGTTTTTCATTTTTAATTATTAGCCCATGTTGGACTTAATCCGAAACAGGGGCTTATGGATTTGGTCCCGTCCGTCCATCCATCCGTGCGTCCACAACCATATCTCGGAGAAATATGGACCAATTTTGTTTATGCTTAGCTAAAAGACAACACATAACGGTGTACATATGCACATCATTTTGTTTCGCGATGCGATCAAAGATGTCCGACTGACAGCCATTTTAGTTGTAAAAAACCTGATGATGAACACGTCCTCAACAATTTCTCGGACATGCATTTGCCGATGTTGTTTAAACTTGGCACACAGATAATGAATGATGGCTTACATATGCGTGTCATTTTTCCCTCAAGATCAGATCCAATATGGCCGACTAGTGGCCATTTTGTTACTTAAACGTGTCCCCATTTCTCGGATATGCATGGACTGATTTTCTTCAAACTTGGCACAAAGACCACACACACACACACACACACACACATATATATATATATATATATATATATATATATATATATATATATATATATATATATATACATACAGAAGATTTTGTTGTGTCATCCGAGCAAAGATGGCCAACTGATGGCCTTTAACTTCGCACAGCAAAATTACTTATACCACTGTGGGGACTATGACATTTTATGTCTTCTTCTTCCTGTTTTGTAAAGAGCTTCTTTTTTTAAGTTTTGTAAAATAAAAAAAACTTATGGGGTACTACGTAAAATCCCAATTTAATCCAAATTAAATTCTGGCTGTAACACAACAAAATGTGAAAAAAAATCAAGGGGTGTGAATACTTTCTGTAGGCAATGTTTGTGACATAATATGGCGCATGGATGGTACGGCTATATGGCCCATAATAGCATTGGGCCATCATAGTGGCAATTTCATTTAACGATGGTATTTTTGTTGAGAATAAGCTCTTGAGGCAAGACTGTGCTAGTTTTATGATGTAATTAATGTGTTATTTACCATGCTGTCATAATACGTATAATTTAATAAACCATTTTTCAATTGAATAGTCTCTTTCCCTCCTTTGCTGCTTCATTTATCTTGTTACTCCTCATAGAGAGGGTGTAAGGCCGAGTAATTAACTTGACTGGTTTAATAATGGATTTAAAAATCAAACTTTTAAAGGAATTTTGAAACATAAAGAAACATAAATTTTGAAAATGAAACATAAGGTTTGAACCGTTTAATCCAAGGAGCAAGCATGTCATATCAGGATCGGATTCATTTGATTATCTCTCATCCACTTATTCCAGCGAACTGTTAAATGGAGATGGATTGCTTTTCACCAAAGCTTGAGGAGTTGATGAAACGTTTGAGTGAGTTTTGGAATGTCTTCTCCTAATCGTGTCGGTCTTCATCTTTGTCCTCAGTCGGTTTGATGTGCGAAATGCCCTTTTCTCCATCTCCGTTTGTTCCCCCTCCGGCATCTTGGCATCCATCCTCCATCGTGGCACATTCCTTATTCTTCCTCTTCTTCTGTACACGGTATATGCACAGAATGCTGAAAGAAGACGAGCATTTACGTGTTTAATTTGATTAACACAATCATTGTCATTTATATGTCAGCTTCTTATTGGTGGTTGATTGTGATCTGTACTTGCCTGATAGTGATTGTTACGATCGCCACAGGTAATGTAACCATCACGCACACGATGTATCGGGTTTTAATCTCCATGTATCGGAACTTGTCAATAAAACTCCTTTTCTTCTGCTCCAGCATTTCAGTGTCATGCTCCAAGTTTTCCACCTTTTCCAATAGATCCTCATCCTTCTCTCCATTTTCCTCTGCCAGCTCGATCTCGTCCTTCCCCTCCGATAAAGAAGCTGCATAAAGAGGGTTTGTTATACCAGGTTAGTGAATATCACCAAGTTGTCAACTTAAAGGCTGCGAGGGATGGAGGAGGAGCCTCGACCCATAACTCCACCTCCTGCAATCTTGACCTTTGCTGTGACGTCAAACTAACGGATCAATGCATATTACATGAGCTGTTCAACTAGATGGTATTCATAGAATACTTACCCTGCGCAGTCAACTTGTTGCGAGCCAACTCTTCTGTTTTTGTACATTTTTTTCCTTTGATCCAATATGGCTGCCAGACCACGTGAGCGATGACATCATAAATTAATGTTCTCTAATATAATTGTTGCATAAATCATGCTCAATACATTTCAAACTGATCAGACTAAGCGTTGTCCCTGTCGAATTATGACGTCATAATTATGGCACCAATGACGTCATCGTTAACAACATCTATTCCCCATATGGAGTTCTTTACAATGAGCCATGTTTCAATTTTTTCCTTGCAGCGGTTTTGGAGATTTAGAGGTGCAACATTTTTCGGTTTTCCAAGATGGCGCCTGTACCAAATGAACTGTGACGTCATGATTATCATTAAAGTACGAGGAGGTGCTCCTATGGTGAAGATTTCGTGCCCATCAGACCAACAGTTGCTGAGAATTTTTTTTTTACAATGATCGATAAGTATTGTACTTGTCGAATTATGACGTCATAACGAAGGCACCGATGACATCACCATCAACACATCTTATTCCCCATGGTGAGTATTTGACAATGAGCCATGCTTCAATTTTTTTCCCATGGAGCGGTTTGGGAGATATGGAGGTGCAACGTTTTTCCAAGATTGCGTTTGTACCACATGACCTATGACGTCATAATTATGAATATAAAAAAATCTACAGGAGGAGGCGCTTCTATGGTAAACTTTCGTGTCAATCGGACCAACGGTTGCCGAGAAAATTAATTTTAAAAATGCACACGTATGGCACACGTACGGTACACGGCACACATGACACGCGTACACAGAAATGCTTAACCCCGCTTTTCGCTTCGCGAGCGCAGGGTAATAAGTCTGGCCTGGGTTTGACTCAAACCCGACTGGAGACTCTTGGAGAGGTTCTTCACAGGGGGTCTCTCGGATGGACGTTAAGCCGGGTGTTCCATCTGCTAGCATCAATTGTTGAACATGAAACTGCACAAGCACTTGACAGTGGAAGACTATCAGTAGAGCTAAACACCCTTCCTTACAATGTACACCAAGGCAGGATGATCTTCCGAACTCCGTTGCACTTATTGAAACATAATTTCCAGTTATGGGTCGTGTGCAACGTATATACCTCTTTCAACTTGGTTATGAAAATGTACTAATTTACATCTGACGTCATAATCTCGCCATCATTTGTTTACAATATTTTTCAACAACCCTGCCACAATAAACGGGCTTATTGTGTTCATCATTGTGTCCAAGCAATCCAGAGTACATCACATTAATCATTTCGTACAGATCTTGTATTCCACGGACAAAAACATGAACACAGGGATCTGGATTAAACTGGAGAACACCACCGTAAACTTGGAATCTGGAATGAAGAATTGTCTCCGAACACTGACCCAAGCGCCATTTGTTGAATTATCGTGTCTCGTTCTCAGAACAGAACGCATGAGCTATATCAAGTAACCCCTTTTAATTTAAGCAATCCTTACATCCCGAAATATTAGGCCAAGTAAAATACGTTATTGGCTTCTTGTGCCCGCCCGGTTGCTTTTTGATGCCCTACTACTTTATTCTTGATATTTATTATTTTCTCTTAAGATTTTGGATCAGCTTCACGATTGTCATCCAGGCATTGTAAGAATGAAATCTCTGGCACGGAACTATGTCTGGTGGCCTCACCTCGACTCTGACATCGCACAGTGTGTGAAACATTGTTATCCATGCCAAAGCAGTCGAAACGCCCCTGCGAAGGCACCACTACACCCCCGGGAATGACCCACTGAACCATGGCAGAGGATTCAGCTTGACGATGCTGGACCCATCGAAGGCCGTATGATCCTTGTTGTTACGGACGCTCACACTAAATGGATCGACGTCTATGTAACACAGACAGTAACCTCACCCGCTACCATAGAGAGGCTGCGCCAGTGCTTTGCCACTCATGGTTTGCCACGCTTGATAGTCACGGACAATGGAACCTGTTTCTCAAGTTCTGAATTCACTGAATTCACCCGCCCGAATGGTATAATTCACAAGTTTGTGAGCCCACACCATGAAGCTTCAAATGGACTATCTGAAAGCTCTGTGAGTTTTGTCGTCTGGTCTAAGTAAGATACCCGGTGGAAGCCTTCAGACCAGACGCTCACGTGTGCTTTTAACTCACCACATCACTCCCCACACAACGACAAGGGTGACACCAGCTGAGCTGCTGATGAAACGACGTTCGCGTACACGACTGGATTGTCTAAGACCAGACGAGGTGTCGGTCGTGTATCGAAATCAGTGGAAACAGAGACTTCACCATGACAAACAGGCTGTGCAGCGCTCTATAAAGGTCGGGGACCCGGTGTTTGTGAGAAACTTTGGTCGCGGAATGGTTTGGTTACCAGGGCGGGTTCACAAAAATGAGGGACCATTGTCCTACGTTATCAAACTAGAGGACAATCGAGTCGTCCGGAGGCACCTTGATCATGTCCGGTATCGGTCCTGTGATCCTGTCATTTTCACAAATGATATCTCGCCACTTCCTGAACCTGTGAACAGCGACATTGTTGCTGCAGATAGTACTGCACCACTCCCTGAGGCTGACCCCAATAACGCTGTTGCAGCACCACCAGTGGGGCCGTGTGGCGGCTTTGCACCACTCCCTGGGGCTGACCCCCATAACGCTGTTGCAGCACCACCAGTGGGGCCGTGTGGCGGCTTTGCACCACTCCCTGAGGCTGACCCCCATAACGCTGGTGCAGCACCACCAGTGGGGCCGTGTGGCGGCTTTGCACCACTCCCTGAGGCTGACCCCAATAACGTTGTTGCAGCACCACCAGTGGGGCCGTGTGGTGGCTTTGCACCACTCCCTGAGGCTGACCCAAATAACGCTGTTGCAGCACCACCAGTGAGGCCGTGTGGCGGCTTTGCACCACTCCCTGAGTCTGACCCCAATAACGCTGTTGCAGCACCACCAGTGGGGCCGTGTGGCGGCTTTGCACCACTCCCTGAGGCTGACCCCAATAACGTTGTTGCAGCACCACCAGTGAGGCCGTGTGGCGGCTTTGCATCACTCCCTGAGGCTGACCCCAATAACGCTGTTGCAGCACCACCAGTGGGGCCGTGTGGCGGCTTTGCACCACTCCCGGAGGCTGACCCCAATAAAGCTGTTGCAGCACCACCAGTGGGGCCGTGTGGCGGCTTTGCACCACTCCCTGAGGCTGACCCCAATAACGCTGTTGCAGCACCACCAGTGGGGCGGTGTGGCGGCTTTGCACCACTCCCTGAGGCTGACCCCAATAACGCTGTTGCAGCACCACCAGTGGGGCCGTGTGGCGGCTTTGCACCACTCCCTGAGGCTGACCCCAATAACGTTGTTGCAGCACCACCAGTGGGGCCGTGTGGCGGCTTTGCACCACTCCCTGAGGCTGACCCCAATAACGCTGTTGCAGCACCACCAGTGGGGCCGTGTGGCGGATTTGCACCACTCCCTGAGGCTGACCCCAATAACGCTGTTGCAGCACCACCAGTGGGGCCGTGTGGCGGCTTTGCACCACTCCCTGAGGCTGACCCCCATAACGCTGTTGCAGCACCACCAGTGGTGCCGTGTGGCGGCTTTGCACCACTCCCTGAAGCTGACCCCAATAACGCTGTTGCAGCACCACCAGCGGGGCCGTGTGGCGGCTTTGCACCACTCCCTGAGGCTGACCCCAATAACGCTGTTGCAGCACCACCAGCGGGGCCGTGTGGCGGCTTTGCACCACTCCCTGAGGCTGACCCCAATAACGCTGTTGCAGCACCACCAGTGGGGCCGTGTGGCGGCTTTGCACCACTCCCTGAGGTTGACCCCCATAACGCTGTTGCAGCACCACCAGTGGGGCCGTGTGGCGGCTTTGCACCACTCCCTGAGGCTGACCCCAATAACGCTGTTGCAGCACCACCAGTGGGGCCGTGTGGCGGATTTGCACCACTCCCTGAGGCTGACCCCCATAACGCTGTAGCAGCACCACCAGTGGGGCCGTGTGGCGGCTTTGCACCACTCCCTGAGGCTGACCCCAATAACGCTGTTGCAGCACCACCAGCGGGGCCGTGTGGCGGCTTTGCACCACTCCCTGAGTCTGACCCCAATAACGCTGTTGCAGCACCACCAGTGGGGCCGTGTGGCAGCTTTGCACCACTCCCTGAGGCTGACCCCAATAACGCTGTTGCAGCACCACCAGTGGGGCCGTGTGGTGGCTTTGCACCACTCCCTGAGGCTGACCCCAATAACGCTGTTGCAGCACCACCAGTGGGGCCGTGTGGCGGCTTTGCACCCCGACGATCATCCAGAGTTCGAAAGCCGCCGATCCACCTTGACTTGTAGTTAATATTCTTGTCTGCATATTGCATTCGATTTTCAATTTCATTCAATTCAATTTTTGCATTCAATTTTGCATTTGCAATTTTGCAATTTTGTATGTTTGCATTATTGTATGCATTTGTATGCTTGTAGTATGCATTTTCACTCTTAATGGGAGGGGGGAGATGTTATGTATTATTGCATGGGTTTAACCGGAAGTGCGGTCATAAAAGAGGCGGGGCATACTGCATGGCGCGGAAAGCTGGGCCGACGCTGGGCGCCTGTGTTTTTCCCGGCCGCGCAATAAACGACCGATGGTGCACTCAACCTGTCTTCCCAGCTTGATACATTACATCGACAAAATGAGTAGAAGAGTTGGGTTTTATTTTAGCAGAATAGTCTGTGGTCGGATCAGGGACATTAACTTGAAAGACAAGAAACCTCTGAAAGACCCCACCCCCCGACGCCCCTGGGTCCACCTGTCAGAGAGTAATTAACAAGGAAATTCGACGCGGGTGGAGCCTTGGAGGGCATTGGGCCAATCATGAATGTGGCGCACACAGGAGTGGTAGTGGGGATTGGGGTGGGTTGGAGGAATGGGGGTGATGGAGTGAGGAATGGGGGTGATGGAGTGAGGAATGGGGGTGATGGAGTGAGGATGGGGGTGATGAAGTGAGGAATGGGGGTGATGGAGTGATGAATGAGGGTGATGGAGTGAGGAATGGGGGTGATGGAGTGAGGAATGGGGGTGATGGAGTGATGAATGGGGTTGATGGAGTGAGGAATGGAGTGAGGAATGGGGGTGATGGAGTGAGGAATGGGGGTGATGGAGTGAGGAATGGGGGTGATGGAGTGATGAATGGGGGTGATGGAGTGAGGAATGGGGGTGATGGAGTGATGAATGGGGGTGATGGAGTGAGGAATGGGGGTTTATGGAGAGGCGATTGGAATGGGTTGGAGGAATGGGGATGGGAGGAGTAGGGATTGGGGGGTTTGAGATGGGGGTGGGAGGAGTAGGGATTGGGGATGTCGTAATGGAGTGGGGATTTGGGGCGGGTGGGTTGTGGAATGGGAATTAGGGGGGTTTGGATGAATGGGAATGGGGAGGAGATGGAGTGTGGAGGGGGGGATGGGGAGAATTTTGTAGGAGTGATGAGTGGGTATGGAGGCAGGAGGAGTGGGGATCGGGGGGAGGGAGGAGTGGAGATGAAGGGGGAGGAGTGGGGATGAGAGCAGCGTGGCAGGAGCAAAGATCACCGGCCTTACATCTTGCTCAGCTTGACCCCGTGGAAACCAAGACCTTCAGTTTGACAATTGAAACACAATTTACCACACAATACAATTTACACAACCACCCATAATCCTCTCCTTCCCCAACACCACCCCCACGCACCCACCCCCCTTTACCTGCCCCCCACCCCAAAAAAGAAGCATTAAAAAATCAAAGGACATGTCTGGATGGAATCTCCAGAAAACAACCAAACAAGATGGAAATGACGCCGCAATCCTTTTATGGATTTCCATCACAAATAATTATGAAAGTTTTACCTCAGTCACTCACTGAAGGTGGACAGAGGTTATGTTTTCAACAGTCTGTCTGTGTTGTTTATCTGTGAGCACGAAATCTTCAAAAGTTATGGACGGATTCGACGAAACTTGGTGGACAGGGTGGGTGTGTGACGAGGAAGAATTGATTCCATTTTGGTGAAGATCCGGATACGAGAGTTTTTTTTAGTTTTTAAAAGTAATTCTTCATAAGTGAGAGATGGGGCCAAAACCGTAAACTATTCAACCTGGCAGAGATATGTACTCTACCGAGTGCCATTTTAGTTTTTTATTGAATCAACCTGAAAATGAACCAGAAAAATAATGCACCTCAAACCTGGCGTAGCAAGGGGTGTGGGGCGAACGGGGCGAACGGGGCGGTCGCCCCAAGCTGCACTTTTGGGGGATGGAAAATTTGTTTTGTTGCATCCGCTCTTTCACTCTTTCTTGGCACTTTCACCGCTCTTTCACTCCCTCTCTCTCTGTTCTCTTCACTCTCTCTTTTGCTCAAGGTCATCTGCCATCTGCTTGGAAATCAGCAAACATCACCGCTTTGCACAAAAAAGGTGCAAAAACAGATCCCAGCAACTACAGACCAATCAGCCTTCTCCCAATTTTCAGCAAAGTCATGGAATCCATCATTGCTTCGGATATGAAATCTTTCCTCTTCTCCAATGGCTTGATCTCTGATCATCAATTTGGTTTCAGACCAGGTCACTCTACTCTGGACATGCTGCTTCTGCTTTCTCAACAATGGATGGAGGTCCTCAATGCCAAACAGGAAATTAGAGCTGTCTCTCTTGACATATCACGTGCCTTCGATACGGTCTGGCACCCCGCTCTGCTCACCAAACTCTCCTCCTTTGGTATCCATGGAAATCTCCACGCATGGCTGGCGGACTTCCTCTCTAGTCGTAATCAACGTGTGGCCCTGAATGGGTTTCTCTCATCTCCTCTTCCTGTTCAGGCTGGAGTTCCCCAAGGCAGTGTTCTGGGCCCTGTGCTTTTTCTGGTCTTCATCAATGATCTATCTGACTCTCTTGAAAATCCTCTCTATCTCTTTGCTGATGACTCCACTCTCTGTCGCTCCATTCCTCATCCCTCAGATCGGCAGTCTGCAGCCTCCTCACTCTCTGCAGACCTGGACAAAATCACAGACTGGGCAAACAAGTGGAACATGTCTTTCAATCCTGACAAATCTCACACTCTCACGATGTCTCTCCGAAAAGACCGACTGGACAACCCTCCCATCCACTTTCTGAATAATCCTCTCCAAGAAGTTCTGTCACTCAAGCTTTTGGGTCTCACTATCTGCCATGATCTTTCCTGGGAAAACCACATTTCAAATCTGGCCTCCAAAGCCAGTCGCCGACTGGGCATCCTCCGTCGTGTGAAGTCCTTCCTGGGCACACCTGAGCTCCTCACCACATACAAGGCTTTCATGCGCAGCTCAATGGAATACTGCTCTCCCCTCTGGGCTGGTGCTCCTGCCTCACACCTAGCTCGTCTTCACGATGTTGAAACCAAAGCGTTCAGAATCATTGGAATCTCCCGCGATGAAGCTAACTCCAAGGGCCTTTCACTCACTCACCGCAGGCAGGTTGGTGGTCTTTCCGTCTTCTACCGACTCCTCTCTGGCCTTGCCCCCCCCCCAAGCTCTCTCTGGGCTCTGTCCCCCAAATATTCCTACAGGTCGCACAAGATCTGCCTGCAACCCTCTTATGATTAAACTGCCAAAATCAAGACTCTCTGCTCACCTTCACTCCTTCATTCCTCTTTTCTCCCGCCTCTGGAACAAACTCCCTCACTCTCTTCAATCCCACTCCACCCTCCAGGTCTTTAAACAGCTGTTCACCACCATCTCTTATCTTCCCCCATCCAAAACCTTGATCTTTTCTACCCCCGCTAATTTCACCCCAAATCCACTTTTTTTGAAATACCAACTTCTGTTCTGGAAGTCCTTGGTGTCCTTGTGTTTTATACTTCTCCCACCCCCTCCCCCCACCCTTCCCACGCCTCCCCCCCCAAGCCCTCTCCCTCCCACACATCTCCCTGCTCTCAAATGTTGTGTTTGTGTGCTTCCCTTTCTCTCCCCATCTTGTCTTCTGCTCCCTCTTTTTATATATTTTGTTTGTCTGGTTGATTTGTTTGTGAAATAAATGTTAGCTCTTTCACGAGCTTCGATTCAGTAAACAAAAAAAAAAAAAAAAAAAAAATTAGCTCTTCTTTTAAATAGGTGTATTTATTTATTTAAAAAAGGCTGTCATCCCTCCTGCTTTGTCGTCTTAATTCATATCTATAGGATCGGGTATCACTCTACTGTACTGGGACCTGCGATACTTGTAGGAAACCCAAAGATTTTAACCACCTGTTTTTAAAACCCCTCAGTATGATGGAACCAGATTGAGTCTATTTCGAAGTATTAAAGAAGTGGGGATTAGCAGGTCGGATCTGCCAAACATTTTTATCCATTTACACCAGAAGCTATCGGCTTGCTCACGCTTGCCAAGCCAGCCGATCATTTAGTTGGAGTGCTTGCTTGAGTGCTTAAGCGGCTTGGCGATCACTCTCTAATCTGCTTGGTAATGGAACATACCGCAGTTTCACCATTCTCTTACCTTGCCATTTGCTTTATTTGTCGTTTTGCTTAAATATTTGTATTGACTCTGTTGCTCAACTCTCAGTGACAATGTTAAGGTTATAAATTAAATGTGTGTTCCATTGTTTTAATTCAATCTTACAAATTCTATAATAATAGAAAGCAGTGTGTGTGTCTCCTCCATAACTCCAACACCATGAAACATAGCGGCCCCAAACTTCTCATACATACATCTCCACCTCCGAGAGAGCGCATGAATGAAAACTGTGTGTTTAAACACCCTAAAGATGATTAATGAGGTGCTCCCAACAAAAAAATTAAAAAGCCTTACCAAAATGGCGGTTCACCATCATGGTCAGCCCACGGTCACATCGTTGGGTTCATAAGCCGCCATTTTGTTTCGGCCTATTGAGATTGTTCACCCACCAACAGGGAATGTGCCCGTGGTTTAGACCGTCGTGAGACAGATTTCTTGCGTCAGTCCTCCTTGTGTGGATATTTGGAAAGACAAAGGTGTCAAGAGAAGAACAAGGTAAGTCTTGTGTTTGTGAGGTTTGTAGTTTTTCATTTGTTAATGTTTCAAAATTGGCCTGCAGGCCGTTGGTCTCGGCTTGGTCTTGGGTAAATGCGAGGCCGTGGGTTTTTCAGCAAATAAAGTTGTCTAAATGAAGGTGTGGTTAATGTTTATGAGCAGGATTGCATGCCTAAGGTTAACAGCTTTCGGATTATGTTAGGATGGACGATGGATGGCTTAGGAATCATGTTTTATGATTTAGAAAAGGAATTCCTCTGGTTAAAAACAGGGTTTTGCTTCAAACCCCTTCACAGGCTTATTTCAACTCGGATTCGATTTCTGTTTTGGGTTTGGTAGTCACTGAAGTGGTTTAACACTAGACTACAACAAATATGGAGATAAAACGAACTTCCAGCTTTTCAGGATTTAACATGGGGAAGGCCGGTGATTGGGATCCTCATCAGCTTTCCTTCAAGGCGTTGATCGGCCTCATGGGTTTATTTTAACTCGGATTTGATTTCTGGTTTTTTTGTTTTTGTCGCATGTTAGGGTCGATAAAGGCCCTGGTAAAACAAATTCTGTGAAATTCTGATGAATTCTGAACAACTTACAGCTTTTAAGGACAACATGGAGATTGACTTGTGTGTCTCTTCTAACTCCGATTCAAATTCTGTTTACGGTTTTGGTGGTCACTGGAGTGGTTTAACACCCGACTACTACGAAAATGGTGGAAACCCAATAAATTTTCACTGACTTAAAACTTAGAGGATTTAACATGGGAAATGATGGCTATTACAACGTGAAGTACAACCTTCCCCCTTCCCTCTCTCCTCTTCCCTCCTCCCCTCTCCCTTCCTCCCTCCCCTCCGCCTTCATCCCTACCCTTCCCTCTCCAACCCCTCCCCTCTCCCATTCCCTCCCTCCCCACCCCTTAACCCTCCCCCACCCTTATGGTTCCCTCATCCTCTTTCCCATCCCCTTCCCTCCCTTCCCCTTCTTCCTCCCTCACTTCCACCTCTCCCCCTTCCCTTTCCTCCCCCTCTCCCATTCCATTCCCTCTTCCCTCCCACTCACCTTCCCTCCACTCTTTCCACCACTCCTCTCGTCCTTACCCTCCCACTCCCCTTTCCCCCACCTTCTTCCCTGCCCTGCCCTACCCTCCCCTCCCCTCCTCTCCTCTCTCCCCTCACCCCTCCCCTCCTACTCCACCCCCCTCTCTCTCCTCCTCTACCCCACTAAAATTTATCACTCAAAAGGAATGATCACCAAAATTTCATTGGTCATCTGATCTGGCAGATAAAATTTGAAAATCCAAAAGATGAGCAAAAACCTTTGAACAAACTCTTCTATCAAACTGCCAAACCAATTTACGCAAAGCTTTAACCGTCATCAACTACCCTCGGGAATATACAACTGATCATGAAAACATCATCTGTCACATGGTCTAGCAGCCATATTGGAATGAAGGAAAATCTTTTTAAAACTCTAAAACTGCATAACCAATCAATGCGAAATTTTGCAGACACCATTGACCAAACTTGCTGCATAGAGTGTGCTAACGATGACTTCATCAGTCACGTGGTGTGGCAGACATTTTGGAAAGGAAAACCAACCTTATCTGATCAAAACGAAACTTCACAAACGTGACTGCCCAGTTAGAGTTGGGTTTTAAATTCATGACATGATCGGTCGTGTGGTTGGGAGTCATATTCGATTGAAAAAAACAGATCCTATGAAAATCTCCTTCTCCGAAACCACTCAACAGATCGATGCAAAAGTTTATACTGGGAATCCCCACTTAATGTCGTCCCAGTTAACGTTGTTTAGTTAAAATGTCTATACTAATTTGATTTATTGGGGAAAATCCCAGGGGCATAGAAAATGCCCCTTTATATGGTATGTGCCATGTGGAAATCTTTGAAGAAGGGACATTCCATAAAAGAAGGGACATTCCATGGCTTGTAGAAAATGTCGAACAGTAGAAAAGAAGGGACATTCAAAAAAATCTCGTATGCATGCTGTACTACCCTTGTGTTTTTAGGAGGAACCAAGTAATGCTCGAGAAAGGCTCATATAAAGGGCCGCCAGTTTGATGCATACAGCTGCATGAAGAAGTAAATGTGTTTTAACCTATATATGGAAAAGACAAGGGTGTCCAAAGCAGCAGTCGATGTTGAGGTCTAGGTTATATGACCAACGTCTTTTTTAATGGTATATGGTATATGGGATGTGTGTTGGTGGTAGTGATAGTCTTTGATCTGATAAGACTTCACTGTGTGGTGGCCATCTTGGAAAAAAAAGATTGAAAATCTGGAAAATATCAAATAGTAAGGTGTCCCCTCCACCTTACTTTTAAAAAGCACGGACGAGAAACTAATAATTTATTTCACTTGGCCTTAACCACAAAGTGTTCTGGGGTCATGGCTCTCCCAGTCTCTCGTTGGTGTCGTTGTTTTCATACATTTTCACCACTAGTGGGCCCATTGGTCTTCAAGGCCTTGTAGCATACCTGCCTGCTGTGCCCCTTGAGCATTACCTTGCCTTTCACCAAGCCGAGATGTGCTTGGGCCGGGCAGGGGAGGGGAAATTATATGTTCGTTATTGATGTTGCCAAATGATAGCACTATTATTATTGTTGTTAATATTGTAAGTATTAATTCATGTCCATGCTTTCTTACAATGGCATCTTTTTTTTGTTATTACCCCCGCCAGAGAACAGGGTATTGCATTTGAGTCCGTTTCTTTGTCTGTTTGCTACTTGACAAAAACCTTTTTTTTGACATGTTGATCACTCCAGTTTGTGTGTTTGTCTGTCCGCTCTCTTATACTTGCCTACAAGTCACAATTTAAAACCGATCTTCACGAAACTTCGCCAAATGTTAGAGTTTATGGTCCGACAAAATCCTATATATTTTTGAGGTCAAAAGGTCAACATTGGCCAAAGGTCAACCACTTTTTTTAATTGCTAAAATCCTCAATTTTCATCCGATTAACTTGAAATTTGAATAGGATTTTCATATCAACTCACTGAATTCAACCAACAACTATTGTTAAGATCATCATCGGCCAAAATGTCAACCACTTTCTTCAAATTCCTAAAATCCTCAATATTCATCCGATTAACTTGAAATTTGAATAGGATTTTCAAATCAGCAAACTGAATTCACCCACCAACTATTTTTGAGGTCAACATAGGTCACAAGGTCAACATAGGCCAAAGGTCAACAACCATTTCAAATATCTAAAATCCTCAGTTTTCATCCGATTGACTTGGAATTTGATTGGGATTATCGTATCAGCGAACTGAATTCAACCACCAACTATTTTTAAGATAATCATCGGCCAAAATGTCAACATAGGCCAAACTGTCAACCACTTTTCTCAAATTTCTAAAATCCTCAATTTTCATCCGATTGACTTGAAATTTGAATAGGATTTTCATGTCAGCTAACTGAATTCAACCAACAACTATTTTTGAGATCAGCATAGGCAAAAAGGTCAACATAGGCCAAAGGTCAACAATTTCAAATTTCTAAAATCCTTAATTTTCATCTGATTGACTTGAAAACTGAATGGGATTTGCATATCAGCTTACTGAAAGCAACCACCCACTATTTTTGAGGTCAACATAGTCCAAAAGGTCAACATAGGTCAAATTTCTAAAATTGTGCATTTTCATCTGATTAACTTCAACTTTGAAGATGATTTGCATATCAGGTCACTGAATTCAGGCACTAATTATTTTTTGAGGTCAAAAGGATGCTCTACTGAGTGCCATTCTACTTTGTTCTGTTTTGCCAAGTGTTGCTCTTTGAGTGATTTTTCAAAAAATTAAAAATGAATGATTTTTGTTTGTCTGTCTGTCTGTCTCTGTTTGTTTGTTTGTCCACACAGAATAAATATCATTTTCTCTGCAACTGTTGGTCCGATTGACAGGAAATTTTCACCATAGGTGCAACTCCACCTGTAGAATTTTATAATGATAATTGTGACGTCATAGGTCACACGGAACGGGCGCCATCTTAGAAAAATCGAAAAACGTTGCACCTCTATATCTCCAAAAGTGCTGCATAGAAAAAAAATTATACATGGCTTATTGTAAAGACCTCTCCACTGGAAATAACATATGTTAATAATGATGTCACAGGTTACTCCATGATGACGTCATAATTCGACAAGTACAAAACTTCATCCGATCAAGATGAAATTTCTTGAGCGTCATCTAGGGATAAATTAAGCCTGGTTTTGGCTTAGCAGTTAGGGTGCCAGCTTGGGATCATAGGATCCTGGGTTTGAATCCTGGTCAATCGCTGAATTAACACCAGGGGGGTTGACTCAGACTGTCATCCTTCCGAGGTCGGCAAATTGATTGCCAGTTCACTGGTAAATTCCTGCATGTTGCAAGAGGCAATGAACAGGGTTGGCGGCAGGAAGGGCATCCGGCCATAAAACATTGCTTCAAAAAGAGGACCACAGTGCCCAAAAAAGATCGACCCCCGCTCTGCGGGGGAAAATGGCCTCTAAAGGCGGTTCCATCTATGGATAAATTTGTGGAGAAAAAAAAATGACGTCATCGGTCACGTGGTTTGGCCGCCATATTTGTTTCAACACAAAAGCCTTTAAAACCACTAAAATCAAGTCCTGGCAAGGGTCTGCAATCTTTGATTGCTCTTTCCAGTTTATTTTGTAATTAGAATGCCATGCCGTGGAAGGACCTATTAAGCTGCTATAGTGCTATATACACCTTAACATGGTGTGCATTTTAAACATGGGAATTCTTCCAGATTCTTTGTACTTAATTAGCCTAATCAACTCAGGAAGCTATGATGATAATATGAGTATGTCACATTCCACATCAGAATTCAGAAGACTGCAGTAGAACTCCACATTAATCATCTTTAAGGGTGTTTAAACACACCTCAACGCACAGTTTTCATTCATGCACTATCTCAGAGGTGGAGATGTATGCATGACAAATTTGGAGCCGCTATGTTTCATAGCGTTGGTGTTATGGAGAAGACACACACACATACGCACATACACACATACACATACACACCTACACACATACACACACACACACACACGTGGGTGGTTCTCGACTTGTGCACAGGCAATTAACATGAAAACCAATTACCAGGATGTCCGAAGCAAGTCGCAATAATAATCAATATGAGCAGCACGAGGGATACCCTCTGGGTTTGCATTTCGCTGCTCCCATCGAGTCCGAGTTCATCAGAGCGCGAGTCCTCTGAAGGGTGTTTGTGCTAATCATGAATCATGAAGAACACAAGTAATGAACACGTGATTTTAAATGACGCTTGTTGTATTGATACATATACACTTGTTATATGTTGCATGGAGATCACGTGATTTTAAACGACGTTTGTTACGTGTTGCATGGGCAACACGTGCTTGCAGATGAAGAAGGAATAAAATTATTCTTGTGTAAAATTCATTCGATTCTCATTGAGCGTTTTATTCTGAATGTGTAATATGTGCAGTAAATGTTTGAAAACTTTCCGACATTGGTGAAAGTGTAAAATTATATAAGTGAAATACGAGTGTGAAAGTACGAGCAGAATATTCTGGATGCCATGAAAGAAAGAGCGCAAATTATGGAAGTTTTGTGATGTCAGTCTCTGGCGTCGCACTGCGATAATCGTCATCTTTGTGACCAATTTCCAGGAAGAGCGTCTTTTGGAAACTTTTAGGTTCGTGTTTAAGAACAGGGGATGCTCCCTTAACTTTAAGGAAGGATTTAAGGAAGACGTTAAGGATTATTTATTTGTATATGCAACCATACCCAAATTAAGGCTGCCCTTAAGGGAAAAGTTAAGGGAATCCTCAAATTTTTCCTTCAGGATGCTTTATGCAACCAGGCCATAAACTCTGCCCACCACCGCTGGCAGAAGTAATAAACTGCTCAGTCAGAATGAAAGATTTAGAGACAAGAATCACCTTATTATTCCTCCTTCATCTGCATGAAACATATATCAAGCGTCAAAATTACGTGATCTGGCTTTCGGACGTCACTTCCTATCTCTAATCTGATTGGTTGCCTGGCATAGCAACGGCTCGTAAGGATTTCCTTAACTTCAAGGGAATCCTTATCCTTAAGGGTTGTTCATTCAACAGCACTGAAGGAAATCCTTAGCTAAGGAATTACAACGTATTTTAAGGGAAATGTTTCCTTGAGGTTAAGGGAATTTTATGCAACCGGGCCAATGCTTTTTATGATTGAATTTAGCTGAAGCCTGAATATGCTTTGCAGGCTCTCTGGCTAGCAAACAGTTCAATAATGGAATCAAAATCCAATTTCCTTGTTGGAGCTACCCCCACTGCGAATGTTCCCATTGTCAGTAGATCTTGACACATAGTTGCTCTCAAGACATTTTTACTCTTGCCAGTGTACTGAATGAGCGTTCCACCTGTGCTACAGTGACCGGTGGGGTGCTCGAGATCCTAAGCACGATGGAGATATTGGAGAACAAGGTGTGAAGTTTCAACTCATGGAGACTGTTCAACAGTTGAAGTGGTGATGGAGCTGATTGTCCCAGATTATCTGCGTGGATCTCCTCTAAGTGTTATATTTCTTCCACTAAATCCTCAAACACGTCAACACTGTACTTCTCACAAAGTAATCCAGCTTGTTTGTGCACGTCTTGGTTCAATTTTGGGTATTTCCACATGACGCCAAATGTCACCTCCAGCCCCATGGCTGTCTCATAACGCCTGGCCATGTTTCTGATGACGCAGTCCAGAAGAGCATAGAAAACGTGACGCTTGACGCAATCTTCCGGATTGGAATCTATCATCTCTTCGCTCAATGTCTCGTCTGCAAACCTCTTCCTCCCTTTTTGTCGTTTCTCTGGCATGAGGTACCATACCAAGGCTCTCAGCAACAAGCTTACTCAATCAAAACTGAATCCCAACTCTCTCACTCTGAGATATTTAAGGTCCTCAATTAGGCTTTTTATGTTTCCGCCCCCAAAGGTGGCCGGAGTCATTATGTTTTCGGGTTCTCTGTCCGTCCGTCTGTCCATTCGTGCGGGCTAAACTTCTGCTTTCTCATCAACCACATGTCCAATTAAGACGAAACTTTCAGGGTAGGAGTGACACCCATGCAGAATGTTTTTATGATAATTGTGACGTCATAGGTCAAGTGCTATGTTGAACTATGGTCAAGTGAACCAAGTGATCTGGTGTTGATTGCAGAAAGTATGGATGGACTGAAGGAAAAGATGAACAAGTGGAAGGAATGTATGGAGACGAAAGGTCTGAAGGTGAATATCGGAAAAACGAATGTGATGGAAAGTGGTAAAGCATGTGGTGAGGTGGAAAGAACTGGGAAGTGGCTCTGTGCTGTGTGTAGGAAGGGTGTCGGAGTGAACTCAATTCAATGTACAATGTGCGCTGGTGGGTTCATCAAAAATTTAGTGGTCTGAGAGGGTCATTAACCAGTGTGGCAGCTACATTCAAATGTAAGGTGTGCACAGAGGGAGCTGCAGATGGAGGAAATGTTGAGTTGGATCTTGGAGACGGCGTGAAGCTGGAAGGTGTGAAAACATTTTGTTACCTAGGAGACATGCTGAATGGAGAAGGTGGATCAGACTCGGCAACGGTTGCTTGAGTGAGATGTGCATGGAAGAAGTTTCGGGAACTGAGTGGCGTGCTGACGAGGAGGGGAGTGTCATTGAAGCTGAAGGGAAAGGTGTATGCTGCATGTGTGAGAAGTGTTATGATTTATGGGAGCGAGACATGGGTAATGAACGTAGAGCAGCAACGAAGGCTGGAAAGAGTGGAAATGTGAATGGTTCGGTGGATGTGTGGAGTATCGTTGAGAGAGAGGAAGACAAATGATGAATTGCAAAAGATGATGGGAATAGAGCCTGTGATGGATGCTGTGAAGAGAAACAGGTTGAGATGGTTTGGTCATGTGTTGAGGAAGGATTTAAGTGACTGGTTGAGAAGAGTGATGGAAATGAATGTAGAAGGAAGTAGAGGATGGGGAAGACCGAGAAAGACTTGGCTATAGATGGTCGAAGAAGAAATGCGGGCAAGGGGGTTAACAAGGGGAGATGCAGAAAATAGGGCAAAATGGAGAACATTGTCATGGGGACCGCAAGGCTAACCCCCGCTATTGCAGGGAAAATGGCCTTAAAATGCCTGTTGTTGTTGTTGTTGTATAGGTCAAGTGCTATAGCAGCCATATTGGATTAAACGCAAATAAATAAAAATGTGCTACTGCCATTTTTTTGAATTATTGCCATTAAAAAGGATTTTCTCTTTAATAATAATTGTTCCGAGTGTTGCTCGTTGCAATAATGGTTGCTGGATTGAAGCGGTGCATGGTTGGTTCATTGTTGACTCAAACCCAGTGTCTCAATGCAATCTCTTCACTTCCATGGTGACAGCCTTAAGAGTACTTCAGAAAACTTTAATACTGACATCATTTACCAACTGTTGGATCAAACCAACAGTTGGTAAATGGTGAACAGCTGTTTTATTGGAATTTGGAATTTGGTTTCAGACCTGGTCACTCTACTCTGGACATGCTGCTTCTGCTTACTCAACAATGGATGGAGGTCCTCAATGCCAAACAGGAAATTAGAGCAGTCTCCCTTGACATATCACGTGCCTTCGATACGGTCTGGCACCCCGCTCTGCTCACCAAACTCTCCTCTTTTGGTATCCATGGAAATCTCCACGCATGGCTGGCGGACTTCCTCTCTGGTCGTAGTCAACGTGTGGCCCTGAATGGGTTTCTCTCATCTCCTCTTCCTGTTCAGGCTGGAGTTCCCCAAGGCAGTGTTCTGGGCCCTGTGCTTTTTCTGGTCTTCATCAATGATCTCTCTGACTCTCTTGAAAATCCTCTCTATCTCTTTGCTGATGACTCTACTCTCTGTCGCTCCATTCGTCATCCCTCAGATCGGCAGTCTGCAGCCTCCGCACTCTCTGCAGACCTGGAAAAAATCACAGACTGGGCAAACAAGTGGAACATGTCTTTCAATCCTGACAAATCTCACACTCTTACGATGTCTCTCTGAAAAGAACGACTGGACAACCCTCCCATCCACTTTCTGAATAATCCTCTCCAAGAAGTTCTGTCACTCAAGCTTTTGGGTCTCACTATCTGCCATGATCTTTCCTGGGAAAACCACATTTCAAATCTGGCCTCCAAAGCCAGTCGCCGACTGGGCATCCTCCGTCGTGCGAAGTCCTTCCTTGGCACACCTGAGCTCCTCACCACATACAAGGCTTTCATCCGCAGCTCAATGGAATACTGCTCTCCCCTCTGGGCTGGTGCTCCTGCCTCACACCTAGCTCGTCTTCACACTTTTGAAACCAAAGCGTTCAGAATCATTGGAATCTCCCACGATGAAGCTAACTCCAAGGGCCTCTCACTCACTCACCACAGGCAGGTTGGTGGTCTTTCTGTCTTCTACCGACTCCTCTCTGGCCTTGCCCCCCCCCCCCCCCAGCTCTCTCTGGGCTCTGTCTCGCAAATATTCCTGCAGGTCGCACAAGATCTGCCTGCAACCCTCTAATGGATAAACTGCCAAAATCAAGACTCTCTGCTCACCTTCACTCCTTCATTCCTCCTTTCTCCCGCCTCTGGAACAAACTCCCTCACTCTCTTCAATCCCACTCCACCCTTCAGGTCTTTAAAACAGCTGTTCACCACCATCTCTTATCTTCCCCCAACCAAAACCTTGATCTTTTCTACCCCCGCTAATTTCACCCCAATTCCACTTTTTTGAAATACCAACTTCTGTCCTGGAAGTCCTTGGTGTCCTTGTGTTTTATACTTCTCCCTCCCGCCCCCCCCCCCTTCCCACGCCTCCTCCCCCCAAGCCCTCTCCTTTCCACACATCTCCCTGCTCTCAAATGTTGTGTTTGTGTGCTTCCCCTTCTCTCCCCATTTTGTCTTCCGCTCCCTCTTTTTATATATTTTGTTTGTCTTGTTGATTTGTTTGTGAAGTAAATGTTAGCTCTTTCACGAGCCTCGATTCAGTGTACAAAAAAAAACAAAAAAAAAACTGGTATCGCTACCCAGGTCATACTATTCTCTTAAACTAGAGTATCAAACAAGCCCAGCGACGCTGATGTTAGACGTTCATTCTTTATTTAACTGTAACATCTCAAAAATTGTTATAATTAAAAACCCCGTTCAGTTCTTTATTTATTGCTTTTTAATCAACAATAATCACATCAAAATAATTCTGTCTCTGGACCTGAACACAGGTGAACAATTTTTTTTTGTAATCTCGCTTTTCGCTCAGAAAAATAAACACGCCCAACGTGGGGCTCGAACCCACGACCCTGGGATTGAAGAGTCCCATGCTCTACCGACTGAGCTAGCCGGGCGTTTATTCAGTAGTTCATTTACGATTCCCACAATGGTCTTCATTCTTCAACTTGATTGTGAGACCAATGGTAAATAAATAATGAGGCAGCGAGATGTTGGAATTGAAAACAATGGAAGATGCGGGTAAGGATTCCATTATTATCGATGTTCATCGAGCGCTCTCACTTTTGAAACCAGAACACGTGCAAGAGAGACCCACGGGATGCTGGAGTCCCATCCCGCAGATAGACAAGTGCAGGAGAGACCCACGGGATGCTGGAGTCCCAACCCGCAGATAGACACGTGCAAGAGAGACCCACGTGATGCTGGAGTCCCGCCCTGTGGATAGATCGGAGATGCAAAACATTTTTGCATTACCTCAAGTTGTGTTTCAAAAGCAACTCCGTGTAAGTATGTACACGTATAAATCTTCTGATATGAAAAGCAGAGTTCGTATCTGTGGGTGGATTATATGATCCGCCCATTCTCAAACCACGCCCTCCCTCCTCCCCCATGCGTCAAAAGCACCGCCCATTATCCAGGCAAGCCAGGGGGTCAATAATCGCCTCCATGTTTTTCTCTCCACAAAACTCTTCCGCTTCACAGTCCTCTGGTGTACATTTGAAGACTGAACAATGCGTTTCTGTCATTAAATAAAGATACCGTTTTACCGTACATTTTAATATTTAATATTAAATGTACACGTTCACTTTAATCTTAGATGAAATTCATACGTACACTTTAATATTTTATGAAATGCACACGTCCAATTTAATATGATATGAAATTCATACGTACACATCAATATTATATGAAATGCACACGTACACTTTAATATGATATGAAATTCATACGTACACTTTAATATTATATGAAATGAATACGTGCACTTTGAAGTGATATGAAATGGACACGTAAACTTTATTGTTATATGATATGCACACGTACACTTCAATTTGAAATTGCCAACAAGGCGATTGGTGTTCTGGTGTTCAACTACATAATTCAATTCAAACAAATGAAGATTTTAAAGGGCCACAGACTCAGGAAATCATGTTTGGATTAATTAATAGATTGTGGGAGCTGTGCTCGCACGATAAAGCCAGACAAAATGGACGACACAGGAACGAAGTTTCACCGAGCTATTTATTCAGCTCAAAACCAAAGAACTCAAAAGCACACTGAATCCGCCCCACGAACGGGCGGCAATTTATAACGCAAACTCAACACACAAAAGCCACGCCTCTCAGGTGGGGCGTGGTATGCAAAATAGGTAAGTCACGCCTCTCGACGGGGCGTGGTATGCAAGGCGAGTGTTCGCCCGAGAGGGCAAGTCTGGACACGCCCGGGCGAGTCCGGACACGTGACCGCTCGCCGGTTGCGTCATCGGCCGGTGCACGGTAATTGTGTCATGCTTCCGGTAACCGCTACATGCGCCCCCCCCAGAATTAACCTGCACCGGGAGAGTCAGTTTGAGGGGGGTCCTGATGACCCGGCCGAAACGACCCCTGGCGATTCGTGTGGGGGTGGTCGGCGGCGTGGCGGTGGATGGTCGGGCGGGGGGCTTGGTTGACGGGGGACGGCCCCGTCGTGGAGGAAGGGCCAACCGTGGAGGTTGGTCGAGGTCCAAATGGGCCGGCTTGAGGCGGTCCACGGAGATGCGGTCCGGCTTGCCGCCGATGTCGATGATGAATGATTTGTCGTCCCTCTGCAGGACCGGGAAAGGCCCATCGTACGGTGGCCGGAGCGGTCCCCGGTGTGCGTCGTGCCGGATAAAAACGTACTCCGCAGTGCGAAGTGCTGGAGGGACGTGGGGTTGGGGGCAGCCGTTGTGGGACGTGGGCACGGGGGCAAATCTCCTGGCGGCCTCCTGGAGGTCCGAGCGTTGGCGAGCCGCGTACCAGGGACCAGTGGCATCAGGGATGAATTCGCCCGGCACGCGCAGTGGCTGGACATAGACCAGCTCGGCGGTGGAAGCCTGGAGGTCCTCTTTCGGGGCCTTTCGGAGGCCCAATAGGACCCACGGGAGCCTGTCGGCCCAACCGTCATCCTGGAGGCTGGCTCTGAGAGCGGCCTTCATCGAGCGGGGGAACCGCTCGCACAAGCCGTTGGCTTGGGGGTGGTAGGCCGTGGTGCGGTGAAGCTTGACCCCCAAGGCCTGGGCGACCGCGCCCCAAAGCTCAGAGGTGAATTGCGGGCCTCTGTCGGAGGACATGTCCGGGGGCGCGCCGAAACGGGCAATCCAAGTGCCAATGAAGGCCTGCGCCACGTCGGCGGATGTTGTTGATGCCAGCGGGACGGCCTCCGGCCACCTGGTGGTCCTGTCCACCATCGTGAGGAGGTGGGTGAAGCCCTGTGAGGAGGGAAGGGGTCCCACCAGGTCCACATTGACGTGGTCGAAGCACCGCGCGGGCACGTCGAATGGTGCCAACGGGGCCTGGGTGTGCCGGTGGACCTTCGCGCACTGGCAGGCGACACAGGCATTGGCCCAGTCGCGGACGTACTTACGGAGCCCATGCCAGACGAACTTTGCTGCCACGAGCTTCTGTGATGCTTTCCGGCCCGGGTGGGAAAGGCCGTGGAGGGCGTCAAAAATGTGCCGCTGCCATCCGGTGGGCATGATGGGGCGAGGTTGGCCCAGGGAAACGTCGCACAGGAGAACCGTGCCTGTGTCCTCGAAGGGGACGTCGGCCAACCGCAGGCCTGTGTCCGCTGTCCGGAGGGCTTGCACCATGGGGTCGGCGGTCTGGACGGCCGCCATGCAGGTGAAGTCCACACCCAGGTGGACGGCGTTCACGCCGGACCGGGAGAGGCAATCGGTCACAGCGTTGTCCGTGCCCACAACGTGCCGGATGTCCATCATAAATTCGGACACGGCGGAGAGGTGGCGCCGCTGGCGGGCCGACCACGGCTCCATAACCTTGGCCATGGCGAAGACCACGGGTTTGTGGTCCACAAACGCCGTGAACGGGCGGCCCTCCAAAAGATGGCGGAAGTGGCGAACGGCCAGGTAAAGGACGAGGAGCTCACGGTCGAAAGCGCTATACTTGCGCTCGTTAGGTCGAAGCTGCCGGCTGAAGAAGGCCAGCGGTTGCCAAGCTCCGTTCACCCACTGTTCATGCACGGCGCCCACCGCGTAGTCGGAAGCGTCCATGGTGAGGGCGATGGGTGCGTCGAGCGCTGGGTGCGCCAGCATGGTCGCGTTGGCGAGGGCCAGCTTAGCGCCCGTGAACGCCGCGTCCATCTCTGTGGTCCAGGCGGCGTCGAGCTTGGCCGGCTTGCCCCGGAGGGCTTCGTACAGGGGGTGCATGAGTGGGGCGGTGCGAGGCACGAACCGGCGGTAAAAATTTACCATCCCCAAAAATTCCTGTAGGGCCTTGATGGAGCGGGGGCGCGGGAAACTTGTGACTGCCTCCACCTTGGTAGGCAGCGGGACGGCCCCGCGCTTCGTGATGCGGTGCCCCAGGAAGTCGACGGCCATTACGCCAAACTGGCATTTCGCCAGGTTGATGATGAGGCCGTGCTGGCCGAGGCGCTCAAAAAGCGTGCGCAGGTGGACGAGGTGCTCCGCCCGGGAAGTGCTGGCGATGAGAATGTCATCCAGGTAGAGGAACAGAAAGGTGATATCGTGCAGCACACTGTCCATTAGCCGCTGGAAGGCCTGGGCCGCATTCTTAAGGCCAAACGGCATTCGGAGGAACTCGAAGAGGACAAAAGGTGTAATTACAGCCGTCTTCGGAACGTCGGACGGCCGGACAAGTACCTGGTGGTAGCCCCGAATAAGGTCGACCTTGGCGAAGATCACCCGCCCCGCCAAACGGGCGGAAAAGTCCTGTATATGTGGTATCGGGTACCAGTCGGGGGTGGTGGCGTCGTTGAGGCAGCGGTAATCGCCGCATGGTCGCCACCCGCCACCCTGTTTGGGCACGATGTGCAGGGGCGAGGCCCACGCGCTGTTCGAGCGCCGCACAATGCCCAACCACTCCAGCGCGTCGAATTCCGCCTTCGCCACGGCGAGTTTGGCCGGGTCGAGGCGGCGAGCCCTGGCATAGACCTATGGTCGGGATGTGGTGTTCGACACCGTGCTTGATGGCGATGGCCGAAAACGTCGGCTGTGTGAGGGCGGGAAACTCGGCGAGTAGGCGGTGAAATCGTCCACGGCCGGGAGCGCGCAGGCTAGCTTGGTCAGAGCGGAGCCGCTCAATGAGCAAGCGAGCGAGCTGAAGGTCTCCGCGTTGATGAGCCGACGCCGTTTGACGTCGACAACAAGCCCATGCGCACAAAGAAAATCGGCACCCAGCAAGGCCTTGGGCACGTTCGCCATGATGAAGTCCCACCTGAAGCGCTGGCCCCCGAAACAGAATGCGACGCTGCGCGAACCGAAGGTGCGGATGGAGGAGCCGTTTGCGGCGACCAGGGTGGGGCCGCATAGCGCGGGCTGTTTGTCCTGCACCGAGGCGGATATCACGCTCAGCTGAGCGCCGGTGTCACACAACAAACGCCGCCAGGACTCTGTGTCCGTGATAAACAGAAGGCTGCCTGAATGGCCGACGCTCATGGCAGGCAGCGAGCGCCGGCCTGGTCGTTTCCCGACCCGCCAAAAGTGCACGGGGGCGGCACGTTCTGGCCTTCTGCTCGAACCTAGCGTGGTAATAGCACATGGTCCGCTCTGGTGGAGGCTCCGGCGGTCATGTAGGGTTCGGTCGACGGGGCGTCGTGGCGGCCGCAGCCGTCAGTGGCGCGGACTCAGCCGGCGGAGGCGCCGGTCGTGGCGCGGGCGTTGCCTCAGTCGGCCCAGGGTCCCAGGCGGCCGCTCCGACGTGTCGCCTGGCCGCGACAAATTTATCGGCCTCCTTGGCCAGGGCGCGATGGTCCGTGATGGGCAAGTTAGCCAAAGCTAATCGTACCTGCCCGGGTAGCCGCTGGAGGAACAGCTCGTGGAAGAGGAAGTCCGGGCTGTGGTCACCGAGAAGAGCAAGCATGTGGTCCATGCTTTCGGACGGACGGGCCTCGCCCAGCTCCGGGAGGTGTAGTAGTTGTCGTGCGCGTTCGGTCTCCATGAGTCCAAACGCACCGAGGAGTAGGCCTTTGAGCGCGCCGTATTTGACGGCGTTCGGCGGGTGCTGGAGGAAGCTCAGGACCCGGGCCACGGCGGAGGCATTGAGCGCAGAGACCACGTGGTGGTAGCGCGTCGTGTCCTCCGTAATGTTCCGCAGGGCGAATTGAGAAACCGCTTGAGCAAACCAAACAGCCGCGTGAGATTCCCAAAAGCCCGGGAGCTTCAAAGCTACAGCTGACTCCATCGCCCTGTTCGTAGAAAGGGGTCACCAATTGTGGGAGCTGTGCTCGCACGATAAAGCCAGACAAAATGGAAAACACAGGAACGAAGTTTCACCGAGCTATTTATTTAGCTCAAAACCAAAGAACTCAAAAGCACACTGAATCCGACCCTCGAACGGGCGGCAATTTATAATGCAAACTCAACACACAAAAGCCATGCCTCTCAGGCGGGGCGTGGTATGCAAAATAGGTAAGTCACGCCTCTCGACGGGGCGTGGTATGCAAGGCGAGTGTTCGCCCGAGAGGGCAAGCCTGGACACGCCCGCGCGAGTCCGGACACGTGACCGCTCGCCGGTTGCGTCATCGGCCAGTGCACGGTAATTGTGTCATGCTTCCGGTAACCGCTACAAGATATTACTTAATTAATACTGAATCGTTGTGCTTTTTTTGGAATAAATATCTCGGAAGGAAGATATTCATGTTTTTAGTTGTCATTTTCCACACGATTGGTCCAGCCCCCCGAAAAACGGCGATTTGATGACCCACGTGACCCGCTACGTCATATCGAGGTTTTTTTTTGCTGCGGGTAGTTTTTATAATGACTTTGACTGTCAGAGGATTCTTGATCAGAAAAAACTTTGTCAAATTCACTTTCTGATGAGTCTGAAGAGAGTTGTGTGCACATTATCCATTGGGTTGCAACCTTGTCCTTGATTACATAACCACGCCGATGACGTCATGACCACTGCTATTTTCAGTAGCGGTACCCAACACTGTCAACAGGTTTGCTTTTTTACAGTGTAGCCTGTAGGGCAAAGCCGTCGAGAACAGTGTTTGTCTGTCCATATGTATGTCTGTCCCTCACAAACGTACACCAATCAGAGCTGAGGATGTGGTCACATGACAGCGCTGATGTGATTGCTTCTGTTATGTCATTGCGGCACACAACGCCTGAATCCACACACCGCCATTTTGATTCCTATGCCATTCAGGCCGAATATATCGTCGAACCTGTCATATGTCACAAACACCATGTTCAACCTTCACGTTTTTAATTCAGTGTGAAACAAAAACAAACTGATTGTTAAAATGACCATGAAATATCCAAAGCATCGGTGTTACGGGTCTTCCAACGATACAGTATGTGAAAGGCCTACAGGTTCATGCCTTCATGTCTCACCTTCAGTGTGCTTCAAGCAAATTAGCCCAGGTTTTTCAAGACAGTAGTATCGCTTTCATAATAATGATAACGATAATAATAATAATAATAATATAGTAATATAATCGTAACAGTGCAATCCCTTTATCGTGATTGCAAAGCTGCTGGATTGAAGCGGTGTATGGTTGTTTCATTGTTGACGCCAAACCAGTGTCTGAAGACATTCTCTTCACTTCCATGGTGACAGACTTAAGAGTACTTCAAAAAACTTTAATACTTACATCATTTACCAACTGGTATCCCTACCCAGGTCATACTATTCTCTTAAACTGGGGTATCAAATAAGCCCAGCTACGCTGCTGTTCGACGTTCATTCTTTATTTAACTGTAACACCTCAAAAAAAAATTAGGATTCAAAACCCCGTTCAGTTCTTTATTTATTGTTTTTAATCAATAATAATCACATCAAAATAATTCTGTTTCTGGACCTGAACACAAATGAACAAATTATTTCGTAATCTCGCTTTTCGCTCAGAAAAATAAACACGTCCAACGTGGGGCTCGAACCCACAACCCTGGGATTAAGAATCCCATGCTCTACCGACTGAGCTAGCCAGGCAGTTGTTCATTTATTGATTTACGATTCTGACAAGGGTCTTCATTCTTCACCTTGATTGTGAGACCAATGGTAAATAAATAATGAGGTTGCGAGATATTGGAATTGAAAACAATGGAAGAAGATGCGGGTAAGGATTCCACTATCGATGTTCAGCGAGCGCTCTCCCTTTTGAAACCAGAACACGTGCAAGAGAGACCCACGTGATGCTGGAGTCCCAACCCGCAGATAGATACGTGCAAGAGAGACAGATCGTAGATGTAAATCTCCGTAGAGAGATCCACCCCGGAAAGATAGTCGATGTAAATCAATTTTGCATTACCTCAAGTTGTGTTTCAAAAGCAACTCCGTGTAAGTATGTACACATACAAATCTTCTGATATAAAAAGCAGAGTTCGTATCTTTGGGTGGATTATATGCTCCGCCCATTCTCAAACCACGCCCTCCCTCTTCCACCATGCGTCACAAGCACCGCCCATTTTCCAGGCAAGCCAGCGGGCCAGTAATCGCCTCCATGTTTTTCTCTCCACAAAGCTCTTTCGCTTCACAGTCCTCTGGTGTACATTTAAAGACTGAACAATGCATCTTCTGTCATTCAATAAAGATACCGTTTTGAGGAAATAATTGATTGCATATCATGCAGAGGAAATGAGGTAATGTGTAGCGGTTACCGGACACAATTCTCTTGTACCGGCCGGTGACGTAAGCAGCGGGCGGTCACCCGGATTGCATACCACGCCCCGTTGAGAGGCGTGGCTTACTGTTTGAATTTGAAATATATACTCAAAGGCAAAAGTTATTGTGACACACAAACAACAAACAGAATCAGTGTTAAACTTTTACTGCCGCGAATGAAATGTTATTACATGGAAAGACAAATGTTTCAAGGTATGGTAACGATCAACAGTCCATAAGAACAGTGCACCTGGCATATGCAAATGAGCCACAACACAAGAGGGGGTTCACAAGCAAGTTCACACAGTCAGTAGCGAGTGTGTCCACTTTGTGCATTGATGCAGGCCTGGCACCTTCGCCTCATTGAGGCCACTAAACGTCGATGAAAGTCC
Organism: Myxine glutinosa; assembly: GCF_964187855.1. Classification (NCBI taxonomy): domain Eukaryota; kingdom Metazoa; phylum Chordata; class Myxini; order Myxiniformes; family Myxinidae; genus Myxine; species Myxine glutinosa. The sequence goes on along the minus strand of NC_136261.1, from coordinate 370,086,431 downwards.
TTGGAAAGATCATTCCATATCCGAGGAAGGATTTGGTGGAGTTCCTGCAGCGTTTTTGGAGGATTCGGATGACGTCATAAACGTCGCTCCATTTCATCCCAGACGTGTTCAATGGGTGACAAATCAGGGGATCTTGCAGGCCAGGGTAACACATTAACATTGTTCTGATTAAGATACTGCTGTACAACTCGAGCAACGTGTGGTCTGGCATTATCGTGTTGAAACGTCACTCTAGGGCCATTCTGTTGCAAAGACGGTAAAGCGGCCATTTGCAAAATCTCGTCTCGGTACCTCACAGCATTCAAGTTCCCCTCAATCAGAATCATTGGCGTTGTTGCTGCAGCTGTTATCCCACCCCAGATCATAACGCCCCCACCTCCAAAACGATCCCCTTCCAGAACACATGGCCTGATGTAACGTTCACCTGTGCACCTGTAGACACGTGTCCTACCGTCAGCTCGGTGAAGCTGTGCCAAATGGTGTTTCTATGGACGTTGAATCGACGAGCAACATCACGCTGCGAGGTACCAGACTGAAGCATACCTATAGCTCTCCATCTGTCATTTTCCCCGAGGTGTGGCATGTCGAACTTATTCCAAAACGATGAATAGAGGTGTTTTTCTGACTTCTGCACTTCTTAAGACTGCATTGAGTGGAAATGATAAGCGTCTGGTTGTCTGGCCTTTTAAAGTGAACATTGCTGGCCATTTTTCTCGAATATGTCATGCTTCTTGCAAATTTCATGCAATTCGAACAACAACTGCTTGGTTGCGTTTCTTCGACCATTTTAACACACTCTTTCTCTGGTTCAAATCCAAAAATTCATTCACAAGATTACCAATGAAAAAATTCCATGTCACAATAACTTTTGCCTCTGAGTATATATTGCCGCTCGGGGTAGCCATTTTCAGTGCATTCGTGCCGATCTCGGAATAAACAGCTCTATGAAACTCAGCTCGTTGTTGCGTCCATATTGTTGGAGTTCGACGTGGGAGCACACACAGATCCACATTGGTGACCTCTTTTACGAACATGGCAATGGAGTCGACCGTTGCTATGAAACTCCCTGGCTTCTGGGAATCGCACACGGCCGTCTGGTTTGCCCAAGCGGAGCCCCAGTTCGCTCTGCGGCACATCACGGCGGACGAGACTCGCTTCCACCATGTGGTCTCCACGCTAAACGCCGCCACCGCCTCCCGGGTCTTGAGCCTTCTACAGAGCCCGCCAAACGCCGACAAGTACGGCGCACTCAAACGACTACTCCTCGGTACGTTTGACCTCACTGAGGCCGAACGCGCGCGACAGCTGCTCGATCTGCCTGAGTTCGGGGAGGCTCGACCATCCGAGCACATGGACCACATGCTCTCCCTGGTCGGCGAACACCGCCCAGATTTTCTCTTTCGCGAGCTGTTTCTCCGACAGCTACCCGGGCAGGTACACTTAGCTTTGGCTAACTCTACAATCAAGGACCCTCGCGCCCTGGCTAAGGAAGCCGACAAATTTTTCTCAGCCGGGCGGCACTTCGGAGCGTCCGCCTGGAACCCTGGTCCGGCCGAGGCAACGCCCTCGCCACGACCGGTGCTGCCACTGGCCGATTCAGCGCCCCTTGCGGCCACACCCACCATGACCGGTGCCGCGGCCACCACCGGGGTGGACCATGTGCTACTACCACGCCAGGTTCGGGCAGAAGGCCAGAACGTGTCGCCCACCGTGCACTTTCGGCGGGTCGGGAAACGACCAGGCCAGCGCTCGCTTCCTGCCATGAGCGTCGGCCATTCCGGCAGCCTTTTGTTCATTACGGACACCGCATCCGGGCGACGTTTCCTGTGTGATACGGGAGCTCAGGTGAGCGTTATACCTGCCTCGGGGCAGGACAAGGAGGCCGCGCTTTGCGGCCCCGCCTTGGTCGCCGCAAATGGCTCCTCTATCCGCACCTTCAGTTCACACAGCGTCGCACTCCGCTTCGGGGGCCAGCGTTTCGAGTGGGATTTCATCACGGCGAACGTGCCCAGGGCTTTGTTGGGTGCGGATTTTCTTTGCGCCCATGGACTTTTGGTTGACGTAAAACGTCGTCGCCTCATCAAGGCATAGACCTTCAGCTCTCTCGCTTGTTCTTTGAGCAGCTCCGCACCAACCAAGTTAGTCTGCGCGCTCCCGGCCGCGGACGACTTCACCCGCCTCCTCGCTGAGTTCCCCGCCCTCATGCGGCCTACGTTTTCGGCCGTCGCCGTCAAAAACGGCGTCGAACACCAAATCCCAACCACTGGTCCACCGGTCTACACCAGGGCTCGTCGCCTCGACCCTGCCAAACTCGCCGTGGCAAAGGCGGAATTCGACGCGCTGGAGCGGTTGGGCATTGTGCGGCGCTCGAACAGCGCGTGGGCCTCGCCCCTGCACATCGTACCAAAATCGGGTGGCGGATGGCGTCCGTGTGGCGATTATCGCCGCCTCAACGACGCCACCACTCCCGACCGGTACCCGATACCGCATATCCAGGACTTTTCCGCCCGTTTGGCGGGAAGGGTGATCTTCTCCGAGGTCGACCTTATTCGGGGCTACCAGCAGGTACCTGTCCGGCCGGCCAACATTCCAAAGACGGCTGTAATTACACCCTTTGGCCTCTTCGAGTTCCTCCGAATGCCATTCGGCCTTAAGAATGCGGCCCAGGCCTTCCAGTGGCTGATGGACAATGTGCTGCGCGATCTCACATTTCTGTTCGTCTACCTGGATGACATTCTCATTGCCAGCACTTCCCGGGCGGAGCACCTCCTTCACCTGCGCACACTTTTTGAGTGCCTCAGCCAGCACAGCCTCATCATCAACGCGGCGAAATGCCAGTTTGGCGTGGCTGCCGTCGACTTCCTGGGACACCGCATCACGAAGCGCGGGGCCGTTCCGCTGCCGACCAAGGTGGAGGCCGTTAAAACTTTCCCGCACCCCGCTCCGTCAAGGCCCTGCAGGAGTTTTTGGTATGGTGAACTTCTACCACCGGTTCCTGCCTCGTGCCGCTCAACTCATGCGCCCCCTGTACGAGGCCCTCAGGGGTAAGCCGGCCAAGCACGACATCGCCTGGACCGAGGAGATGGACGAGGCGTTCATGGGCGCTAAGCTGGCCCTCGCCAACGCAACCATGCTGGCGCACCTGGCGCTCAACGCACCCATCGCCCTTACCATGGACGCTTCCGACTATGCGATGGGCGCCGTGCACGAGCAGTGGGTTAACGGGGCTTAGCAGCCGCTGGCCTTCTTCAGCCGGTAGCTCCGCCCTAACGAGCGCAAATACAGCACGTTCGACCGCGAGCTCCTCGGCCTTTAACTGGCGGTTCGCCACTTCCGCCACCTTTTAGAGGGTCGCCCATTCACGGCGTTTGTGGACCACAAACCCCTGGTCTTCGCCATGGCCAAGGTCTCAGAGCCATGGTCGGCTCGCCAGCAGCGCCACCTCTCCGCCGTGTCCGAATTCACGATGGACATCCGGCATGTCGCGGGCAAGGACAATGCTGTGGCCGATTGCCTCTCCCAGTCCGTCATGGGCGCTGTCCACCTCGACGTGGTCCACGTCCACCTCAATGAAAATTGGGTCGCCACGTCAAAATCCAAGATGGCCACCACCATATATATGTCTGAACCTTGTGAGCGAAATATCTTGAAAAATAAGCGAAGTACCAACTTCTAATCTGGTGTGTGGGTGTATCTCGGCATAAGGAAGAACGCTATTGAAAATTGGTCGCTACGTCAAAATCCAAGATGGCCGCCACCATATATATGTCTGAACCTTGTGAGCGAAATATCTCGAAAAATAAGCGAAGTACCAACTTCTAATTTGGTGTGTGGGTGTATCTCGGCATAAGGAAGAAGGCTGTTGTAAATTGGGTCGCTACGTCAAAATCCAAGATGGCCGCCACCATATATATGTCTGAACCTTGTGAGCGAAATATCTTGAAAAATAAGTGAAGTACCAACTTCTAATCTGGTGTTTGGGTGTATCTAGGCACAAGGAAGAACGCTATTGAAAATTGGGTCGCCACGTCAAAATCCAATATGGCCGCCGCCATGTATGTCTGAACCTTGTGAGCGGAATATCTTGAAAAATAAGCGAAGTACCAACTTCTAATCTGGTGTGTGGGTGTATCTAGGCATAAGGAAGAACGCTATTGAAAATTGGGTTGCCACGTCAAAATCCAAGATGGCCGCCTCCATGTATGTCTGAACCTTGTGAGCGAAATATCATATCATAGCATGTTTTCTGCGTCTTCCACTTTGTCAACTCACATCACTTCCCCGACGGGGGACCGAGGCGTAACGCTTGTTTTTCAAGATATTCATCTCACAAGGTTCAGACATACATGGCGGCGGCCATCTTGGATTTTGACGTGGCGACCCAATTTTAAAGAGCGTTCTTCCTAGTGCCTAGATACACCCACACACCAGATTAGAAGTTGGTACTTCGCTTATTATTCGAGATATTTCGCTCACAAGGTTCAGACATATATATGGTGGCGGCCATCTTGGATTTTGACGTGGCGACCAATTTTCAATGGGGGTTCTTCCTTATGCCGAGATACACCCACACACCAAATTAGAAGTTGGTACTTCGCTTATTTTTCAAGATATTCATCTCACAAGGTTCAGCCATACATGGCGGCGGCCATCTTGGATTTTGACGTAGTGACCCAATTTTCAATAGCTTTCTTCCTTATGCCTAGATACACCCACACACCAGATTAGAAGTTGGTACTTCGCTTATTTTTCAAGATATTCAGCTCACAAGGTTCAGACATACATGGCATCAGACATACATGGCGGCGGCCATCTTGGATTTTGACGTGGGTTGCACACACACACCAAATTCGAATGCGGTCCTTCGCTTACGCACACACGCCCGCACGCACGCACGGACGGACGGACGGACGGACGGACACACGGACGGAGGGGAAAACCATAGTCCCCCTTTCGCTCTGCGGTGCGACGGGGGACAATAAACCAGTTGCCTTCAATAATAACAAAACAAAACACTTGCTTTTCGTCTAACTTTTCAAACTTTATTTCACATGAGCATGAACATGTAATTCACACGTGTAGAAAAAGGCAAATCGGCTTGGAAGTGAAATTCCTCAGGCGTATTTAATTCATTCGTCGGAAGGCAGGGGAAATTCTCGAGAGATTTTTTTTCTTCTTTTACAAGTTATTATATCCACGTACACTTTGAAACGCACACTTTAATGTTTAATGAAATGTACACGTACACTTTAATGTCATATGAAATGTACACGTAACTTTAGTGTTGTGTGAAATGTACACGTACACTTTAATCTTATGTTAAATGTATATGTACACTTTAATGTTGTATGAAATGTACACGTACACTTTAATGTTATATGAAATGTACACGTACACTTTAATGTTGTATGAAATGTACACGTACACTTTAATCTTATGTTAAATGTATACGTACACTTTAATGTTGTATGAAATGTACGCGTACACTTTAATCTTATGTTACATGTATACGTACACTTTAATGCTGTATGAAATGTACACGTACACTTTAATCTTATGTTAAATGTATACGTACACTTTAATGCTGTATGAAATGTACACGTACACTTTAATCTTATGTTAAATGTATACGTACACATAATGTTGTATGAAATGTACGCGTACACTTTAATCTTATGTTACATGTATACGTACACTTTAATGTTGTATGAAATGTACACGTACACTTTAATCTTATGTTAAATGTATACGTACACTTTAATGTTGTATGAAATGCACACGTTCACTTTAATTTGAAAGTGCCAACAAGGCGATTCTTGTTCTCGTGTTCAACTACATAATTCAATTTAAATAAATAAAGATTTTAAAGGGCCACAGACACAAAAATTATGTTTCGATTAATTAACAGATATTACTTCATTAATACGTAATCGTTGTTCTTTTTTGAATAAATATCTCGGAAGGAAGATATTCATGTTTTTAGTTGTCCTTTTATGCTGGATTGGCCCAGCCCCCCTATAAACGACGATTTGATTACCCACGTGATCCGCTACGTCATCTCGAGGATTCTTTTTTGCTGCGGGTAGTTTTTATAATGACTTTGACTGTCAGATGATCCTTGATCAGAAAAATCTTCGTCAAATTCACTTTCTGATGAGTCTGATGAGTCTGAAGAAAGTTGTGCGTCCATTACCCATTATGTTGCAACCTTTACTTGTCCTTGATTACATTACCACGCTGATGACGTCATGACCACTGCTATTTTTAGTGGCGGTACCCAACACTATCAACAGGTTTGCTTTTTACAGTATAGCCTGGAGAGCAAATTTGTCTTGAACAGTGTTTGTCTGTCCGTATGTATGTATTTATGTCCCTCACAAACGTACACCAATCAGAGCTGAGGATCTAGTCACATGGCAGGGCGAACATATCGTCGAACCTGTCATATATCACAATCGCCATGCTCAACCTTTACGTTTCTCATTCAGTGTGAAACACAAGCAAACCGATTGTTAAAATGACCATCAAATATTGAAAGCATCGGTGTTACGCTCTTGCACCGACACAGTATATATAGGCCTCAGGCTTCATGTCTTCATGCCTCACCTTCAGTGTGCTTCGAACAAATTAGCCTAGATTTATCAATACAGTAGTATCGCTTTCGTAATAATAATGTCGCGTTCACCAGTGTTTACACCCCTGGTGACGGATGGCCAACCGAGCTTTAACTCCGATGCGTTCTCACAAACTATGGCGGTCGGTGCCTTTTGTACGCGCGAGGATGGACGGTGGCAAGGCTTACCTGCACAACCGGCCGCGAAGGGGATTTTCCGAACCACCAACAAATAAACAGGACAGGACAAGGAATTAAAATTCAACAAATAAAGGGTTTAATAAAATAAATGCCAGGATAACATAAAATGTATGGCAAAGGAAAATTCCTAAATTGAGACGTCTCCATACGGACTCATGACACAGACACAGGGAGAAATAAAATAACGAAAGTAGAAATGAATGTGGTGCATTTGTCAGCTTTGTACTCAGCTTTTAGCGGGCTTTGAACCCTGTCGGCCCTCGAACGGGTCCCCACGTCCTTGTGAGGGGAAAACAGGCCTTGGCGCAAAATTGTGTTCCCTGCCAGCCGCCACCGTAAAAGCAAACAGGCCATCGCTCATTCCTCGTCCCACGCTCCACAAAGCACCGAGGTCTCTCAGGTGCACACGCCGTGGCACACAGCTGTCACGAAGCCTGCACCACGGGGATCAGAGTGAAGGATGCGTCTGGTTTTCCCCGCAGCCAAGAACCAGAGAGAGCGTGCGAATGCCACCGCCTACATGAAGCCCAGCATGAGATAGAGAGCAATGCGTCTGCTTACGATCAAAGCCAGGACCAATAGAGTAACTGTGACTGCATGCCACGGAACCCAGAGTCAAGAGAGAAGGAGCACAATGCGTCTGCCTGTGATCAATGTCGGAACCAAGAGAGAGTATCTGCGACCACTTGTAATACCAGCCACGAACCAGAGAGAGTAAAATGCGTCTGCTTGGGATCAAGGCCAGAACCAAGAAAGTAACTGCGACCACACGCTATGAAACCCAGAGCCAAGAGAGATGGAGCACAATGCGTCCGTCTGTGATCAATGTCGGAACCAAGATTGTTACGGATTCGTAACTTCCGTTGTTGTGGTTTTCACCCACTTGACATATTTCTGATATTATGTACTATTATTATTCTCAAAAGGTTTATTATTCATGAACAGTTATCTAAAGGTAAAAAGGCTAACTTTAAATGATACCGGAAACCAAACCGGAAGATGAGGGGAGAGAAGAGCAGGTGGCGTGGCGAGCAAAGTCGGAGAAGACGCGTGACGTCGAGGCTCGGTAGCGAGCGTGGTCTACCGAAAGTCGCGAGGGAATTTTGAGTTCCTTGAAAGGACATCCTGCAATAGGAATTACCGCTGGAATTGAGAAATCTGCGTAGCCAGGTTTGGGCGCTGAGATTTCGATGAATCCTCGCCTAGTCGCATCGACTCAAGTAAGAGCCGTCAGCCACTTTGAACCTGGCGCTTCGGACCCCGACAAAGGTTTTGCTCCGCCAGCTTCACCCCAACATCCTACCGTCTGTCGGGGATGTGTGTGTGCGACCGCTTCATCTGCAATTACGTTGCGGTTTGCTGAGTGAGCGGTGAGGGTGCTCCTCTGGAGGGTGCCTTTGTACAGTTTCGGTGGGGCGAACGCCATTGCCAACTGTAAGCGATTCGGGTCTTGACTGGAGAGCGAGATTCGGGCTTCGACTGGATATCGTTCTCGCGACCGCTGGAGCGAATCACCTTCGCCTTGGAAAAGATTACAGAGACATTGAGGAGTGTCCTTTTCACTCGCTGGGAGCGCAGTGAGTTATATGACTTTAGTGATGGTACCATCCAAAGCGATAAGGTATATCGAGTGCACTATTAATTGCCATTTGTTGTACCGTTATTCTTGTGTGTGATTGTTCGTACAATATCTGTTCATTTATAATCATTGGTGTGGCTTCACTATTGATTTCTAACATAGAGAATAACATATTTTTTCTGCCGGGGCTCCTCTCGGGGTTCGGAGGTTTACCGAGACCATGAGATCGGTGAGGAACCTGTAACAGAAATTGGGGGCTCGTCCAATTGACTCGTGGGCTCGAAATTGGGTCTTTGTCCGGGATCAAATTCCCTAAAAAACATCCATTTGGGATTGATCCAGATTGAAATTGGGGGAATTGTACTGTGGAAAAATTGGGGGCTCGGCTTTGCTGATTAAATTCCCTAAAAATCGGACTGTGGATTAAATTCCTTAAATTTCGTCTGGGAAAGAATTTCCTCGCATTCCCAAATTTTCCAATTTTGGAATATTTTCCAACAGTCCCAAAAAATTTTTAAAACGATTTTTTTTTTGGAAATTTCTTGTGTGAAGGTTAACAGGTGCTAACGGATAGTCACCATGGAGTTTGATACAGAGAAGTTTGCAGCGACCCCTAGTGAGGCACAGTTCCGAGCGTTACTAAAATCGGAACTCTTGATATTGGCCAAACATTTTAGCTTGGAGGTCCGAGCTAAAATGAAGAAAACAGAGATGCAGACATTGGTGATGGAATCTATGGTGGAACTAGGAACATGGAAAGAGGGAGCCTTGGATTGGTTACCAGAAGAACAAGAAAATGTGGAGCTCCAAAAATGGAGATGCAATTGCAGAGCCAGGAAAGGTTAAAAGCAAAGGAAAGAGAACTCCAGTGGTTAGAAGAGAAAAAGCAGAGGAAAGGAGAGCTGCAAGAGAACTCGAGGAAAGGTTAGAAGAGAAAAAAAACAGAGGAAATGGGAGCTGCAAGAGAACTCGAGGAAAGGTTCGAAGAGAAAAAAGCAGAGGAGAGAAAAGCCGAAAGGGAGTTAAGGGAATGGGACTAGGCTCTTCAGCAGGAAATTAAACTCAAGGAGCTGGATTTAATGAAAGAACGGGGAGAGGTACCATCCATGCTGACTGGTTCGACACCTGGGATGTTGGCAGACATGTTAGGCTGGTTCCACTCTTCAATGAAAAGGAGGTAGCCAAGTTCTTTTTACACTTTGAGAATTTGGCTCGAATGCTAAAATGGCCAGAGGAGTCCTGGACCATGTTCGTGCAAAGTGTTATGGTGGGTAAAGCTCAAGATATTTATTCAGCTTTACCGATTGACCAATGTGCAGATTATGAGGTATTGAAGAAACACATTCTCAAAGCCTATGAATTGGTCCCAGAAGCTTACCGGCAAAAATTCAGGAATGCCAGGAGGGAGAATGAGACCCATTTGGAGTTTGCCAGATTGAAGGAAACCATGTTTGATAGGTGGTGTGATTCAAAAGGGGTTGGGAAAGACTTCGAACTATTGCGACAATTGATCCTGGTGGAGGAATTCCAACAATGCACCCACAAGGACATTAAAGTACATCTGGAGGAAAGGAAAGTACCAAAGTTGTATGAGGCAGCAACCATGGCAGATGACTGTGCCTTAACACACAGGATGAGGGTCCATAAACCTAACTTTCCACCTAGAGTTCGCACGGAGAGTTATGATACATCCGGTGCGGAGAACGAAGATTCAGGGGGGCGGCCTCGAGATGACTATGAGGACAGATCGGATACTGTGACTCTTAAGGATCAGAGGTCAACAGTTCCAAGACGGACTTATCCTCCGGGGGGCTCGAAACCAACCATGAGTTTCTCCTCCGGGCCTACTTGCACTTTTTGCAGGAAACCTGGACACTTGATGTCCCGATGTTATGCTATGGAAAGGCAGGATCAGCAGCGGAGTCAGACTAGTACAACTCTGAATGCCAAGGCAAATGTGAGAAATCGCCCTCAAAAGGGTTGCCAACCATTTATTTCAGAGGAGTTTGTGTCATTGGATGGAGACTTGACTAACCAGAAACCAGTTAGGGTCTTGAGGAACACAGGAGCACATCAATCTTTGATGCTTGAAGGCATTTTGCCATTGTCAGAGAAGACGGAAACTGGTGTTAGTGTTCGTTTACAGGGGGTTGGTGGCTGTGTTAAAGCTCCACTTCATGTCATCCATTTAGAGTCTGATTTGGTTTCAGGACCGGTCACCGTAGGTTTACAAGCCACTCTTCCTGCAGAGGGAGTATCTTTTGTTATCGGAAATGATTTGGCCAGTGGTCAAGTTTTTGGTAACCCGATGTTTGTTCAAAAGCCTAGTAGGAAGCGCCCTGAAGAGAAGAGGAAGTACCCTGAAACTAAATGTCAGCACATGCAAGTCAGGGATGGAGGCAATATTGGCAAGCTCTTTGTAGGTGGACTGAACTTCAAAACAAAAGAAGATGTTGTGGAGTCTGTCTTCAGCAAATATGGACCGCTTTTGGAAGTGCTGCTGATAAAAGACAGGGAGACACAAAAGTCAAGAGGGTTTGGCTTTGTCATGTTTGAAAACTCAAAGGATGCCAGAGATGCAGAAAAGGATCTGAATGGCAAGAAGTTCAAGGGTCGGACCATAACGGTAGGGAAGGCATTTCATCGGTGTCGAGGGGGCTACAGAGGAGGACAACGGATTAGTAGTTTTGGTGGTGGCCGCAATCGATATTATTATGGAGGCTCCCAGAGTTACGGCAGCTCCGGAAGGAATGATTTATCAGAGGAGTGGCCGAGAAGGAGACCGCTATTCATGTGACTACAGTGACAAGCGGCCCAACCGTGATTATTAATGAAAGTTCGGAATAGTTGAAGCACTGAATGCTGCGGAGCAGCCGAGCCAAGATTCCTTCACGGATTAACCGTGAATGCCATGTTCCGAAAGGCGTCCATGTAGTGAACTTTCCTGCATGGACTAACCGTGAACTCCATGTTCATAAAGGCATCCATGTAGTGAATACTTCCAGGCCTCACCACCCAACTCCTATGGAACCTGGCTTTCAGCTCGGCCTCCCAGGAAAAGTGCTGTAGATCTGCTTGAATTTGGATTCTTGATCAAACCCCTTAACCTTCATTCAAAAAATATATATATATATAAATTAGAGTATGATGGGATGGAATTTGGCTTTGCAGAGGTTCAACTTGAAAATTGAACATGTAAAGGGCAGGGACAATGTCGTTGCTGATGCTTTGTCCAGAGTGAATTAACTTTGGAAATCTCTGTGGGTTGTGTGAAATTTTGTTGATTTCTTTTTGAGATGTTGATAATTGTTGCTCACGGGAATTGGTGCTTTGGGTTGTGAGTTTATTTTTGTTTCTTTAAAGAGTTTGCATGCAAAAAAAGTTTTCACTCTGTTCAAACTTTCTTTCTTGAGCGGGGGAAGTGTTACGAATTCATAACTTCCGTTGTTGTGGTTTTCACCCACTTGACATATTTCTGATATTATGTACTATTATTATTCTCAAAAGGTTTATTATTCATGAACAGTTATCTAAAGTTAAAAAGGCTAACTTTAAATTATACCGAAAACCAAACCGGAAGATGAGGGGAGAGAAGGGCAGGAGGCGTGGCGAGCAAAGTCGGAGAAGATGCAGGACGTCGAGGCTCGGTAGCGAGCGTGGTCTACCGAAAGTCACGAGGGAATTTTGAGTTAATTGAAAGGACATCCGGCGATAGGAATTACCGCTGGAATTGAGAAATCTGCATAGCCAGGTTTGGGCGCTGAGATTTCGTCGAATTCTCGCCTAGTCGCATCGACTCAAGTAAGAGCCATCAGCCATTTTGAACCTCACGCTTCGGACCCCTACAAAGGTTGTGCTTCACCAGCTTTAGCCCAACATCCTACCGTCTGTCGGGGATGTGTGTGTGCGACCGCTTTGTCTCCAATTACGTTGCGGTTTGCTGAGTGAGCGGTAGGTGCTCCTCTGGAGGGCGCCTTTGTACAGTTTCGGCGGGGCGATCGCCATTGCCAACTGTACGCGATTCGGGTCTCGACTCGAGAGCGAGATTCGGACTTCGACTGGATATCGTTCTAGCGACCGCTGGAGCGAATCACCTTCACCTTGGAAAAGGTTACAGAGACATTGAGGAGTGTCCTTTTCACTCGCTGGGAGCGCAGTGAGTATCTGACTTTAATGATGGTACCATCCTCAGCGATAAGGTATATAGAGTGCACTATTAATTGCCATTTGTTGTACCATTATTCTTGTGTGTGATTGTTAATACAATATCTGTTCATTTATAATAATCATTGGTGTGGCTTCACTATTGATTTCTAACACAGAGAATAACATATTTTTCTGTCGGGGCTCCTCTCGGGGTTCGGAGGTTTACCGAGACCAGGAGATCGGTGAGGAACCCAAAACAGAAATTGGGGGCTCATCCATTTGACTGGTGGGCTCGAAATTGGGTCTTCATCCGGGATCAAATTCCCCAAAAAACATCCATTTGGGATTGATCCAGATTGAAATTGGGGGTTTGAACTGTGGAAAAACTGGGGGCTCGGCTTTGATGATTGAATTCCCTAAAAATCGGACGGTGGATTAAATTCCTTAAATTTCGTCCGGGAAAGAATTCCCAAGCATTCCCAAATTTTCCAATTTTGGAATATTTTCCAACAGTCCCAAATTTTTTAAAAAACGAATTTTTTTTTTGGAAATTTCTTGTGTGAAGGTTAACAGGTGCTAACGGATAGTCACCATGGAGTTTGATGCAGAGAAGTTTGCAGCGACCCCTAGTGAGGCACAGTTCCGAGCGTTACTAAAATCAGAACTCTTGATATTGGCCAAACATTTTAGCTTGGAGGTCCGAGCTAAAATGAAGAAAACAGAGATGCAGACAGTGGTGATAGAATCTATGGTGGAACTAGGAACATGGAAAGAGGGAGCCTTGGATTGGGTACCAGAAGAACAAGAAAATGTGGAGCTCCAAAAAATGGAGATGCAATTGCAGAGCCAGGAAAGGTTAAAAGCAAAGGAAAGAGAACTCCAGGTGGTTAGAAGAGAAAAAATCAGAGGAAAGGATAGCTGCAAGAGAACTCGAGGAAAGGTTAGAAGAGAAAAAAAACAGAGGAAAGGAGAGCTGCAAGAGAACTCGAGGAACGGTTCGAAGAGAAAAAAGCAGAGGAGAGAAAAGCCGAAAGGGAGTTAAGGGAACGGGACGAGGCACTTCACCAGTAAATTAAACTCAAGGAGCTGGATTTAATGAAGGAACGGGGAGAGGTACCATCCATGCTGACTGGTTCGACACCTAGTCAGAACACCTGGGATGTTGGCAGTCATGTTAGGCTGGTTCCACTCTTCAATGAAAAGGAGGTAGCCAAGTTTTTTTTACACTTTGAGAAAGTGGCTCGAATGCTAAAATGGCCGGAGGAGTCCTGGACCATGTTAGTGCAAAGTGTTCTGGTGGGTAAAGCTCAAGATATTTATTCGGCTTTACCGATTGACCAATGTGCAGATTATGGGATAGTGAAGAAAACCATTCTCAAAGCCTATGAATTGGTCCCTGAAGCTTACCGGCAAAAATTCCGGAACGCCAGGAAGAGGGAGAGTGAGACCCATGTGGAGTTTGCCAGAATGAAAGAAACCATGTTTGATCGGTGGTGTGATTCAAAAGGGGTTGGGAAAGACTTCGAACTATTGTGACAATTGATCCTGGTGGAGGAATTCCAACAGTGCGTCCATGAGGACATTAAAGTACATCTGGAGGAAAGGAAAGTACCAAAGTTGTATGAGGCAGCAACCATGGCATATGACTATGCCTTAACACACAGGATGAGGTTCCATAAACCTAACTTCCCGCCTAGAGTTCGCACGGAGAGTTATGATACATCCGGTCGGGAGAACGAAGATTCAGGGGCGCGGCCTACAGATGACTATGAGGACAGATCGGATACCGCGACTCTTAGGGATCAGAGGTCTACAGTTCCAAGATGGACTTGTCCTCCGGGGGGGCTCGAAACCAACCACGAGTTTCTCCTCCGGGCCTACTTGCGCTTTTTGCAGGAAACCTGGACACTTGATGTCCCGATGTTATGCTATGGAAAGGCAGGATCAGGAGTGGAGTCAGACTAGTAAAACTCCGAATGCCATGGCAAATGTGAGAAATCACCCTCAAAAGGGTTACCAACCATTTATGTCAGAGGGGTTTGTGTCATTGGATGGAGATTCGACTAACCAGAAACCGGTTAGGGTGTTGAGGGACACAGGAGCACATCAATCTTTGATGCTTGAAGGCATTTTGCCATTGTCAGAGAAGACCGCAACTGGTGTTAATGTTCGTTTACAGGGGGTGGGTGGCTGTGTTAAAGCTCCACTTCATGTCATCCATTTTGAGTCTGATTTGGTGTCAGGACCGGTCACCGTAGGTTTACAAGCCACTCTTCCTGTAGAGGGAGTATCTTTTGTTGTCGGAAATGATTTGGCCGGTGGTCAAGTTTCTGGTAACCCGATGTTTGTTGAAAAGCCTAGTAGGAAGCACCCTGAAGAGAAGAGGAAGTACCCTGAAACGAAGTGTGAGCACACGCAAGTCAGGGATGGAGGCAATATTGGCAAGCTCTTTGTAGGTGGACTGAACTTCAAAACAAAAGAAGATGTTGTGGAGTCTGTCTTCAGCAAATATGGACAGCTTTTGGAAGTGCTGCTGATAAAAGACAGGGAGACACAAAAGTCAAGAGGGTTTGGCTTTGTCATGTTTGAAAACTCAAAGGATGCCAGAGATGCAGAAAAGGATCTGAATAGCAAGGAGTTGGAGGGTCGGACCATAACAGTAGGGAAGGCATTTCATCGGTGTCGAGGGGGCTACAGAGGAGGACAACGGATTAGTAGTTTTGGTGGTGGCCACAATCGATATTATTATGGAGGCTCCCAGAGTTACGGCAGCTCCCGAAGGAATGATTATCAGAGGAGTGGCCGAGAAGGAGACCGCTATTCATGTGACTACAGTGACAAGCGGTCCAACCATGATTATTAATGAAAGTTCGGAAGAGTTGAAGCACTGAATGCTGTGGAGCAGCCGAGCCAAGATTCCTACACGGATTAACCGTGAACGCCACGTTCATAAAGGCGTCCATGTAGTGAATACTTCCAGGCCTCACCGCCCAACCACCATGGAACCTGGCTTTCAGCTCGGCCTCCCGGGAAAAGTGCTGTGGATTTGCTTGAATTTGGATTCTTGATCAAACCCCTTAACCTTCATTCAAAAATATGTATATATATAAATTAGAGGTTGATGGGATGGAATTTGGCTTTGCAGAAGTTCAACTTGGAAATTGAACATGTAAAGGGCAGGGACAATGTCGTTGCTGATGCTTTGTCCAGAGTGAATTAACTTTGGAAATCTCTGTGGGTTGTGCGAAATTTTGTTGCTTTCTTTTTGAGATGTTGATATAATTGTAGCTCACGGGAATTGGTGATTTGGGTTGTGAGTTTATTTTTGTTTGTTTAAAGAGTTTGCATGCAAAGAAAGTTTAGCTGTGTTCAAACTTTCTTTCTTGAGGGGGGGAAGTGTTACGGATTCATAACCTCTGTTGTTGTGGTTTTCACCCACTTGACATATTTCTGATATTATGTACTATTATTATTCTCAAAAGGTTTATTATTCACGAACAGTTATATAAAGTTTAAAAGGCTAACTTTAAATTATACCGGAAACCGAACCGGAAGATGAGGGGAGAGAAGAGCAGGAGGCGTGGCGAGCAAAGTCGGAGAAGACACGTGACGTCGAGGCTCGGTAGCAAGCGTGGTCTACCGAAAGTCGCGAGCGAATTTTGAGTTCCTTGAAAAGACATCTGGCGATAGGAATTACCGCTGGAATTGAGAAATCTGCGCAGCCAGGTTTGGGCGCTGAGATTTCGACGAACCTCGCCTAGTCGCATCGACTCAAGTAAGAGCCGTCAGCCATTTTGAACCTCATGCTTCAGACCCCGACAAAGGTTTTGCTCCGCCAGCTTTAGCCCAACATCCTTCCGTCTGTCGGGTATGTGTGTGTGCGACCGCTTTGTCTCCAATTACGTTGCGGTTTGCTGAGTGAGCGGTGAAGGTGCTCCTCTGGAGGGCGCCTTTGTACAGTTTCGGCGGGGCAATCGCCATTGCCAACTGTACGTGATTCGGGTCTCGACTGGAGAGCGAGATTCGGGCTTCGACTGGATATCGTTCTAGCGACCGCTGGAGCGAATCACCTTCGCCTTGGAAAAGGTTACAGAGACATTGAGGAGTGTCCTTTTCACTCGCTGGGAGCGCAGTGAGTTATATGACTTTAGTAATGGTACCATCTTTAGCGATAAGATATATAGAGTGCACTATTAATTGCCATTTGTTGTGCCGTTATTCTTGTGTGTGATTGTTAATACAATATCTGTTCATTTATAATCATTGGTGTGGCTTCACTATTGATTTCTAACACAGAGAATAACATATTTTTCTGCCGGGGCTCCTCTCGCGGTTCGGAGGTTTACTGAGACCAGGAGATCAGTGAGGAACCCATAACAAAGAGAGAGTATCTGCGACCGCACGTAATACCAGCCACGAACCAGGGAGAGTAAAATGCTCCTGCTTGCGATCAAAGCCAGAACCAAGAAAGTAACTGCGACCGCACGCTATGAAACCCAGAGCCAAGAGAGATGGAGCACAATGCGTATGCCTGTGATCAATGTCGGAACCAAGAGAGAGTATCTGCAACTGCTCGTAATTCCAGCCACGAACCAAGAGAGAGAGAAAGAAACTCGTCCACGTTCCACACAGCCGTCTCCGTCGAGAAAACAGGGAGAGAGAGATGCGTCCGCTTGTCGTGAATGTCCCACCCAAGGGAGCGAAAATGGCGGAACATGTCCTTTTTGTCTCTCGTGCTGGAACGTTCGATGATGACTTCACGCATGTGGCAATCAACGATCGCCATCACAGCAGTCCATCACCCTGACCAATCATCACCTTTCCGGCGCATGGCCCCGCAGCCCCTCCCGCCATCCCCAGCGATGATTCGGCTGGCGGCGCCATTGGTAGTGTTTGAATGTCCTGATCCGGTCGCTTTATATGGGTTATTTAGTGTAGGTACAGTGTGCAAGGCTGGTCTGGCAAGTGTCATAAGGAACAAAGGGAAAACCACAGAGGCAACTACATACAGGGATAGTTACCTCGTACCCCAACTAATTAGCATCGCTCCACCCCGCGCCATGGAGACAAACATACAGTTTTACCGGCAATGCGGCCTGACCTAAGTACATTAAGGTGGGTACAAGACATATGGAGCGCACTACCCTATACAATCCTACATGGCAGGGGCGGATCCAGGGGGGGGTGCAGGGGGTGCACACCCCCCCCCCTTCAATCCAGGATGAGGGTGCAGTCGGTGCGAATCTGCTGAACTGTTGGACCAGGGAAGAACACACGGAACTGCAGAAACTTCAAAGAACGCACGAAATGCCGTTTCTGACGATCAATTTTTTAAAATTCCCTGGGGGGCGGGGGGGTACCCAGACACCCCTCTATCCCTCCCCCCCCCCCAGCGCTATAGTTTCATGCACCCCCCTGTCTTGAAATTCCTGGATCCACCCCTGCATGACCTAAGGTATTCCATTGCCTACCCCCCATAAACGTAACAAAAATAATGATAATAATATAATAAATAGAATCGTAACACTGCAATACCTTTATCGTGACTGCAAATTTTCTGGATTGAAGCGGTGTATGGTTGGTTCATTGTTGACTCGAAACACAGAATAAACCAGTGCGTCAATGCAATCTCTTCACTTCCACGGTGACAGACTTCAGAGTTCTTCAAAAAACTTTAATACTTACATCATTTGCAAACTGGTATGCCGACCCAGGTCATGCTATTCTCTTAAACTGGAGTATCAAATAAGCCCGGCTATGCTGATGTTAGACGTTCAGTCTTTTTTAACTGTAACACTGTGGCGGACACAAAAGCCCACTGGCGTGGTGACATCATTCCACGCACCAAGTGGGCGGTGGCCACGCCCGAGGGGTAGGCGTGGCCTCATGATATACACCGGGCGACCAGCCCGGAGCAGTTCAGTGTTACAGTGTGCTCTTACAATAAAGACGTTTATATGTTACCGCTTGTCCGCTTCCTCCTTGCTCACAAGCAGCGTGCGTAACGCCGCGCTTTTTTTTTTTTTTTTTTTTTTTTTTTTGTATACAAGATCGAGGCTCGTGAAAGAGCGAACATTAATCACACACAAAGACAAACCGACACATAAAGCATATAACATCGGGAGCGGTAGACAAGATGGGGAGAGAGGGGGAAGGACACAAACACAACATTTGAGAGCAGGGACCGAGAGACATGGAGACATCGAGAGATCTGAGAGAGGGCGAGGGCTTTGGGGGGGGGGGGGCATGGGAAGGGGGCGGTGGGACAGGTATAAAACATATGGACACTGCCAGGACTTCCAGGAAAGAACCCTAACCTATGCCGCGGTGCACGAGCCAAAAGAACCCTAACAACCCTAACCCTAACCCTAACCCTAACCCTAACCCTTTACTGGCATCCCACACATTCAGGACTTTTCCGCCCGTTTGGCGGGCAGGTCCTTCTTCTCGAAGGTGGACCTCATACGCGGCTACCATCAGGTCCCCGTCAGGCCGGAGGACGTCCCGAAGACGGCGGTCATCACGCCATTCGGACTCTTCGAGTTCCTGCGCATGCCCTTCGGTCTGAAGAATGCGGCTCAGGCGTTCCAGCGACTGATGGACAGCGTCCTGCGCGACTTGGATTTTGTCTACGTCTACCTGGACGATATCCTCGTCGCCAGCGCGTCCCGCGAAGAGCACCTACGCCACCTCCGCACGCTCTTCGAACGCCTGGGCCAGCATGGCCTGATTGTGAACCCTGCAAAGTGCCGGTTCGGCGCCGCCACAATCGATTTTCTGGGGCACCGTGTCACCAGGCACGGAGCCGTCCCCCTGCCGGCCAAGGTGGAGGCGGTGAAGGGGTTTCCACGCCCCCGCACGATCAGAGGGCTGCAGGAGTTCCTGGGCATGGTGAACTTTTACCATCGGTTCCTGCCCCGTATCGCCCAGCTCCTGCGCCCCCTGCACGAAGCTCTCCGAGGTAAGCCGGGCAAAGGCGACGTTACCTGGACCGAGCAGATGGACACGGCGTTCACGGGTGCGAAGCTCGCCTTGGCTAACGCCACCATGCTCGCGCACCCGGCGCCCGATGCACCGATCGCCCTCACCACCGATGCCTCGGACTACGCGGTGGGCGCGGTGCACGAGCAATGGGTGCGTGAAGCTTGGCAACCGCTGGCGTACTTTAGCCGGCAGCTTCGCCCGCCCAAACGCCGTTACAGTACCTTCGACCGCGAGTTGCTCGGACTTCACTTGGCGGTCAGGCACTTCCGCCATCTGCTCGAGGGCCGTGCGTTCACTGCCTTCGTCGACCACAAGCCGCTGATCTTCGCGATGGGCAAGGTCACCGAGCCGTGGTCGGCCCAGCAGCAGCGTCACCTCTCGGCCGTGTCCGAGTACACGACGGACATCCAGCACGTCGCGGGGAAGGACAACCCGGTGGCGGATTGCCTTTCCCGGGCCGTCGCCCACGCAGTCCACCTCGGCATCGACTATGCCCGGATGGCAGCGGACCAGGCCGCTGACCCCGACGTCCAGGCCTTGCGGACCGCCGTCATGGGCCTCCGCGTCACTGAGGTGCCATTCGACGGCACGGGCGCGGCCCTCTTGTGCGACGTCTCCCTCGGGCGTCCTCGCCCCATCGTGCCCGCGGGCTGGCAGCGCCAGGTGTTTGACGCCATCCACGGCCTGTCCCACCCGGGCGCGAGGGCCTCCCAAAGGCTGATCGCCGACAAGTTCGTCTGGCATGGCCTCCGGAAGGCCGTCCGCAGCTGGGCCAGGACGTGCCTCGCATGCCAGCGTGCCAAGGTGCACCGGCACACCCAGGCCCCGTTGGCCCCGTTCACGGTGCCGGAACGCCGGTTTGACCACGTCCACGTGGACCTGGTGGGACTCTGCCCCCCTCGCGGGGTTTCACCTACGTCCTCACCATGGTGGACCGCACCACCCGGTGGCCGGAGGCCGTGCCCTTGGCGTCGACAACGGCGGCCAATGTCGCGCAGGCTTTCATCGCCACCTGGGTCGCCCGGTTCGGCGCCCCCTCAGACATCTCATCCGACCGCGGCCCCCAGTTCACCTCGGAGCTCTGGGGGGCGGTTGCGCAGGGGCTCGGGGTCCGGCTGCACCGAACCACGGCCTACCACCCCCAGGCTAACGGCCTGTGTGAGCGATTTCACCGCTCATTGAAGGCCGCGCTCCGGGCCACCCTCCGCGACGGCGGCTGGGTCGACAGGCTCCCCTGGGTCCTGCTGGGCCTCCGGACGGCGCCCAAGGAGGACCTGCGCGCATCCGCGGCGGAGTTGGTCTTTGGGCAACCGCTGCGGGTGCCGGGCGAGTTCCTCCCCTACTCCACGGCACCATGGTCCGCGGCACAGCAGCGCTCCGCTCTGCAAGAGCGTTCCAGACGCTCAGAGGTTCGCCCCGGTGCCAACGGCATGCCACGGGCACCCACCGACGCACGTCGCCCCGGAGCTTCACACGGCGGAGTACGTCTTCGTCCGCCACGATGCCCATCGGACACCACTGCGGCCCCCGTACGACGGGCCTTTCCGCGTGCTGGAGACCGGGGCGAAGCACTTCACCCTGGACATCGGCGGTACTCCTGACTGCGTTTCGGTAGACCGCCTCAAGCCGGCCCACCTCGATGTGGACCATCCACCGCCAGTGGCCCGACCCCCACGTCGGGGCCACCCTCCTGCGGGCGGACCCCCGGCACCGCCCAGCCCCGCCGCCACGCCGCCCCCCGGTCCTGCACCCATCCCAGGGGCAGCCAGGGGCATCCCACCTGGCATCCCTGCACCCCGGACACCACCGATCGCCAGGGGGCGCTTCGGCCGGGTCATTCGTCTGCCCCGCAAACTGGCCCTCCAGGTGCGCGGGAATTCTGGGGGGGCGCGTGTGGCGGACACAAAAGCCCACTGGCGTGGTGACATCATTCCACGCACCAAGTGGGCGGTGGCCACGCCCGAGGGGTAGGCGTGGCCTCATGATATACACCGGGCGACCAGCCCGGAGCAGTTCAGTGTTACAGTGTGCTCTTACAATAAAGACGTTTATATGTTACCGCTTGTCCGCTTCCTCCTTGCTCACAAGCAGCGCGCGTAACGCCGCGCTTTAACACCTTAAAAATTGTTATAATTAAAAACCCCGTTCAGTTCTTTATTTATTGTTTTTAATCAATAATAATCACATCAAAATAATTCTGTCCCTGGAGCTGAACACAAGTGAACAAATTATTTTATAATCTCGCTTTTCGCTCAGAAAAGTAAGCACGCCCAACGTGGGGCTCGAGCCCACGACCCCTGGGATGAGGAGTCCCATGCTCTGCCGACTGAGCTCGCCAGGCAGTTGTTCATTTATTATTATTATTTGTTGTTGTCTGAGGTGACTTTGTCTCAAGTTGTGTTTCAAAAGCACTTCTGATCGACGTGACGCAAAAATTATGTAAAAATGGGTTTTATTTATTTATTTATTTATTTATTAGGAAGGGCGTGCTGGCCTCGCGACCAGTGCGAGAGCTGCGGGTGAAAGTATGGCGGCAAGAGCGAGCTCTGGGAGCAAAGAGGTAAAGCACGGACAGTCGTCACATTCACTTGTTTCACATAAATGAAGATGATGTCGTGTTTCAATGAATGTGGCCTGACAGGATGACCAAGCGGTACGCACACTCGCCTCTGAGCTGTCTAGCCTGGGTTCGATTCCCGACGCAGCTATAAAATGTCATTAATGTGTTTACGATTCCTCAGATGGACGTTAAACGGACGTCACGTCTGCCGACGTTCGTTTGTGGACGTTGAAGACCTCATGGTGTCCTTCGCGAAGACTCGGCGAGCTATCGCAGGCACCCTCAACAAATTACAAATCCTTGCCCTGACTAGTCGAACGTCAGGCCTGGCCAACCGCTTCGTGAAACTCAGATCAAGCTTCCCCCGGCCGACCCCTCAAGAAAGGTGGGTTAATGAAGAAGAAGTCACAGGAAGATAGATCGTGCTTAAGAATACAAGGATATGCTGTATTAAATATTTATTTATATCGTGTTAAAGGATTCTGATGTACGGTACAGTCCCATACTGTATGACAGACTCCGTCCGACCGAAACAGTTTCTTGACAATCGTCACACTGTAGGCCTACTACTGGTGGTTTGCCATTGCATTCCCAGAAGTATTTCGGACAGGCTTTTGTACTTTATTCAGGATGCCGGTGAGGGCTCGCCGACTCTTCGCGAAGGACACCTTGGCGTGGGGTCTTCAATGTCTACCAACTAACGCCAGCAGACGGGATTCCCGTTTAACGTCGATCCTGGATATGATGATTCACACTGCCCATGAATCACCACGATGCCAGTTTATAGCTTGGTTGGGATTCGAACCCAGGGTAGACAGCTTGGAGCCGAGTTTGTGTACCTGCCAGCCCTGGTTTAAGAATTAAGCGATTTAAATAAAAACATCGGACCGAATTTACGAAAGTCGTTTAGCGAGCGTCTTGTCAACACACGTCGAACCCTTAAACGCGGACAAAAACATTGTTGTACACGCACAGCAAAACACACGTCGAACGCTTAAACACTGACAAAAACATTGTTGTACACGCACAGCAAAAACACACGTCGAACGCTTAAACGCTTACAAAAACATTGTTGTACACGCACAGCAAAACACACGTCGAACGCTTAAACGCTGACAAAAACATTGTTGTACACGCACAGCAAAACACACGTCGAACCCTCAAACACAGACAAAAACATTGTTGTACACGCACAGCAAAACACATGTCTAACCCTCAAACACAGACAAAAACATTGTTGTACACGCACAGCAAAACATGTCTAACCCTTAAACGCTTACAAAAACATCGTTGTACACGCACAGCAAAACACACGTCGAACGCTTAAACGCTGACAAAAACATTGTTGAACACGCACAGCAAAACACACGTCGAACCCTCAAACACAGACAAAAACATTGTTGTACACGCACAGCAAAACACACGTCGAACGCTTAAACACTGACAAAAACATTGTTGTACACGCACAGCAAAACACACGTCTAACCCTTAAACACTGACAAAAACATTGTTGAATACGCACAGCAAAACATGTCTCACCCTTAAACGTTTACCAAAAACATTGTTGTACACGCACAGCAAAACACACGTCGAACGCTTAAACGCGGACAAAAACATTGTTGAATACGCACAGCAAAACACACGTCTAACCCTTAAACACTGACAAAAACATTGTTGTACACGTGACGAGAATAGAACCATGTTCCACACCTTGAGTTCAAGAGATAACAAGATTTAATGATGAACCAATATCACAGCGCTATGGAGGGTGTAAGAGTCATACCATTCACAAATGAACAGCATGGCCACATACACTCCTGAGTTCCTTACAGAAAGAACTTCCTTATATACTTGCAGAGTGTGATAAAAATCTCCGCTAATTTTGGCAAGTTTCAGCAGTATAATACACAATGGGGGAAACGTTGACCAGTACCCCCACCCTTGTCCTATCTTCTTTGGCATGAGCAAAGGGCAAGATGCGGGAGGGAGAAAGAGCACCGTGACATTCTCAAAACTTATCTTCCATGTTGGCTTTTGGTCAAGGACAGACAGACGCGTTTTCACTAGGGGGTCTAACGGAGCAAGCAGTTTCACTATCTTTCTACATTTTTTGGCACAGTTGGACAATAAAACATAGTTCAAAACAAGAGGGAACATAGTAAGCTTAATCCTTTTCACAAAGCAACCATTATTAAATGCAAACCACAATTACATAAGGCACAATAAAAGGCATGATCTCGACATTCCCCCATTTGGTCTCTACGAGACTACGTATCACAGAGACCAGGCCACATCGGCTTTATTTGCAAAGCAAAATAGTATAGTGTTATATGTGGCCACATCGGGCTTTATTGAGTGTTGTATGTGTGTTCTCCCAGGGCATGCCACGCACATAAAGTACCTTGCATGCATGTTTGAAAGGTGTCATGTTGTGCGTGTTTGGAACATGAAGGCTCAGAACATGAAAGTCCATTAACGTTTTGGATCCACAACGAAGGCGTCTGGTCCAGATGAGGTTCTGCTCCGCCAGGGGGCCAACAACCTCCCCTGCGGAACTTGCTCCCCCCACCCTTTGCAGATGCGGTCCTTGCAGATCTTCGAAGTTAATCAACGATCATGCCCATGAGATCTCTCACGTGCTGCTGTTCTGGGGAATACATAATGTTGTCAGTATCTTGTGTCTCATGTTCCTGGTCAGGGTACAGAGCGTTAAAATCCGAATCACTTGAAGCAAAGAGATCCGAAACATTTGAAGCAAAGAGAGGGACTTCCTTTATGTCAAAGTCTCCCATGGACGCCTGGTCGGCTTGCGGGTCTAGGATATCCATGTCGGGTCCCTCGACTGCCAGACCCAGCGTCGCAATCAGATCCATAGTTGGGTCGGAAGGGGGTGTACAGCTGTGAGCTTGTAATACATAAGAGGCGTTAGCCAGTACACGCAAGGGGTTTACCACACAAGTATCACAGCCATCACAAACATCAATACAGGCATCAGCCAGTTCCCACAAGGGATTTTCAACACAAGTATCACAGTCATCACAAAAATCAATACAATCTTCTGAAGCGCCGGTCACATCTGCCTTGTTGTAGGACCCATTCAGGTCGACGGCCTCTGTGGTCAAGATCATGGTCTTCCGACGGCGGTTTCTTCATCGTCCATCCTGAAAAATACTTTCTTACACACACCATGATCAAATTCCTAGCCCCCCGTCCCACCAATTGGCATTTAGTTACCTTATCTCTCAGATGGTTGGCTTATTCATAGCCGCATTTCCTGTGTCGTGTCTGGTGGAGTTCTGTTCACCTGGTCTGCAGAGCCGTGATCCAATCTTCACCAGCCCCCAATCACCTCCTCGATTGGGGTCATTCTGCATGTAGCAATCTAACGCAACATTATTAAACGAAATTCACAACTTTACATTCATTGGTCCCCCCCAGTGCAAGCCAACCCCTTGTATCACCTTCTTATCTCAAAAACAACAGTCCATAACTAACCACTTTCCTTTATTTCCTGTCTTTTCCATTAACTTTTTACAACCTTTTCCTCTACTTCCTCAACAATTCCTGCAATCACCTGTCATTGACAAATAATCCATCTGAGTCGACTTTCCAATCCAATCATCTTTGCACTTTCCACGACCTTCTTCACACTTTCTCCCAAACCTTTCCTTCAGACACAACCCACATGAGTTATGAATACAATTTCCCCTTTCAGGCGTGTGTCTAGCCACTCACAAAGTGTCCACAAGACAAAATCATCATATTTCACACCTCAGCTCTCGAGACCACCCAGGGGTCCCTTGAGAGATGCATCCTAATGTTAATCAGCTCTCGAGAGCTCAATTTTGAACAGGGATAAAACCAGCAATACTCAATTCTGCCAAGCAAGAGGCCAGAGCAGTATCACTCCCTCTTCCCTCTGCCCACCATAACTGGCAGACAGACAATGGCGAGCCACAAGCCCCAACCCTACAAGGCTCCAGCTCCCATCCAAAGGACACAAACTCCCTCAGACTGGCATAATCTCTTTGCCAGCTTATGTACGAACCAAGATTGCAAACAAATAGTTTTCCAAACAAAACTCAGTTGTCACCCTATTGCACCATATTGGCAGAATTCACTTCAGCTCTCTACCACTCTTGTGTCGAGTGGTGCCCAAAATGACATTGCACGAACCCTTTCAATACCTGTCTAAACCTACTGCCATTTAACGACGCTTCCCAGACGACGGTTCCCCATACACTATTCTGGCACAAAATTGTTGCATCCCACAGATGCCACGATTATTTGAACAAACTCATTTTCCTAATCCACCTTTTCAATTTTCATTTCAATTTAAAGTTAATCCAATGTCCTCTAATACCTCTCTTAGCATCCCATGCACCTGTTGTAGACACCTGTTTTAGCCTCTGGCCCAATAGCTGCCCAATAAACAAATAATAAAAAGAAAATAACCTGATCTATTTATTGAAATAGACCTAATTCTCATGTTGGTCAATTTTTTCACCCACTGTGACTCTCGCGTCAATCCTGCCATTCCCAACCACATTTCCAGCGAGGATGACGTCACTATTTCACACCTTTCCTCCCTTGAACAGCGGGAGTCCTCCATGAGATGCATTCTGATGTAAATCACTTCAAAGTACCCGAATAGCCCTCCCAGGAATCGCACCTTTAACATTACTGGCACCGCCCTTTCTTGGTTCAAATCTTACCTCTGACAGACACAAATCCACTGCTCAACTCTATCCTGACGGACTGCATCACTGAAATAAAATCCTGGCTTCAAATCAACTTTCTCAAACTTAACTATGATAAATCTGAAATAATCGCATCATCTTCCTTCGAACTCAGAGCACACCGACCAGTATACATCAAACATTGGATTCATATTTCCACAGACCTCCACCACTCTGTTAAATCCTAAACATGCCCAATGGGCAATCCCCTCTGCTCAGGGCTGCAAAATGCTGGATTCTAACCTTCCCAAACACAGCTCTTGTCCGCCAGGCTGCAAATTCAAAGCATTTTCAGTCCCCCTTTTCCCATACACTAGCCAGTGTAAGCCAGCCAAACATAAACAAAGAGGTTCCAGCGAGCTGTGACCTCCATAACTCTAAACAACTCCACTGGCACTTTTTAAAACAAACTTTCCCAGTCACTTACTAAAATAAAGTGCAGCTCTTGTCCGTAGATATACGTTAACCAAGATTACTTGAGACTTGACAACAATAGTACTGCCCCGTGGAGCAAGGCATCAGAGACAACTCCCCTCCACCTTGACTTACCCCAGGTAGAATTTGGCTACCTACAGAGAAAGTACCTGCACAACACATTTACAAACCAATTCGTCCCCTCGTATTAGGGGACATCACAAATGTTCCACCACAATTCACAGCAGGTGACCACCCACCTGCCTTCTGTCGAAGTCCAGTTCAATTTTCTGAGTTTCCATTCACAGACAGACAGACAGACGAACCCCCAACGTACTAACAGGATGGTCTCACAGAGGCCATTCCATTCAAATCTGTAGGCTGCCACGATTCTTCCCGCCAGGACACACCATCATAGTCACCATAGTCACACGACACGTCAGCAGACACAGTGAATGACATTCGACACCATAACAGACACCGCAGACACTGCTCCTCCTTGATCCATATCTGCAGACGCAGTCAGACACACCCAGTCGGACAGACAGACTGGCTCCACATTACAACTGCAAACATCCGAAATGACAACAGCTAACACCAAATATTTATTGTCCCCCTTTCAGGGAAGTCAAATCAACCACCATTAAAGCACAAAACAGAAAACGACCATATACTCAGAGTATATACCATATACTCAGAGTGAGACCCGAAAATCAAGCAGACAGACCGACAATCGAACCTGTCTTTCGACACTGCCGAACGACAAGTCTGCAGACACTGAGGGAGTGACATTCGACCCCCAGTAAACACCGCTTTGGTCCGCACCTGCAACTCCATCACGCGCCTCCAACTTCTTTTTCGGCGCATCGATCAACACAAATGTACCGACGCATCTTATATTCTACACATTGCTATCCAACCTTTCGCCACAGTCCCATCACAAACAATGTATCTCTCGCGGCATGCATGGCAGGAATCACACTCGCATTGCACCAACATGGAATTCGAGCACATTCCATAGTTGCGAAAATATTGTGCTGGACAAGACATTATTATCATCGACTTGCGCTTTCACACGCATGGCAAAGTCCACGGATGTACAAAGTCGAAGTGCCCTCTCCCTTAATTGATCCACACTGCACCTCGGCACACATCCTCAGATAATTAAATACATGTTTTAATCCAAGCGTGCATCCTCGCACCCGATCCACCAGTCATGTACACTCAGCACCCATAAATGGCACACGCCAGCATCACATGTCATTCTTGCCTTCATTCAACGCATTCTGCCATCCCAAGTCGGCCAAATACAAGCCCCGGCCATGCCGTTGAATAAACACCCAGTCGGTTGACAGCCTATCATTTTTGACTTTTACTCCCATTCTCCCTTGCTACATCTGGAGAGCCGTTAATGTGGGGATGTAATTGAACACTTGTTTTAAAGCCCTGTCTACACATGCTCTCCATAACATACTCATTATTCCCTGCCAATTTTCCCCAGCAGACTGAGTCCCACATGGCATCTCAAAATCTAAACTGATACCTTTTATTTCTTCCCCAAATTTACTCAATTAATTTTTCACCTCCACAACATATAAATAATGTCATTCCAAAGTACTCATCTGGATTGCCCAACGCCTGCAGGCAATTTGGGGAACCCCTTGTCAATCAATGACACACATCAATGACACACACACAATAAACACAAATTCACGCTGCTATGACAGATCATTCATTCCCTTATACACACATACCATGTGACTGACACTTCATTTTCCATACAATACAGTATAAATTCATGCACACTCATGCACACTCCAATCCTACCAACCTGTGAACTTACCTGGCCCCTTGCTGTGATGTCTCAGCACTTCTCCTGCCTTTCTCCTATCTGGTACCTGCGCTTTTCTGATTCCAGTTTAATTTATCCTTCTCCAAAAATCACATAAACATTTCCTATTTCCACATATAAGAAATAACCAATATCTCCCTTGAGATACAAAATAAAACGCTTCCAACTCTAGCATCCCAAAGTCTTCCTTGGAAGCATGCTCGACAATGCAGCACTGCTTCCACTCAGCACACAACATACATGTGCTCACTCCAACACATCACTTCAAGCTACCTCATCACTCGCATTGTTCACACACACGAATGCGTCCCCTGCTTGTGCACAGCATGGTCCGCATTCCTGTCTCGATTCTGTCCCACCTCGCTGTTCCCCGCGAGGCAGCTACTCCGTTGCCCCGGTAACCTGCCTGCATGTCTCGGCTCGCGTGTTCACAGCTGGATTCCACACACCTCGTACATTATAATCCTCTCTGTTTTATTTCTCCAGATCTAACCTCATCTCTTGTCCAGAAAGAGCTAATACTTGACCTACCTATAGCATATTGTCAGAACTCCTTCCTTTGGGTAAAAACTGCACCGGATGTGCATGCCTTAAATCCTGAGACAGGACAAAGAAGGCCTTGAGGGGGGGGGGGGGGGTTTATCAGATACACACATCCAGTGCGTAGCTTAACTTAAAATACTCATCGTCCTACCTTCCTTGGGCTAGTCCCTCCAGCGGGTCGAAGATCGGGCCGCCCCCCGATCTGTAATACCCTTCTCTTATCACAGTACTCACGCCGGAGTATTCTTAACACCAATATCTATTACCCATTCTTATCCTTATTCTTCCATATCCTTATAAAGGAGCAACCAGCCGCATCTTACCTGGCTCATTTTAATCCTTTATTCGCCTGACTCGGCCACCCGAATGCGTCGAATACACACACTCCGTCTCCAGAACTCAAATCATTCTAGTTTACTTCAGATTGAGTATTACTCCGACATACCTTAATCTCCCTTAAGATATTTAATTAACGTGCACGGAACATTTTCCCATCCATGCGCCCAGGCGGTCGCTCCCAGCGCACGGCAGCACGACCCCCATTTGCAAGAAGCAGCTCGTGATGCGTACAAGGCGCAAGGAAGCGCCCCGAGGCCATCCACCGAAAAATCCTGCCTTTTAGTTTACCGCGCCGATATTTCCCTCATCCGGTCCTCCCGCGGCGCTAACTCGCGGTCAATGCTTGTATAGCGCTTCTAACTTGTCTAACTTATCACCCATGCCAGGGCTTTCCTAAAGGGGTTCTCCCTTCTTAACTTAGCTTAACACTTATCCTGGCCATCCTCCTTGGGTCCCCTCCGTTAGTCCGCAGCCAATACTTTCTCTGGTTACTATCAACCCCATCAACTCCATCTTGTCTCTAGACTGCCCTGCCTGGGAAGTTCTTGGCTTTACCAAGAAGTCCCCCCTTTTTGCTAACTGACCCCCATTTCTTGGTTCATCAATAGACAACTTGTTACCCGAGCCAAATAGGCCTGTACTTACACACCAGATTCCAATTTGTTCGTGATCCAAGCACGGAACGACGAAATGGAAGACAGACAGCCTGAGTGAGTAAACGGAGCTCAATTTGGAAAGACCCCTCAGTATGAAAACTCACGTTAATCGAATCAGTGCTGGCCAGCCTCTCCGCTGAGTCCCCACAGGGTCTGCCTCCCAAATATCGCTCAGAGTCGGATCCCACTTCTGACACCAAAATGACGAGAATAGAACCATGTTCCACACCTTGAGTTCAAGAGATAACAAGATTTAATGATGAACCAATATCACAGCGCTGTGGAAGGTGTAAGAGTCATACCATTCACAAATGAACAGCATGGCCACATACACTCCTGAGTTCCTTACAGAAAGAACTTCCTTATATACTTGCAGAGTGTGATAAAAATCTCCGCTAATTTTGGCAAGTTTCAGCAGTATAATACACAATGGGGGAAACGTTGACCAGTACCCCCACCCTTGTCCTATCTTCTTTGGCATGAGCAAAGGGCAAGATGCGGGAGGGAGAAAGAGCACCGTGACATTCTCAAAACTTATCTTCCATGTTGGCTTTTGGTCAAGGACAGACAGACGCGTTTTCACTAGGGGGTCTAACGGAGCAAGCAGTTTCACTATCTTTCTACATTTTTTGGCACAGTTGGACAATAAAACATAGTTCAAAACAAGAGGGAACATAGTAAGCTTAATCCTTTTCACAAAGCAACCATTATTAAATGCAAACCACAATTACATAAGGCACAATAAAAGGCATGATCTCGACACACGCACAGCAAAACATGTCTAACCCTTAAACGCTTACAAAAACATCGTTGTACACGCACAGCAAAACATGTCTAACCCTTAAACGCTTACAAAAACATCGTTATTTGTGCACAGCAAAACACACGTCGAACCCTTAAACGCTTACAAAAACATAGTTGTACACGCACAGCAAAACATGTCTAACCCTTAAACGCTTACAAAAACATCGTTGTACACGCACAGCAAAACATGTCTCACCCTTAAACGCTTACAAAAACATCGTTGTTTGTGCACAGCAAAACACACGCTTAACCCTTAAACGCTTACAAAAACATCGTTGTATGCGCACAGCAAAACACACGCTTAACCCTTAAACGCTTACAAAAACATCATTGTACGCACACAGCAAAACATGTCTAACCCTTAAACGCTTACAAAAACATCGTTGTATGCGCACAGCACAAAACACGTCTAACCCTTAAACTCTGACAAAAACATTGTTGTGCGTGCACAGCAAGGCACATGCCTAACCCTTAAACACTGACAAAAACATCGTTGTATGCGCACAGCACAAAACACGTCTAACCCTTAAACTCTGACAAAAACATTGTTGTGTGTGCACAGCAAGGAACATGCCTAACCCTTAAACACTTACAAAAACATCGTTGTATGCACACAGCACAAAACACTTCTAACCCTTAAACACTGACAAAACATCGTTGTACATGCACAGCAAGGCACATGCCTAACCCTTAAACACTGACAAAAACATCGTTGTGTGCACAGTCTTTTCGAGGACATGTGTAGAATCTCATCCAGTTCTGTTGCTCAAGCTTTTGGGTCTCTATCTGCCATGATCTTTCCTGGGAAAACCACATTTCCAAGCTGGCCTCCAAAGTCAGTCGCCGACTGGGCATCCTCCGTCGTGCGTAGTCCTCCCTTGGCACACCTGAGCTCCTCACCACTTCAAAAACTTTCATCCGCAGCTTCATGGAATACTGCTCTCCCCTCTGGGCTGGTGCTCCTGCCTCACACCTAGCTCGGCTTCACGCTGTATAATACAAAGCTTTCAGAATCATTGGAATCTCCCACGATGAAGCTGATTCTGAAGGCTTTTCATTCACTCATCGCAGGCAGGTTGGCGTTCTTTTTATCATCTCCGAATCTCAGGCCTTGCTCCCCCTGCTCCGTCTGTGCTCTCTCCCCCAAATATCCCTTCAGGTCACACAAGATCTGCCAGCATCCCTCTTCTGGTGAGACTGCCAAAATCAAGACTCTCTGCTCACCTTCTATCTTTCAATCCTCTTTTCTCTCGCCTCTGGAACAAACTCCCTCACTCTCTTCAATCCCGCTCCTCCATCCAGGTCTTCAAAACAGCTCTTCACCACCATCTCATATCTTCCCCTATCATCCAAAACCATAATGTTTTTTTACCCCCCCCCCCCCCTTAATCCACCTCAAACCTAATAATCCTTCAAATTCCCTGTTTTCTTTCCTGAAAGTCTGTGTAGTGTCCATCTTGTTTATCCCGTGTACCCCATCACAGCCCTCTCTTTTCCACAGATCTCCTGATGTCCCTGTTCTCTACCGTCGGTAGAAGATAAAATCCCTCCTTCATCCATTCCGCTCTCCCTTCCCTCCTTTCTCTTCCACACATCTCCTGATGTGCCTATTATCTACTGTTGTTGTGCTTCTCTCTCCCCCTCTTACCTCCAGCTCCCTTTTTTAAAGGTTCAATGTGTTAGCCCTTACATTAGCCTCGATTTAGTGTACAAAAACAAGATCAAAAGTCTAACAGCGGCGTAGCCGGGCTTGTAAAATATTATAAACCACAAACACATATGATTAGCTTTTTAAACAGTCGCTAATGCTGTTTATAACATTAAACAAAGAAATTTGGAGGAATCCAGACATCCGTGAGGTAAGTTTTACTTACAGAACTGAGGGAAGATCTACTGTAATCTAGACTATACCCCAAGGGTTGGGTACGTACTGTTTTGTTGGAAGAGATGTAACGCAGATGCTTTCGTTATTTGATGATCATTTTAACAATCGGTTTGTTTGTGTTTCACACAAAATTAAAAACGTAATGGTAGAGCATGGCGATTGTGATATACAGTGCGTATCAAAAAAAAAGGTAATCCGAATTCAAGGGGTTAATATGCAAAGGTTATTTAGTTTGACAATTTACATGTGGTTTACCAATTATGAGGAGATCCTCAGCTTTCCAGTGATGCCTTTCATGCATCATTGCTGTCACACATGACTGAGTACATGTTCATTGAAAATGACAAGTTCAAATCGCATTTTTACAAGTTTGGCTAATCGGTTTGAATCGCAAGACAGTTTGAAATGGACGCATTACTTGTCGACTGCCAAGTTGATTATGTAAAATTGTTAAGCTGGTCTGGTAATCCTCTGTTGCGTCATTCTTTGTTTAAGATGGGTATTTAAGATGGGCCTACAGTGTATGGGTTTAGAGACAGTCTGGGTCATTGAAAAGATGGTTCAACTTATGACTGAACAGCGGACCTTTGTGGTTACAACCTTTCACCAAACTGGATGTTTGCAGCGAACTCGTGATGTGTTCAGGGAACGTTTCCCAGAACGGGAGCCTCCAGCAGCCAAAACCATCTGGGCGAATGTTAGAAAATACCAAGAGCATGGCACTAGCCTCAACCGCAACAAGTGGAATTCTGGTAGGAGGCACACTGGGCGATTGGAAATGAACATTGCAGCAGTAAGGCAGCAGGTTTTGGAGCATCCTAGGGATACCAGCGCAAGACGAAATGGGACAGGATTTCTTCGGCAACATTCAACCGAATCACAAGACTGGACCTCCACCAACATCCACATCGGATTCACATCCGGCATCAACCTATGCCAGGGGATTTTGCCAGGAGGCTGGTGCTTGCCAGATGGTTGATAGCACGATGCGAAGCAGATGTCAATTTCCTGCGGTATCTCGTTATCGGCGACGAAGCTGCTTTCGCCATGGACGGCAAGGTCAATACCCATAATGTTCTTGAATATGCACCGACAGGACAACCCCCGGAATTTAATTTTGACACCAACATGAATCGACAAAAGTGGAATGTTTGGTTGGGACTTTGTGGAAGTGGTCAGGTGATTGGACCATTTTTCTTTCAAAGGAATGTCAATAATAACAGGTATCTGCAGATGATCAATGATGAAGTTTTACCGCAGCTGGAGGAGAACTTTGAGCGACAGGTTCATGGTGTCTTCAGATATCTCTGGTGGGCCCAAGACGGCGCCCCAGCAGATCGTCTTATTGCTGTCCGAGATCGAATGAGGGAACTCTTTGGAGACCGAGTCATCGCCCTATCAACAAGGTGTTCGTAACTCCTCCCCGTGATCTTGATGAATTGCAGGGCCGTATTCGACATGAAGTGGATGCTTTGCGCAATGACCCGGCTATGGTGAGTCGATCAGCTCAGGGTATGCTCTGCTGCTGTGAGCTTTGTGTTGAAAGGGGAGGTGGACATGTTGAAGGTGTGGGTGCATAAAGGCCAATCATTCCTGAGAAAAGTTCACATCTGACGTTCATTTTGCACCAATTATCCTAACTTGCATCGATTAGCCAAACTTGTAAAAATGCGATTTGAACTTGTCATTTTCAATGAACATGCACTCGGTCATGTGTGACAGCAATGATGCATGGAAGGCATCAATTGAAAGTTGAGGATCTCCTCTTAATTAGTAAACCACATGTAAATTGTCAAAATAAATAACCTTTGCATATTAACCCCTTGAATTCGGATTACATTTTTTTTGATATGCACTGTATATGATAGGTTCGATTATATGTTCGGAATATAAATCAAAATGGTGGTGTGTGGAGAGTCAGCCGCCGTACCGCCGTAATGACATCAGACGTAATCACATCACCTTGTCATGTGACCAGATCCTCAGCTCTGATTGGTATACGTTTGGGGGGGGGGGGACATACACAGACGGACAAACACTGTTCTTGACGGCTTTACCCTCTGGGCTACGCCGTAAAAATCCATCACTCCTAGATTATCCATCCCCCCTTCCACTCATCCATCCCCCCTTCCACTCATCCATCTATCCATGCCTTCAACCATTTATCATTGAAAAGACAATCTGTGAATGTGTAAAATCTCTGTATCCGAACTATGGTTCCCACATGTATGCCTCTCTGGGTAATCTGGATTGAATGGATCGATGATGGTTATTGAAACATCCATCATGTTTTATGTTTGGGTTGTATACACGTTGTAAAATTAATTAGTGGCTATATATTTATTATGTATG
The DNA here is from genome assembly GCF_964187855.1 of Myxine glutinosa. Taxonomy (NCBI): domain Eukaryota; kingdom Metazoa; phylum Chordata; class Myxini; order Myxiniformes; family Myxinidae; genus Myxine; species Myxine glutinosa. The sequence continues at coordinate 370,050,764 of NC_136261.1, read as the reverse complement.
CAGATGTGGTGACGTTTTGCCACTTCCAACCATTATAGTTTTTGTAAAGTCAACATAAACTGCCAGGAAGTATATGAGTACAACTGCAGTTTTAACAAGACCATTTTTGCTTGAAAACCTTAAACACACTCTTATACATGCCCTCACTGACGTGTAAAAGTTTCTTTGTCAAAATCTAAATGCTTGTGATTTGGTTTTGGTCACACATTAGATAAACACTCTTCGGTGATAGGCGATTAACTTTGAAAGATGATCTTGATCGTCGCACCAATAGCGATTCTTCACGCGTCTAACTCTTAAACGCCTTTCATAAATTCAGCCCATTATCCTGTTTAGAGATAGAGTGTTGGCTGTTGGGAATAGTTTTTGCACAGAAAAATACATGGTCCCGGTGTTTCGTACGTTGCATGAATTGTCATATTCCGATAAAAGGGTAACTAACGTGTGTGTGTGTGTGTGTGTGTGTGTGTGTGTGTGTGTGTTTGTATACCTCAGCCAATTGCGACTATACCAAAGATACATTCCGCGATATCCGCGAATTCCAATTTTTTTTTTTCCCTTTTTTTTGAAAACAAGATCGAGGCTCGTATCAGAGCTAAACTTTATGCCGATGATGAATAGTAAATTATTCCAAGCTCTTTTAAAATCCTGGCATTCCCAATGATTGTATGGAAGAGTAGTGAAGGTTTGTGAGTGGACACTGTAACGTCGTATCATGCTTTTAATGAGGGACTACCACAGCAGTGGCTCGGTTGTGGATTCGGTGCCGTCTCATCGCATTGCTCTCACGGGCCTAGGTTGCATTCCCAAGACTACTCACCGAAAAGTCTCTGCACACCTGTGATGGAGTGGCTACCTCTCCAGGATTAATTTTAGCCTTGTAAACCATGCTTCGTCACATGAATACTGCTACTCTACAATTTGCATGAAAGCTCTATTTCAAGTTGAGTAAGTGGGTTCATGTAGATGTTGCTTGTGCTTGTGTAGGCTGTAAATGTTACAGAAGAAGAAGGACAAGAAGAAGAAGAGGGAGAAGAAGAAGAAAAAGAAGAAGAACACGAAGCAGAAGAAGAAGAAAGCTCCCTCAAACCACCTGCCCAGCTGGTGCTGACCGCTGAGGTACGTGTTTCTTGTTAATCAATGTGACCTTGATCAAAAGATCTTTGATGACATAATTCACTCAGCACAAACACAATCCTCGACTAAAATGTGTGACCTTCTAGTGACATTTGACCTCGTAAGACTAATTACGTCAGTGGAAAAAATGTATGTAAACCACAGGAAAGTTAAATTGCAATTACCATAAGAGGATAAATAGTTAACCTGATGTGTATATATATATATATATATATACATATATATATATATATATATTGTTGTGGATCTCAGCGCCGGCCTTTTCCCCTTACCAAGGGGGATTAGTCCCCTTGTCTTTGTCTAGACGACGGGACCCGGGACCGATGATGTCCTTTGCAGACAGCGTTAGGTAGGGTTTTAGGACTAGGAATTCACTATTACCTAAGTAGTAACGCCGCCTAGAAACGAGGAAATAAGCCCGCCCGAATCACGGGTGTTGGTGGAAACACCGAGCGGTAGCGACCCGTGACCCGAGCCGTTAGCAATGACTAAACCCGATCCAAGCGGTTCGTAATCGTGCCACGCTTACCCAAAGGAGGAAATGACGGAAACGATCGAATTGGAAGAAAGGAATAACACGATTTATTTGCACTTTGTACAATAAGAAGAAGAAGAATACACAGTGCAGCCTTAAACAGTCTTAACTTATCCCTGGACAAACGGGCCCGTCACACTCAGACACACTCACATGGGGTTGCAGACGAAGAGGTCGATGGTCCCGGGATGGCATCCAGGCAGCTCTTCCTCCGGTCCCCAACTCGCACCGTGAAGCAGATGAACAGACGGCAGTGGCCAGGAGCTCTCCACGTGTCGTTGGTGTGCACGGGATTATTAAAGAGTGAATCGGTAGGGCTGGCTTTGGCGGTTACACTCGCGGCTCAGCCACGTACGTAATAAGCGAATCATTCGTAATAGTTCAAGAAACGCGAGCAATGCGCTTCTCAATCGAGGCTCAAAACTGGCATGTGCACGCCAATCTTCTTAATGCAGTTCTCACACGAGTGCTCCGGATCAGTTCTCTCGTATCAGCCAGTTCGCTCGGTCCTCATACAGTTCTTCGTAAGCGCCTCTCCCTTCTCATCTCTCAACTCGTAACTCAACTGAGGTGGGGTCCTCGCGCCAAGGGTTTTATTGCCACGCCCTTGGAACCCTCTGGAACTCACCAGACGTTTCTTGCCACGCCCTATCATGCCACGCCCTCCAAGCCCTGGTTGGCTGTTGCTCTTACCGTCACCGCCTCTGACGTGCTGCTTGTCGTGGCCAAACCCCGACCTCCGCTCCTCCCTCTTTTCAGGCCAACCTCGTGGTTACCCGACTCGTTTGAGTGAGCAACGGGCAGCTAACGCTGCTGGCGGCCAAAGCATAACAAACTTGAGGGATGCCAAATGGGGCACAGGATCGAGTTTGCCCATAGATAGAATTGAAGGGCGGCCGCAAAATGAAAAGGACCTAAGCTTATTTCTTTACACAGCGCAGATGTCACTAGGGAAATGGCCTACTGTTACACAGAACAGACTATGACATAACTAATTCTAATGGGCCTACGTGTTGCTTGTGGACTAACTATGGGGGGCAAACCTTTAACCTTTAATGATGTTATATGCACAATTCTCAAAACCTCAACACTGCCCCCCTCCTTCGCCAGGCTCGTCCCCGAGCCGAACCCACACAAGTGAGCACGACCGTATTTTAGCAAGGGTCAGGACTACTTTTTAACTTCCATGTGACACTTAGGTGTGGTTGCCCTCTACATTTAATCTAACACCCTGTGTGTGACAGTTTTATAACACTGGATATGTCCCACCTATAGCGTTGTGTACTAACTATCAGACTCACACCCACGGCTAACCGAATTACGGAAAGAATTCTCAAACTATACATGAAGCCGGTGGGGAGCATGTTATTTACAAGACTAATCTAATTATTTACAGTTCTACAACCCAGGACCTGTTCTTTTTGTGGGAAGAAATTTTGAGGAGAGAAAGAAACACAATATGCACTGCACTGCACCAGTACACCATAATAAATGCACCAAAATGCACAATCATGCACCAAAATGCACAATCATGCACCAAAATCAAAAATGCACAGTCATATGTCAATAATAAATGGCACATTTGCTGTTTGGCTGCTGCTGGGCTGCTGCATCTTGCGTCTTCCTGCTTCGTCTTCGGTGTGCCATAATTAAACTTGAGATCTTCCTTCCTGGCACACCTGAATAATAAAAAGTGCACAATCCGTGTCCGTTTTTTTTTATTGCAGGGCCAATCTCATGGTCCATCTGCGTGACTTTTACGCCACTTAGAATCGGTGGTCCGCAGGGCAAAATAGTGTTTGCAGCAATTGTCTGCTCCAGCAAAGGTGCCAGGCCACAGAACGTGTGGTCCATTAGGTGTACTGGTGCAGCAACAGGTAGCAGAGTGCAGCTGCACAGGTGGAGCAAAGTGCAGCCGCACAGCTCAGGGTTCCTGCACACTCCCCTCCACAAAAATATGGGTCCATGGGTGGGGAGGAAAGACAAAGCAGAGAGTCAGCAGAGGAAAGGGCGCAAGGGTACACGTCAACACGAGGCAATGCAACATGAGGGGCGCGGGGAGAGAGTGGAGAAAGCTCGTACCTCGCCGTTCGTAACCCCCCATGTCAGCCTTTTTTTTTTTTTTTTTTTTTTTGTGTACAGAGTCGAGGCTCGTGAAAGAGCTAACATTTATCAAACAAACAAATCAAACAAACAAGCAAACAAAGTATATAAAAAGGCGAGTGGTCGACAAGATGGGGAGAGAAGGGGATGAAGCACACAAACACAACATTTGAGAGCAGGGACATCGGGAGATGTTTTTGGAGGGAGAGGGCCTGGGGGGAGGCAGGATAGGTATAAAACGCAAGGACACCAAGGACTTCCAGGAAAGAAGTCAAAAGTCACCTCAAAAAAGTGGATTTGGGGTGAAATTAGCGGGGGTAGAAAAGATCAAGGTTTTGGATTGGGGAAGATAAGAGATGGTGGTGAACAGCCGTTTTAAAGACCTGGAGGGAGGAGTGGGATTGAAGAGAGTGAGGGAGTTTGTTCCAGAGGTGGGAGAAAAGAGGAATGAAGGAGTGAAGGTGAGCAGAGAGTCTTGATTTTGGCAGTTTAACCATAAGAGGGTTGCAGGCAGATCTTGTGCGACCTGCAGGAATATTTGGGGGACAGAGCCCAGAGAGAGCTGGGGGAGCAAGGCCGGAGAGGAGTCGGTAGAAGACGGAAAGACCACCAACCTGCCTGCGGTGATTAAGTGAAAGGCCCTCGGAGATAGCGTCATCGCGGGAGAATCCAATGATTCTGAACGCTTTGGTTTCAACAGCGTGAAGACGAGCTAGGTGTGAGGCAGGAGCACCAGCCCAGAGGGGAGAGCAGTACTCCATTGAGCTGCGGATGAAAGCCTTGTATGTGGTGAGGAGCTCAGGTGTGCCAAGGAAGGACTTCACACGACGGAGGATGCCCAGTCGGCGACTGGCTTTGGAGGCCAGCTTGGAAATGTGGTTTTCCCAGGAAAGATCATGGCAGCGAGTGAGACCCAAAAGTTTGAGTGACAGAACTTCTTGGAGAGCATTATTCAGAAAGTAGATGGGAGGGTTGTCCAGTCGGTCTTTTCGGAGAGACATCGTAAGAGTGTGAGATTTGTCAGGATTGAAAGACATGTTCCACTTGTTTGCCCAGTCTGTGGTTTTGCCCAGGTCTGCAGAGAGTGAGGAGGCTGCAGACTGCCGATCTGAGGGATGAGGAATGGAGCGGCAGAGAGTGGAGTCATCAACAAAGAGATAGAGAGGATTTTCAAGAGAGTCAAAGATATCATTGATGAAGACCAGAAAAAGCACAGGGCCCATAACACTGCCTTGGGGAACTCCAGCCTGAACAGGAAGAGGAGACGAGAGAAACCCATTCAGGGCCACACGTTGACGACGACTAGAGAGGAAGTCCGCCAGCCATGCGTGGAGATTTCCATGGATACCAAAGGAGGAGAGTTCGGTGAGCAGAGCGGGGTGCCAGACCGTATCGAAGGCACGTGATATGTCGAGGGAGACAGCTCTAATTTCCTGTTTGGCATTGAGGACCTCCATCCATTGTTGAGACAGCAGAAGCAGCATGTCCAGAGTAGAGTGACCTGGTCTGAAACCAAATTGATGATCAGAGATCAAGCCATTGGAGAAGAGGAAAGATTTCATATCCGAAGCAATGATGGATTCCATGACTTTGCTGATAATTGGGAGAAGGCTGATTGGTCTGTAGTTGCTACGATCTGTTTTTGCACCTTTTTTGTGCAAAGCGGTGATGTTGGCTGATTTCCAAGCAGATGGCAGTTGACCTTGAGCAAAAGAGAGGGTGAAGAGAACAGAGAGAGGGAGTGAAAGAGCGGAAGAACAGGATTTTAGGACCCGTGGGCTGATGCCGTCAGGTCCAGTTGCAGAATCAGAGTCGAGGGTTGACAGAAACTTTTCCACCTTGTCAGGAGGAAAGGACACGGAGTCCAGGAGCAGCTGGGTACGACTGGGTATGGTGGGTACAGAGAGGGATGGGTTTGGGACACAAGATTTAGAGGCAAACACAGAGTTGAGGCATTCAGCTTTTTCACGTGCGGAGTCAGCTGTGTAGCCGTTTGAGGTAAGGGAGGGGATGGAGGGGGAACAAACACCAGAAACAGATTTGACCAGACGCCACCAGGATTTGGAAGAGGGAGAAAGATAAGAGAGTTCGGTCTTGAGAACGGAGAGATATTGTTTCCTGGCTCTCCAGAGGGTGGACACACACTTGTTTCGGGCTTTGTGAAAGGAAATGAGATTTCCTTCCGTTGGATTTGCTTTCCAGGAGACGAAGGCAAGTTGTTTCTGGGCAACAGCCTCACCACAAGATTCCGTGTACCATGGACGGGAAGAAGGGTATTACAACTGAAGACGAGATGGGATAAATCTGTGCATGAGAGAGAGCAATTTACTTTGGAAGAATTCCCAGGATGAGTTGATGTCAGAGGTGGTAGAGATGGGAGACCAGTCCAGATGATTGATGGCTGCTTGAAGACCGTGCCAGTTGGCCTGAGTGAAATGCCAGACTCGTCGACGCTGAGCAGGCTCCCTGAGAATGGTCAGAGAGATGTCCACTTTAACAAGGACATGATCAGATGATCCGATTGGAGCAGAAGAAGAGCAGCAGACATTTTCAGGGAAGTTAGTCATAACCAAGTCCAGAAGAGAAGATGCTCCATTGACTGAGATCCGGGTCGGGAAATTGACAGATTGTGTCAGTCCCAGTGAGTCGCAGAAGTCCTTTGCTGAAGAGCCATGGCTGGTGAGAGAGGTACCTACACCCAGCCAACTGGCATGGTGACAATTGAAATCACCACATATGAGGAAGAGAGAGTTGGGATGAGTAGATAGAAGTTGGTCCATATTATCAGACAGAGATATTATCAGAGATGTAGATGGAGTCATCACTGTTTGGTGGACGGTACAACACACATATGAACAAGAGGTGGGAGCGAAGGGGAAGCCGTAGCCAGAGGTATTCCTGGGGGTGAGGTGGAGAGAGTGCAGTGCAGGGCGAGTGAGGAAGAGTTTTTGATAAAGATAGCAACCCCACCTCCAGGACGAGGCTCAGGTCTATCATACCGGAGGAGGGAGTAACCCGGGAGAGATACTAAGGAATCAGAGACATCATGAAGGAGGAAAGTTTCTGTTCAGCAGATCACGTCTGGTTTGACAGAAGCAACCTGTATGGAGAGATCAGTTAAGTTTGAACGAAGGCCTCGGATGTTTGAGGTCCATACCGTTAATGAAGAGGAAGGGGGAGCACATCGGATACAGAACAGGGGGGAGGAGGGGTAGGGTAAGATGTGGAAGAGGTAGGGAGAGCTGTTAAAGGTGTGTCAGAGATTTCAGAATGGCTCGGAGAAAGGGAACGATGGGGCGGACAAAAGGTTTGATGGTGATTGGGTGAGGCACAATGAGGTGTTATTTGAGGAGGGGCAGAGCGAGGCAGAAGGTTGGGGGAGCTGGAGGTGAGAGTTGGAACGGGGAAGAAGCGGGGAGGACGCTTTGAGGAGGGGGAGTGAGAGGGGGGAAATTGAGAAGAAATGAGGGTGGGGAGATTTAAAGGGGGGGGGGCGAGGGGGGAGTTTGGGAGGGAAGGGACAAGGGGAGGGATTTGAAAGGGATGGGATATGGGGGAGATTTGGAGGGGAGGGGTGAGGGAGGAGTCTAGGAGGGGAGGGGCGAGGGGGAGTCTTGGAGGGGAGGGGTGAGGGGGTAGTTTAGGAGGGAGGGGGCAAGGGGGGAGATTTGAAAGGGGTGGGTGATGGGGAGGATTAGGAGGGGATGGGAAAGGGGGAAGATTTGAAAGGGATGGGTGATGGGGAAGATTTGGAGGGGAGGGGTGATGGGGAAGATTTGGAGGGGAGGGGTTATGGGGAAGATTTGGAGGGGAGGGGTGAGATTGGATTTTTGAAAGTGTACGATTAATGGGAAACGAACATTTATTGCAAAATGAGTTTCTTGTGACCTTCGAGTCAAAAATACTTTTAAGGATGCTGGAGGGAGGATGGAGTGCAGGAGAGTTTAGGGAATGTAGAAAAAAGGCACTTTAGGAGATGGAATTTTTTTTTGGGATGAATAGATTTGGTGAGATTAGGTGAGCCTACACTACCCTTGCCCTTCCCTGTATTTACACTTCCTTTACAAATTCGTCGCTACGTCTTGTCTTTTCTACCCCCCCCCCCCCACCCCCCTCCCGCTCTACTTCCAAATTCGCCATCCAATCCCTCCCAAGAAGGAAGAGATGGAATATCCACACAATGTTACTTACATTCCAAATAGTTCACAAAACCCGGTGTGGGGTCCTGTCACCTTGGTGAGTGGATGTGGATGGTGCGAAGAGACTTCTTATCCTAACTATCCTCTAATTGACATTAACTCACTTACACTACCCGGGGTCTTGCCCTGCCACTTGGCATCTTTAAACTATGTGGTTCTAAAAACCAATTCCCATTGACCCACCCTGTGGTGCTCTTCCAAATTTGGGTTCTTTTTTTCAATCTGTGCCTTTGCACAATTTCGGGGCTGGGTCGTGTGGCTCCACTAGCAGGTCCAACTACCTGCGCACCTCCGCCACTGGTCGCCACCCGAGCTTACCATGCTCCTCACAACTACCCTAAATTGGAGAAGGCCCCTCCTGGCTCTCTCTCACCCCTCTGATGCCCTCTCTGGCATTGGGCTACCCGGGTCCTCTCCTAGGATCCTCGGGCCCCAGTGAACACTACTCTGAACACTAACTGGCTCCCAGAGCCTACCTGCCGCCTCACCTGGCCAACAGACTACCAGTGGCGGAGTGCCTCAATAACTATACTCACCAATTAAGCACACACGCCCAGCCATTTCCACAGACTCACACACCTATAAAAGCACTTCCTTACTACTACCTGCACCACAGATGTCAATATCCAACAATTTACCAAAACCCTCGACCTAACTTTAAACTACCCTCCCCGGGTATTCGTGAAGGGGTCTGTGGAAGTACTGTACTGCATTAATGTACTGTATGGCATGGTATTAAATGTACTGTATGGCATTAATCAAAACCAATATGGAAGTAGAGATCTTGACATCATAGTGATCGTTGGAATTGGAAACCGAAGCAGATAGACGATTTCGTAAATGAATGTCAGGAATTTGCACGAATGTGGTAATCTCTTGTTCACCTGGTCACAGCCCCAGGCTAGAGCACCCTCCTATTGTGAGGCAAATGCAACTCCCAGCAGGGGGGGGGGGGGCGAACCGGCTCCAGTGAGGCGATCGAGTAACGGATTAGAAGCAGCGGAGAAGGGATTACGATTTCAGCGGACAGAGGATTAACTCAAGCATGCCGATATAAACCAGAACAGACTTTGATTCAGGAGCACTCGCCACGATAACCCCTGCCCGACGGAACGAAGGAGCACTCGCCACGAAGCCCTGCACGACGGAATGAACGCGTACCACGAGTTCGGCGCTGCAGCCGAACAAGAAGGACCATGCGGATAGAGTTAACCTGGTCCATTGAGATTAAACGATATTATTTGGTAAAACATATGAAAGTGAATAACCAGTTAATAATAAAGTCATGACCTTTTGTAAACCTGTGTCCGGTCATTGGAGTCCTGTGAGTCTCTCAGCTACGAATTCTTCTACAATTTGGAGGCACCGCTGACATCAACTGGACACAAACAAGTCTTTAAAAGGTAAGGGTGTCTTGTTTTTGGTCCAGTATGATTTACGAACTTGGGAATAGTTATGTGTATATACATGAAGGATTTGGTGTGTGGGACTTGTGATTGTCCATAGGTAAAATCAGGATGGAGCGTTTTAAATGATTCTAATTATTTGTGGGCTTGCGAGTATATGTACAGTATACGCTGGGTATTAAAAGCCTTACTCTGGTCTGCAGGCAAGTCGGCTCATGAAGTGCACCATGAAGCGATTTGTTTGTCGGTTCGGTAAGGTCCGTACACGTGTACAATCGTGTACACCCGTTTTAAATAAATAATTTTTTTCAGTTTTCCCGCCATGCCTAAACCTCGTTCGATCAACAAATAAATTCATGACAGACAACCCCCCCTCATGCCGGTCCAGAATTATGATGAAAGATGGCGATTGAAAAAAAATTGCATCAAATTTTGTCCAGGTCCATCACTAAGCCTTTGAGACATGCTTCACGGTTGAATAAAAAACCACCGTTTAGAGGCCATTTTTCCCCGCAAAGCGAGGGTTGGCCTTTTCGGGGACCGTGATAGGTGTTGGTTTTTGGTCCCCTTTTTGAAGCAATGTTTTGCGACCGGATGCCCTTCCTGACGCCAGCCCTTTTTGCCGCCTTCAACGACAAACAGGGAAGTTTCACGGTTGAATGAAAGACACTCGTTTACCCACCCGTACACGTATAAAGTACTTCTTTTTTTTGCACTTGTTCAAAGCACTCGACTTGGAGCCAGCGACTTGCTCGGCGCTCGGCGAGCGACAGGGAACCGGGAAAGGGAATTATAAAAATTGCATACCAACACTCCCTCACTGTCCCTCATTGTCCCTCATGTCCATTCCGGCACCCGGTCTCTTGCTCCCGTTTTTTTCCCTCCCTTTACTTCCCATTGGCGGACGTTTTGCGAGAAGCAAAGCGTTTTGCAGGAAGATAAATAGCATGGGTGAAACAAAACCAGTGCTGTTGTGTTGTTTTTTTGACGAAATTTGCCAGATAAATAGCATGGGTGACACGACGAAATGATTGGATTTTGGTTCAGGTCCAAATCCAGATCCGGCCTATCAGTGGGATACAAAACATAAACTGTTCACCAAGGCGGAGATATAATAATAATAATAATTCTGTATTATTTAGTTAACCAGTTTGTGTGAAACCTCAACCTAAATAAAAAAATTGATCTGCTTGGTGTTAGTTTAAGGGCTGTTCCAAATTTATCCTGATTATGAGAGATAATTACAGGAAATGGTGTTTGTGAGTAACAACCACCCTCTGGTCGAGGCTCATAGAAGGGGTGATGCTTACTGATTCGGCACGCTTACAATAGGTGTTAATGGTGGGATGTCAGAGGTTTTGGTGTGGGTTAATGTTCACACTGTTTTGGAAAATAATGCTCGATGCAACATGATCCTAAAAAAAAAAAAAACCCAGCCCTACATCGAAAGATCAGGAAGGGAAGGAATGGAAAATTTGTCAAGGTTTGAAATTAATCGGACAAGGGGGTCCCAAGGTATGGTCACCGTACTCGCAAGCCGTTCGCTTAGGCTCTGCGAATGGACCAAACCATTTGATGTAAATAGGAGGGGGGTTCTGTGGTCATTACTGCCACGTGGTTTCAAAGTTTTTGTTGTTGCTTGCACGTGTGTTTTTTTTGCAAGCACGTACGGGCAAGCGCGTACGTGCGGGCACGCCCTAGTATATATAAATAGAGGTAATATTGAGTCACGGAATTAATTACTTTCAACAATGCAAAGGGTGACAAGATATGAGATTTAATGGGATTTTAATAAGATTTAATGGGATTTTAATAAGATTTTAATGGGATTTTAATAAGATTTTAATGGGATTTTAATGGGATAAATTGGGAACAGATAGAGAGAGACAGACAGAGAGAGATAGACAGAGTGAGACAAAGTGAGAAAGAGAGACAGACAGAGAGAGATAGACAGAGAGAGAAAGAGAGAGAGACATAGAGACAAACAGAGATAAAGATGATAGTCAGACACATAGAGACAGACAGACAGAGAGAGATAGACAGAGTGAGACAAAGTGAGAAAGAGAGACAGACAGAGAGAGAGAGACAGAAAAGAAAGAGAAAGAGACATAGAGACAAACAGAGATAAAGATGATAGTCAGACACATAGAGAGAGACAGACAGACAGACAGAGAGAGATAGACAGAGAGAGACAGAAAGTGAGAGAGAGACACAGACAGACAGAAAGAGAGACAGAAAAAGAGAGAACATTTTTGGGAACGTTTTTCACATTACTTTCCTGCAACATTGAAATAATGTTGTTGTAAAACGTTTCCACAACGTCGCCACAACATTTCACTTTCGTTGTTGCAACGTTTTGCTCCAACGTTTTGGGAACATTCAAATGTTGTGTTTTGCTGACGTTTCCACAACGTCGCTACAACGTTTCACTTTCGTTGTTGCAACGTTTTGCTCCAACGTTTTGGGAACATTCAAATGTTGTGTTTTGCTGACGTTTCCACAACGTCGCTACAACGTTTCACTTTCGTTGTTGCAACGTTTTGCTCCAACGTTTTGGGAACATTCAAATGTTGTGTTTTGCTGACGTTTCCACAACGTCGCCACAACGTTTCACTTTCGTTGTTGCAACGTTTTGCTCCAACGTTTTGGGAACATTCAAATGTTGTGTTTTGCTGACGTTTCCACAACGTCGCTACAACGTTTCACTTTCGTTGTTGCAACGTTTTGCTCCAACGTTTTGGGAACATTCAAATGTTGTGTTTTGCTGACGTTTCCACAACGTCGCTACAACTTTTCACTTTCGTTGTTGCAACGTTTTGCTCCAACGTTTTGGGAACATTCAAATGTTGGGTTTTGCTGACGTTTCCACAACGTCGCCACAACGTTTCACTTTCGTTGTTGCAACGTTTTGCTCCAACGTTTTGGGAACATTCAAATGTTGTGTTTTGCTGACGTTTCCACAACGTCGCTACAACGTTTCACTTTCGTTGTTGCAACGTTTTGCTCCAACTTTTTGGGAACATTCAAATGTTGTGTTTTGCTGATGCTAATTACCTGAGGTAATTACAGTAATTACAGTTCCGGTAATTACAGTAATTACAGTAATCATTACAGTAATTGCAGTAATCTTATTACAGTAATTACATTACATTAACTCAGGCACCTGTCGAGTAAGGAAGCTGATATTTGGACATGACACTGACCAAGTGATGTGGCTGTCAAGGAAAATTTTGATTTATTGATTAATCATTTAATAAATTAACTCGTTGATTTATAAATGACTTATTTAATTTAAAGTCCTCAGAGATACATCTTCGGATGAAATACTTGCAGATTGGTTATGCTATGAGCCAATTGATTAAGGAAAATATTTTGTGATGGCCATATTGGCAATTTCGTGGCCATATTCGTGGCAACTCAGTTAGTGCCACTGCACCTTTAAAATGCATCCCTGCGTTCATTTTTCGATCGATTGAGTTGAAATTTTGAACAATCGGATCTGGACTGTCGTTGTTAACGACTCTAGCACGCACTCGTCCAATCAGGATGGAGCGGTATGGTCCCCGGATCATCACTGCCCGCAGTTTTTAATTAATTTTACTTTTTCTCTTGGTCATATAATTTTGAAGACATGCATGTCATGATAGAGGAAATGTTTGTTCTGTTGAACGGAATAAATGTTGTTTATTTGTGTGGGAGTGTATTTTTGTGTATTTTTGTGTATTTTGGATATATTTTTCACGACTAATTCCAGTTAACATCCTGCACAATTTGCTCGTTTGCTGGCCGAGTCGAAATTGCGTTGAGTTTCTATGGCATGCGCCATTAAAAGCGCTGTGTAATGGTTGAGCTCCCTTTATTTCGTTTTGGTCATGCGGATGAGCAAACAAAGTGACAAATGCTGCGACTGGAGCAGTAAAAGCGATGTTTTTTTAAATGGAAACGATGTAATGAGTAATTAAAAGTGGGAGGGGGCAACACCACGCATACCTCTTTTAAGGTGTGTATAAACCCTGGAATAAACGTGGGAGGGGGCAACACCACGCATACCTCTTTTAAGGTGTGTATAAACCCTGGAATATTTCAGCAATCAATACAATGCTGAAACTATGTAAGTTAATTTAATAAGTAATTTAATGAGTAATTTAATGAGTAATTTAATGAGTAATTTAATGAGTAATTTAATGAGTAATTTAATGAGTAATTTAATGAGTAATTTAATAAGTAATTTAATAAGTAATTTAATGAGTAATTTAATGAGTAATTTAATGAGTAATTTAATGAGTAATTTAATGAGTAATTTAATGAGTAATTTAATAAGTAATTTAATGAGGAATTTAATGAGGAATTAAAAGTGGGAGGGGGCAACACCACGCATACCTCTTTTAAGGTGTGTATAAACCCTGGAATAAACGTGGGAGGGGGCAACACCACGCATACCTCTTTTAAGGTGTGTATAAACCCTGGAATATTTCAGCAATCAATACGATGCTGAAATGATGTAATTTACTGTGTAAGAGTGTCGACCTTGGGTTTGTTTGGGTTTGTTGTTTATTTTTGTGGGTGTCTATTTTTTGAGTATTTTGGATATATTTTCACGACTAATTCCAGTTAACATCCTGCAAAATTTGCTCGTTTTCTGGCCGAGTCGAAATTGCGTTGAGTTTCTATGGCATGCGCCATTAAAAGCGCTGTGTAATGGTTGAGCTCCCTTTATTTCGTTTTGGTTATGCGGACGAGCAGACAAAATGACGAATGCTGCGGCTGGAGCAGTGGAAGCGATTTTTGAATTGTTCAATGATTATTCGATATTGTTATGACTTATTGTCAATAGGTATACTAAGTGGCCATGAGGTAGCCTGTTGCTATGTACAGTTTTATTCTATTGTTGATTATACCACATAGCTGTGGTGATAAAGGAAATGTTCGTTTTAAATAGATGATTATGATAGGACCATGACGATAAAATCATGATGATTATTATGAATGATATCATAGGGTTCAAATGCAGAATGATTGCATGAACTTGGGAAAGAACTTTCAAGCCCTATGGGATAAATTGGGTGTTACAAGCGATGGAGTTTCCAAATTTAGCATGATTGAAGGAATTTTACAGTCTTATTTCAGGAGTTTTACAAAATTTATATTGCCAAGAGATTTGGGTACTATTAAAAGAAAAATGATGAGATATTTTTCCCAAAGAACTTTAATATCTGCCATCCATTTTGGCTGTCTCACGAATGAAGGATGAGTTGCCTTTAGTGGTTGCAAAGAAAATTTGTGGAGACCAGGCAAAATGGGGAAATATGTCAGATATGACCCTAGGACAGGACGGTGATTCATCAATTAACATGAGGTACGAACCAGAGGTGACGACCGATGAGATTCGATCTCAGTCAATGGATGGACCTGTCCTGACATCATTGGGGAAAGGGCTTATGCAAGGAGTCATCCAAAATGATTAATTTGATTTATTGATGAATATTGATGAATTAATTGAAATTGAATAATTGATTGAATTGTTAATTGATTGAATCTAATTGACTGAATTTAATTGAATAAATTTAACTGAATAAATTGAACTGAATAAATTGAATTGAATATATTGATTGTTTGATTGATGAAAATGCGGTCTCAAGAAAGAAGCTTTGATATCTTTGCGAGATATTAACAATGTGGAGACAACCTGGGAAAATTGAGCAAGGTGGTGAGTTTATATACAGATATATATGTGCGGTTACCATTGTGTGATTTCCCCGTCAACAGAGCGGACACCTGAGGATTCACCCATTTCATACTGACCCTCCGGCTCATCTGCAAATACTGATCTGTGAGATTGGATTGTGCAAAAGCCACAGCTGAGGGAGATTCTCTGGAAATCACCGTGTGAACAGGTGGAGAGACCCTTCCTGGAGGTAAGAGTGAAGCTTTAGAGGAACAAACTACAACACATCCAACGCTACTTTGATAAAAGGCAGAATGGGAAATGGAGCCTGCAAGAATACACAAGGACAACCAGAGATTCCACAAAAAGGTACTTGTACACATCATATGTACGACCGTTATGGTGCAGAAGCTATAAGGCAGGTCGAGAATTGGTATTTGTGGACAAAGGGACATGATGAGGAGTTTCCAAGAGATGGTACATTTGAGCGAAGTCGATTGGAAAGATTGGAACAAAGATTGAAAGCCAGGAAGAGACAGAATCTAACGGTAGACTGGCTTGCATTCCATCTTTGGGATGGTGAATCCAGACAACGGGAACAGCAAGAACGGATAACGGATCTAGAACTTAAAATAAAAAGGATACAGGATACAGTGGAGGAGACAAATGCACAACTGCCCTCGAAATTAGGAATGAAAGGGACAGTTGTCCCATCTGATTTCCAGTTGTCTCCCCAAAAAGGACGGTACAGAGAATTTTTTCGTGTTTCAGGAGACAACGAGAGATTGCAGTGGCAACTCAGGGATGTAGAGATGCAGCCCAGCAATACAAATGCACAGGTGCACAGATCAGACAACGACAGAAACCGGTGTTTCAAGTGTGGACGGATGGGACATTGGAAAAGAGGATGTCCGTATACCAAAAGGAAGACAAGTTAATAGGGTAAACCAAGATCAAGGGTACCAGTGCTGACCGATACCTCAGACAATGATTAGGCCTTCATTGCTGCAAATCCCAAATGATGATTGGCCTCAACAGATTCGATTACTGGACAAACATGAATAACTGTCGATGATTCTTGGGTCTGAAAAGTTTTCGGAGCAAGAATTATTCATTTTTTCTTTTGCTTGTAAGCAAATTAGTAATTAATTGATCACATGCCGAAATTGGATCTTTTATGTTGGGCACACAATTTTAAATTTACAAAGTTGGAACAATTGCTTTGCAAATTTTTGAAACCAAGGGACAAGGGTCACATGATGATCAGGTGGGAATGTCGGACTAGTGTTCCGCATGATTGATAGGTCAGTGGTCGACTGACATGCAAATGGGTGTGTAGTCAAATTTGGATAAATTATGGTGGGAACTGAAAGGGTAATTTCAATGTGACATCATAGGGGTTTTCTAAGAATAGACTTTTAGTTTATTTGTGTATAAGCATTTTAATTTGATTGACAAATTTTATGAAATTGAAATAAAATTGACACCCATCTGATCTGTAAATAATGGTTCCAACGCAAACAAATATGCATAATGCATGTGTGTGTGTGTTTTTGTGTATCAATCTTACAAGATTGTTGACACCGACATTGTGCCTTGTCTGAAAATAGATAGTTCCAATGTGGGAGTACACAATGTGGGAGTACAAAAAATGTGGGAGTACAAAATTAGCCAAATTTGGGAGAGGTCTTACACTGACTTCCCAGAGTACTCTGCTCACAGATTTTTATATATATAAACTTGAATTTTATCAGCATATAAATTGTGCTGTATGTATGGATGTGTTTTAGGCATAGATGATATGGGAAAATAGTAAAGAAAATTTTGCTGGTTTGAACTATTGTGGGTTTTCAGTTCTGGAGTTTAAACAAAGTCACTGGTTAACAGATGAGAAAGGATAGTAAATAAATTATTCGCTGCTGGGCAAATTAAGTACGATATTACTAAGACTTATGAGAGCTATTGTTCTGCCTTACAGCAGTGGAAAATTATTGGGAAAAAATTAGATCCAACATAATGAATCTATAAAAGAATGTGATAGGGATAATATCCTCAATTTGTACTAATTATTTGATTGTGGGTAAAGGAATTAAGTTATCGTAGTGGATTGTTAACAGCAGCCTGAAAATGTCCTGAGAGTGTGCATCCATGTAATCAGAAATCCCAGATTTGTTTTTTACAAACAACATTTTGGTAGAGGTCTTGTGTGGAACACTTCCTTGGTAGATAAAAAACGGTACTGCATGCTGGCAGCCACTTTTGCGGCCAGTTAGGCCAAACAAATTGAGAGGAAATTGTAGTTAAATACGTAAGTTACACATGGCTATTTGAAAAAAAAAAAGGAAATTTGTTGAGATGGGAAACATTTTTCGAAGGTTTATTAAGGTGTTATAATATGACATGTGGCAAGGCAAACTATTGGATGGGAAAATTAGATCTGGCTATAGAATAAATTCATTGACCCCTTGAAGTTAATTCTTCGAATCATTGTTTCACTGGCATTTTTTGTTCAAATTGGAAATAGTTTGGTAGAGCTTTGGTTAAAACCTTTGGTTGCGGTATCTTGGAACGAAATGATAAACCATAGGAGATTGATAAGAATAGAAAAAATATGGACCCAAAATAGAAAGTTGGATTCATGCCCCTCATTGCAAACAAGCACATGGGGCTAAGGTGGACGATCCCACAGAAAATGAGGCTGCACCTAGCAGCCCAGCAGAACATTCAGTGGTAGATAAATGATAGTCGTGATTTACAGTCATTTGAATTACATTTGAACACCCCTTGCATTGATAAACATTACATTTTCAACATGTGATATTCCTACTTGGGATAGTGACATTTATTTGCCTACATGACATACAATTACCTGCTGATATTAATACAACATGAGTGAAAAATGTATCACAACTACACTCATGATCAGGGGATTGAGTTCAACCCCGGGAGATAGGGGGATCAGGGCAAGACAAATAATCTGATTATGTTACATATTAAGGGATTTTCTTTATTTACCTTTTAGGAAGCTTGTTAGTTTGGTATATAATGTTGAATGTCATCGACATATAATTATGTCATAGGTATGAATATATACAAGGAGTAGCAGACTTGTTTGTTGGTTTAGTAGTTATATTGGCAATTGTTTTAGTGGTGGCTTGCTTGAAAGCCTTAGTGACGGTGTGTTTGAATAAGGTAACCAACAACACGATGATAACGCATGAAGTGACAAATGAGGAAAGAAATGTGGAACCAGAAAAGGAAGACTTTTATGGCGACATAAATACTGAGATTAAAAGATTAAATCAAGTGATGTTGCAAATGAAACAGTAGAATTAAGATAATGGCATAACGACAATGTTATGAGTTGTGTCAATTACAATATCAGTGAACTCATATCACCACGACTGACACACTGTTAGGAAAAAGAGGGAAAAGAAAAAGTGGAGAGGAATTATGGTAATAATACATTATGTTTAATTTGTTGGTTTGGAAAAAATTGTTGTTGGGAATTAGGTATTCCCGTTTGTGATTGTAATCATATACAATGCTATTCTTAGTTTAGTAATAAAATACATACCTGATTGAATATTATTTGTGTGACGCATATAAATGAATATAACGTTTGTGTTAAGGAAAAACAACAAATTGTTGAATGTGAAACTGTCGGAAGACATACATGATTATGCTGATTTCATGGTAAGATGTACCCTATCTGATTCAGTGTGTGCGGAAAGCAGATTCAGATGTGACTGAGCATAAGGATAAGACGAGATCACATTTTGGAGGGATTGCTAAACGGAATTGGGAAGAAGTTCGAGAAAGAAAATTTGTGGCTAAAAAATGAAGTTAACCGTGGCATACACCCTCTTTCTCAAAGAATGATGAAGACATTCTCCCGTGTAACTTGGAGATGAATGCTTACCTTCACCAAGGAAATTTATGTGACCATTTGCCTGGATCACACTGCAACATATGAAAGAAAGGCGATCACTTACTCTTGTTCGAAGGCTTCGAACATTCATCACATCAGAAGTTGCAGGACAACGACATTTTACCTGCAACCTCTGTGAAATGCGGGGACATATGTTATTACTTCACCAACTTCCGGGGAGCCAGCATGGAGCTGCAAACAAACGGCTGTGCCCTTGTCACAACAGCTGTGCACGATTCTGCTGGTTGCTCCTGGTAAGGACCATGAATGACCTGAACACCATGGTCCCAACATCATTGTGGATGCATCCGGCATCCCTGTTCCACATCTTGCTGGCCAATCAACGTCACACCAATACTTGCTGCCCACTCACAATGAGGGAGGAGGCAAGTCGACTACAACTGGGTGAAGGCCTTGTTCAGGAATTACTATGGTTTACAGCAAAAAGTGGCAAGAATGCTACAAGGAGAGCAGGGTCAGTCTATGACTCCGAAATGTTACCACAACAGCGAAATCCTACACGAAATAGTGCAGGAGCTATGAAGACATTAGGAGAAAATGTTTCATACCAGGATTCAAACACAAGTGATCAGCCCTTCCTTTCAAACAAAGTCAACATTTGTGTGGAGGCAAACGTTTTTGCCAGATGGTGCAGATGCTTTACAAAACTTGAAAATGAAGTGAAATTGTTGTATCTTGGTGATGGTGAAGTGTTGTTTTGAAAATATATTTGTGATGCAAATGCAATAGATTGAACGATATGGAAGGAGTCAATGACCAACGAAATGTTTTGTGATTCTTGCAGGATGACGGTGTATGCCCAAGGGAATTTGATTACCTAAGTTATGATTATTTACTTATACTTGTAATGATGTTTACTTGCAGTGATTGATTATTTACGTATACTTATATTGATGTTTAGATTAATGGTTAATATAAACAAAAACAAAAAAATGAGGGAATTGAGGAAGTACTGTACTGCATTAATGTACTGTATGGCATGGTATTAAATGTACTGTATGGCATTAATCAAAACCAATATGGAAGTAGAGATCTTGACATCATAGTGATCGTTGGAATTGGAAACCGAAGCAGATAGACGATTTCGTAAATGAATGTCAGGAATTTGCACGAACGTGGTAATCTCTTGTTCACCTGGTCACAGCCCCAGGCTAGAGCACCCTCCTATTGTGAGGCAAATGCAACTCCCAGCAGGGGGGGGGGGCGAACCGGCTCCAGTGAGGCGATCGAGTAACGGATTAGAAGCAGCGGAGAAGGGATTACGATTTCAGCGGACAGAGGATTAACTCAAGCGTGCCGATATAAACCAGAACAGACTTTGATTCAGGAGCACTCGCCACGATAACCCCTGCCCGACGGAACGAAGGAGCACTCGCCACGAAGCCCTGCACGACGGAATGAACGCGTACCACGAGTTCGGCGCTGCAGCCGAACAAGAAGGACCATGCGGATAGAGTTAACCTGGTCCATTGAGATTAAACGATATTATTTGGTAAAACATATGAAAGTGAATAACCAGTTAATAATAAAGTCATGACCTTTTGTAAACCTGTGTCCGGTCATTGGAGTCCTCTGAGTCTCTCAGCTACGAATTCTTCTACAGGTCCATCTTCCCCCATCCACTCCTTCGCACCATGCACTCCACACCACTCATTCCACACCACTCACTCCACACCCCATTTATTCCACACACCTGTTCTTCACTTGCACCCCATGCAGGTCAATTCACACAACACAATTCCATTCATCCTCAATACACCACTCATACACCATCTCTGGTCATCCCCGACCAATGCCTCATTTGATCAAGCCCCTGCACACGGTGGTTCCCATTCAATTCCTCATACTACTCACACACACACACACACAGCATCATCTAACTAACTACTTCCCTCTAATACTCATGCTTTCCCGTCTTCCCTTACACTAAGCACTCCCTCGTCATTATCATCCATCTAATCTGACTACGTCCCCTCTACCTGTACCGAAGTCACTACTTAAATCTCTTGTCTCCTATTGTCATCTCTAAATCCCGAACAATATCCGAGCCCGCCCTCGGCTAGTTTACACTGCCATCCCCATAATCTAAAGCTCATGTGCCCCCTGAGATGTGAGGAATGGTCAAACGACCATCCCTCCACACGGGGCACCATCCCCAAACACTATCACCCCCAGTCCGCTCGCACGATGAGCCCCCGTCATTGGAGGTACTGGGTCCTGGCTCGGCCTCTAAAGCCGAGGCGATCCATGAGGGCGCCTGCTCGCCGGTGTAGGGTCTTACCCGGTCGGCATGAACGATCCGAGGGAGGGCTCGTGGCCCCATCTTGATCTTAATGACCACGCCACAGATTTGCGCCAGGATGACCCCCAGGCCTTGCCAGGATGAGGTGAGTTTGGGACACCTACCCTTCCGCCTCCGGGGATTGAAGAACCAAATCTTCATCCCCGGAGAATACTGACTCCCCTGGCTCCGGTGGTCGTACCTGTGCTTCATTTTGGCACCCGCCAGCTTGTGCTGGTGGCGTGCGAAGGCATGGACCCTCTCCATGCCTTCCTCTAAGTGACGTGCGTAGCCCTCCCCCGGCGGCCTATCAGTGGTCTCTGACACGGGACCGCATAGCAGGTCGGCGGGAGCCCCCAACTCCCGCCCATACATCAGCAATGCTGGGCTGCATGCAGTGGCCCCATGCTGGCTAGTTCGATAGGCCATTAACAAATACGGGAGATGTTCATCCCAGTCGTCCTAACGGGTGGTGGTGAACAATGCCAATTGTTGAACCAGGGTTTGGTTGAATCTTTCCACCATCCCGTCAGATTGAGGTCTTAAGGGCATTGTCCTTGTTTTCCTAATTGACAGAAGTCTGCACACATCTTATAATAAAATTGGCTCTCAAAATTTTGACCCTGGTCGGTGTGTAGCTCCTCCGGAATCCCATGCTAACATACAAATCCTTCCACGAAGGCCTGTGCTACCACCCCGGCTTCTTGGTTGGGGAGGGCATAGGCCTCCGGCCACTTGGTGAAATAGTCCATTACAACGAGGATGTACTTGTTACCTTGGCGGGTGCGGGGTAGTGGTCCTAGAATATCCATAGCCACCCAATCAAGGGGGGCCCCCACCTGGTGTAATTGAAGCGGGGCCCTCATCCTCCGTGCTGGTCCCTTTTTAGCAGTACATGCGTCGCATCTCCGACACCAGTCCTGTATATCGCGCCCCATATTTACCCAATAGAACCTCCGGCGGACCCGAGATGTTGTCTTTGTCCTGCCTAAATGGCCGCCGGAGCGGGTACCATGCACCTGCTGTAATATTATGTTCTTAAATTTATCTGGAACTATCACCAGCCAGGAAGTTCTCTCCGAGGGAATCTCTACCCATTTGCCACACAAGATGTTATCTTTCAATTCCAGGGTTTGCCACTGAGCCCAATATGCCTTTGATGGCGTCCCGAGGGGGGTGACCTCTTCCCCATTAGGTCTTTTTCCCAATCGAACCCATTCGTACACAGGTCCCAGTACGGGATCCTCCCGCTGGGCCGTGCTCCATGCCAAAGTTCCAAATTCTTCATCCACGGTTAATGGCAAAATTGGCCCTCTCACCCGGGTTGCACGGACTACGAGGGTAGGGGTGGAGTCTGCCAATTGCTCCCTCTCCTCATGTCTCGCACAAAATTTACAGTTTTCCCCCAAACAACGACATCGAGAGAGTGCGTCGGCATTCCCATGGGCCTTCCCGGCCCTATGGGTCACACTGAAATCGTACTGCTGCAACTTTTCCAACCACCTTGCAATTTGGCCCTCCGGCTCCTTGAACCAGCGGAGCCATTGCAGGGAGGAATGGTCAGTTCGAGACCAGAAATTTCCACCCGTACAAGTACGGGTGGAAATGGCTCATGACAGCCAGCATAGCCAATAACTCTTTACAAGTGACGCAATAATTTCGCTCGGGCCTACTCATGGCCCGACTATAATACACGATCACTCTCTCCATGCCCCCCTGTGTCTGGGACAAAACTGCGCCCAATCCTTCCTGGCTTGCATCCGTGTCCAGGGTAAATGTCCCGTCACTAGTGGTGCAAGCTAGAATGGGTGCGGATGTCAAACACCCCTTCAATGCTAGGAAGGCCTCTTGGCACTCCCTTGTCCAATTAAATCTCGTCCCCTTCTCCGTAAGCCGGTGAAGGGGCCGGGCCAACTCTGCAAATTTTGCCACAAAGCGCCGGTAGTAGGAGCAGAGTCCCAAAAATCCCCACACCTCCTTGATGGTACGTGGTGCGGGCCACTCCTCTACCGCTGTAATTTTGCCTGGGTCTGTTTTTACCCCCTCGCGACCAATGACGTGACCTAGATAGGCCACCTCTCTAGCAAACACAGTGTACTTACTCTGGCTCAGCTTCAACCTGCCTGTCTGAGGCACCCAAACACCTGGTCCAAATTAGCTATGGCTTGGGGGAATGTTTTAGCATGTACCAGGACGTCATCCAGGTACACCAGGCATGACTGCCATGGCATGCCGCCCAGTACATGCTCCATCAATCGTTCAAAGGTGGCGGGGGCGTTATAAAAACCAAACGGCATCACAGTGAACTGATACAGCCCCTTACCTGTGGAAAATGCCGTTTTCTCCTTCCCTGCCCTATCCATCTCCACCTGCCAATACCCACTCTTGAGGTCCAAGGTTGAGCACCAATTTGAGCCCGCAACGGCATCGAGGGTATCGTCAATTCTTGGTAGGGGATATGACGTAGACTACGGATTTTTATGTTAAGAAAATAGGCCTTTTATGTTTTGAAAAGCGGAAATATATTTTTTTTATGTGAAAAAATCCCGAAATATTTTTTTCCCCCGTTTTATTCATTTTTTATTATTACCAAGTTTTTCAGAAATCAGTCAAAAAAAGAACAAAAAATGGTAAGCTTTTTCCTGCACAACATTAAGCACTCTGGGCTAGTAAACAGGTAAAAAATGACGTTCAGGTACCTTTATTGCAACTGCATTGTTTGATAAGTAGAGGACTAGAAGAAATTGACAAGACCCTTTTAGGAACGGTTAAAGTAGGTGTTTGAAATCATTATCTTGGTAATGTTCTCCTTGGTGAGGCGGTGTCGGCGGTCGGTGAGGACGTTTCTGTAGACGGAGAAGGACCTTTCCACGTCGACGCTGACGATGGGGCAGTACCTCAAGAGGAGGATGTCGGCAAGCTTGACTCCAGCCGGCACACCAACCTCAGATCCGTGCTGATCTCCATCCAGGATCAAAGCCACTGTCCTCAGCACACCAATGTCGGGATTGCGCTGCAGCACCGCCTTGAACTTGGTGAGCAGGATCTCCTTACGGCAGCCTCAGATCTTTTCGAGCTCCTCCTTGGCCTGATCAAGGAGCTGGAAGGCCTTGGCCAGCTCCATGCCGGCCTCCTCCAGCTGCTTAAGGATCTTCGGGATGAACGACACGTGGGCATTTAAGAAGACCAAACTGAGCTTGATGTCCGTCTTTCCGAACAGGTCCTTGGCACTCCGGATTGCCATCGCGTCGTCATCGTTCAGCTGGTCCACAATGTCCTTGACGGCCTCGAAGTGCTCGGCATAAAACACCGCGGCGTCGATCCACGTCCCCCACCGAGTCAGAATGGGCTCTGGGGGGAGAGAAAGATTGGGCTGCTGCTCCTTCCAAAGGACAACACGCGACGGGGCTTTGACGAACACCTTCTTCATCGTGGCAATCAGGTCGTTGACGTCCTTGAACATTTCTCGGACTGGCTCGCAGACACGGTGGAGCGCGTGGGCAATGCAAGTCACATGCAGCAAGTCCGGGAAGAGTTCCTTCAGGGCATGGCCGGCCTTGATCATATAGGCCGTGGCGTCGCTGACGAGGACCTTGAGGCACTCCGGCTTGAAATCAGGCCAAAGATAGCGCAGCGTGTCATTGACTGCGCGCACGATCTCCCCGGAGTTGGTCTTCTCCAGAAACATGCACTGGACGAGGTTGGGACGAAAGTACCCCTCCTTGGACAAGCGTCCCGCGATGTTGGCCACATATCTGCCGAATGTTGACTTGCCGAATCGGTCGTCTCGTCGACGGACAGCCAGATGGGCTGCTGTCCGAGGTCGGCATGGATCCCCGCCAAGGCCTCGTCGTAGCACTTGTCGAGGTAGTGCTTTCAAATCCAGCTTTCATCGGTGATCTGGAGAGTGATGTGCTTCTCCAGGAACGACCGGAGGGCAGGGTTTTCCAATTTCGACCATGGGATGCCAGCGGCCAGCGTGGCCTGGCACAGCTCCTGAGCCACGACGTCGCACTTGTGCCTCTTTCCGCCACCAAAGTCCCCCATGGTGGCTTGCATGACCGTCCTCTTCTTCTTCAAGGCCAAGTTGCTCTTGTGGCGGTCTCCTCGGACATGTTGGGCCAGCTCAGACTTCTGCTTCACCCGGAAAGTCTTTTCACAAGCTCGACAGAAAGCCGTGTCACTCGACACGTACTTGAAGGTGGCCCCATCGCCGCAAGCGTTGAATTCCTTCAGCCACTTGTCACGAAGAGCAGCACTCATCTTGATAGGAGACTTGTTCACACTTTGTGTACACTCTCTCACTGTAGTACACCGCCTCACTGCTGTACACGCTGGGGATGCAACGCACGCAAGTGGACGCAACGTTTTGTTTTTGAGATCGATCGCAGTTAGAAATTTCGATCACAGTTAAAAATTTCGATCGCAGTTAAAAATTTCGAAAAATTCCCTAATTTTTTTAGCGTTGCCAGACATTTCGACCAAAAAGGGCATTTTATTTTATTTTTCCCGAAAAAGGGCGAAATATTTTTTTTCTCCGAAAAATAGCAAAATAATTTTTTTGTGCGCAAAAAAGCCGTTTTATGTGAAAAAATATTTTTTATTTTTTCACATAAAAATCCGATGTGCAGATATGAGTCTTTGAGTGTCACGTTGTTCAGTTGGGGATAGTCCATGCAGAAACGCATGGTCCCATCTTTCTTTTTGACCAACACAACAGGTGACGTCCAAGGACTTCCCGAGGGCTCGATGATACCTGCATCGAGCATTTTTTCTACCTGCTCGTCAGCCTCCTCCCTCTTGCTCCAAGGGAGCCGTCGGGCGGGCTGACGAATAGGCCGGGCCTCACCGGTGTGGATCTGATGTTTCACCAGGCCCGTACGTCCAATATCCTCGGAGGATAAGGAGAAGATGTCCAAATGGGTTTCAATTAATATGTGTAATGCCTCCCTCTGGGTATCCTCCAACTCTACACGACTCCTGTTTACCATCTCACAAATGGGATCGGGCCAATTCCTTGTACTTTTTGCTAAAGACTCCCTCCGGGGCCGGCTCGGCTGGATGTTCTCGCCCCTCACTGCCGCGACTTCATTAACTGGGGTGCAGCCGGCTATCTTCCTGCCCCGTCCTGTAGTGTGTGGTTCCGTACTAATATTAATTACTCAGACGGCCACCAACGGCCCGTCCGTTTTTACGAGGGTGCGGCCCACGACTAAACCCGGGATGGACTGCGCTGCCACCAGTTCGACCAGGCCGCAGGACTCCTGCCATGTTGGGCGAGCTAGCCATCGGGCCGGCACTATTGCCTCGGCCCGCGGGGGAATGGTCACGGCCTCAGTAGCCTCCAGCTCCATCTCGGCCGTGCTCACCCCTCCCAATGGCAGCTCATCTATTCCCATTTGCAGGGTCCCCCGGCACAAATCGATTTACAACCGCTGGCAGTCAACAAATCCAACCCGATTAGGCATGGGTCGCACACCACCGCCACCCAAACTTCTATCTCCCTCTTTACAGACCCTAACTTGAGGGTTACAAAACCACGCCGTATGATGGGGGGCCGTTACCCCGGTAGCCAGCTGCAAACTATGAATTTCCAGACGCTGGATTTTATCCCAGCCGTCTGCACTCGAATTAAGGATCACAGGGCTGATGATTGCGGTGCTAGCTCCTGTGTCCACTACGGCGTCTACCCCCACGCCGGCAATTTTGCACCGAATTGTTAAGCTACCTGTACCAATTTGGCCACAATAGATGACCTGTCGCGTCAATGAGCGCTCTTCACCATCCCCTTCTACCGAATACGGCCCTGCATGTTCGGCACATATTAGTTTCCCGGGCCCTGGCGGGTGGGGGGGGGGGGGGGGTGTCTGGGGTCGGCTAGCCCGACCCGTACCAGGCGGAGTTGATGGTCCCGGCTGCCGGGGTCCGTCCCGGCGCGGGCCTCGACACTCCCACGCACGGTGACCCAGCCGGCTACAGTTAAAGCACCTCACCTGGTAAGGTGCTTGCCTCCGGAATTCCAAATCCCCCCCCCCCCCCCTGTAAGTCCTAATTGGGGCATTTGTCCATGGCCTACCGTGTTCCACCTCCGGAGCCACCTGCCATGGTCCTGATCCCGCCAGGCGCTGGTCCACCAGCCTTCGGACCATGCTTTCCAGGTCAGGGCCCCTTTTGAGGGCGGACCCCCTCAGGGGGCCGCCACCAGCCACGAGCCCCACCTGTCTCACCGCCACTGCATGGCGCTCGCTTCCCCGGGTCAGGGGCCTCGCTGCTTCCCAATGGGCCGCAGCGTCGGCCGCCTGGCTCAAGGTCCGCGGGGGGCACATGGCGAGCTGTTGCCGAAGCCCGGGGTCCAGGAAGGCCTGGATGAAATGGTCCAGCACCAGGCTTTCCTGGGAGGTCGCTGCCATGTCTGCATGTGCGATTCCCACTGCGCGGCGAATGTCATACGCAAGCTCCCCGATGGTCTCCTGGGGCTTTCTTTTTCGCACCGCGAGCTGAGCTTTAACAAGCTCGCTCTGCTGTTCTATACGAAAACGATTAATTAAGGCCGCATGGAGGTCTGGCAGGGTGATAGCACCCGGTGGTAAGGCTGTCAGAACCTCCGCCGCCACGCCGCACAGTGCCCCCACAAGGTGTACCCCACCTTCGTCCCGGTTCCAACCGTTGCCCCTACACACGTGGTCGAATTGCACCAGGTACGCCCTCAAATCACTCTTGCCGTCATACGGCGCGAGTGGAACCTTAGGGCTGCCCGAAGGCCGGACCCTGTGCGTCGCTCCTTGTGGAATTAACACGGGGCCGAACTGTTCGGGCCCCCATAGTACACTATTCCCTCGGGGCTCGCGTGCATCCCCCGTCCCTCCAAAGACTACCCCTGTCGGAGTCGATGCTTGGGTCGTCTCGTCGCAACCCGCTACCCATTCCATACTTGCACACCCTGGCTCACCAACACCTCTCACACTCCCCATGGTCAGACATCCCTGCGCACACTCTCTCTCCACGCACTCCGGACCAGTTGCACACCTTACTATCGGCCTCGCACGAACGCCCGGGTTGATGCCCACTCCCAAGCTTGTCGAACCTCCCCTCACACCATATACATTTCCGACATTATCGCCACTCACCTCGGCGCTTCTTCCTCTTCGCTTCTCCTCCGCCAACTGCAAACTCTTTATTTGGTTAGCAAGCACGTCATCAAGATGTGAACACAGACCTTGTACAAATTCCATCACTTCCTTCTTTATTTCATTTTTAGTCTCCCTCCGTCTCTTTTTAATTTCACTCACCCCTTCTTCTACCTCCTCTAATTTTTGTTTCACCTCTTCTATTTCCCGGTGCGCCCCCACAATTTCTTCTTTTAAGGCCACCTTGGTCATCTTTATATGGGTCCTGACTTCTCGTTCCCTTGCCCCCAACGTCTCTACCACCTCATCCAACCTCTTTGTCAGCCCTTCGTGTACCATTTGGCACTCCTTTTTCGTCGCTATTAGTTCTTTTTTTATTTCTTTTTGTGCTGATTTCAGTCCCCCTATCACGTCGGTGTTCCTACCCACTTGCTCCCTTAATTCCTGCTGTCCCACTGTCAGCTTTTCTACCTCCCGAGTAAAGTCCTCAATACCCCCGTGTAATTTAGCCGTGCTCCTCCTCAACTCCCTCTCCAGTGCGCTCCTCGCACTGCTTTACCTCGTCGCGTACCAATGCGACTTCCCCGCTCAAACCGCGCCTTATTTCCTCCCCCATCTCTTTTATTTCTTTCTTTGATGCCACTCTCAATTTTTCCCATTCGTTCTTTTGGGTGTCAATTTTTCTCTCCAACCCCTTTTTCACCTCCGCCAATGCTTTCAATTGGCCGCCCATTTTATTTTCCAAATTATTTAACCAATCTTTCATTTCTTTCATTTGGCCACCCATTTCTTTTATTTCATGACATTGCACCGTGAAGCACGCTTTG
Source organism: Myxine glutinosa (assembly GCF_964187855.1). Lineage (NCBI taxonomy): Eukaryota > Metazoa > Chordata > Myxini > Myxiniformes > Myxinidae > Myxine > Myxine glutinosa. The sequence continues at coordinate 370,021,532 of NC_136261.1, read as the reverse complement.
ATTTGCGCCATGAAGGTTAGGCTGGGCCAAATCAGGGGTGATTCTCAATTTTTCATACTACAAGGTTGTAATTTACCTAAAAGTTGTAGCTGGGTAACAGAAACAAAACCATGAAATGTTTTTTCAAAAATATTGACGTCTTACGGTAAAACAGCCCGTTACCATAGCAACCGTTACAGACGACTCAAAAAATTCTTAAAATCGATGATTTCTCAGGCTGTGTGTGACTCCCAGAGTTGATTCTGGTACCAAAAGATTCAGAATTGAAAGCCAAGGATGATTGGATAGTTTAACAATGTCTGTGACACAATTCAATACAACTTTTATCCCAAAAACTCATTTTCATCTCAAATTTAAGGCATTTGTTTGAAAGAAAAATTGAAAATTTTGCTTTTTAATCATAGGATAATTATCATTAATCAGAGCTATAGTCAAATTAAATGTACTTTAAATTAACTTTTGTCATTGATTAAGCTTTTTTGTCTCAAATTTAAGGTCTGACATTGAACATTGATAACAAAATAAAAAACCTAGTCCCAATTGTAATCAATGGAGGCCAATGACTTCTTAGTCACAACCTCAGTGGATGATGCCAGTCCATGCAGCTTCTCCCTGACGCCCTTCACAACCCTGTATAGAGCCTGGAGCTGCACCTCAGATGTGGGGGCCTTGTTAGTGTTCAAATCTGTGGCGAGTCCAAGTGTCCGCTCTGCTGCGTCATTGACAACTGGGAGTTTGGCCACAACTTCCTTGCCATGACGATAGCTGTCTGCGGTGGGCCACTGTGCAACGGGGAGCTTGACAAAACTGGAGTCAATACCCAAGAGTTCAAACATGCTCCAAGAGTCGTAACCAACAAAGTCTTTGAGGGCTTTACTCCCCAATTGCTGTGAGGCTGGCATCTCCTGTATCATGTTATGTGCAGTCCCATGGTACCTGAGCATAGCCCTTCTCATAGTCTGCTTGTCAGATGACGTTCTGTCCGAGAACAGTGCCAAAGAGACCAATCTCTCTGAGAGGTACCACAAATGGTTTTGTAGCTTCTCTCAGGCCACAGTCACAAAGGACAGAAATTTGGCAGGCCACTTTGTTGGATTCTTTGCGATACTGGCCTCAGCCTTGAGGAGGTTCTTCATCAGGTACAGGTCGTTAGATGGTGCATCTGCAGCACTGGTACATGTTATCCACACTTTAGTGTAGAAGACTGACATGAATGCAGCGAGACTGGTTATGTCTTCCAGCTCTTCGGGTGTGTAGATATCTCCCAGCTGCCGACGGTCCTGCAAGTCCTTCACTACAAGCTTGACTGCATCCTTTTTGCTAGACTGAAGGTGGCTGGTTTCCTGCAGATGTCTGTGATACCCATGGTACTGGAGAACAACCAGTTCCCCTGTTGGTGGATAAGGGCCAGTGAATCCCTGGTTTCCTGGTAGATTGAAGATGGGGGGACACTTTTCGAAGAGCCACAACACGGTCTTGGCTTTTGTATCCATGCCTAATTGCCTATGTGATGCACTGCAATAAAAAAACAATTATTAATATAATGTTTGAATGAGAAAAGTAAACAAAAACAGCATACTTGCCTGATGAATGGTTACAGTAACAACCGAAAGCAGGCATTAAAATTAATGACTGTAAGCTGCTTTTGTTAACTTTTTTTATTGAAATTAAGATGGCCAAATTTAAACAACGTTATAACAGTTATAAAAACTGGACAATACAAGGTTGTAAAAGACAATTTAAAGTAAATTTAATTTGATTAATGGTTATCCTATGATTAAAAAGCAAAATTTTCAATTTTTTTCCATAAATATGCTTGAAATTTCAGACAAAAATCAGTTTTTTGGATAAAAGTGGTATTGAATTGTGTCACAGACATTGTTAAGCTATCCAATCATCCTCCTTGGCTTTCAATTCTGCATCTTTTGGTACCAGAATCAACTCTGGGGGTCAAACACAGCTTGAGAAATCGTCAATTTAGGCATTTTTTGAGTCGTCTGTAACTGTTGCTATGGTAACGGGCTGTCTGACCGTAAAACGTCAATATTTTAGAATTTTTTTTTCATGATTTTGTTCCTGATACTCACTCACAACTTTTAGGTAAATTACATTGAATTAGGAAAATCACCTCCGATTTGGCCCAGCCTATATCCATTGGCGCCGCGGGCTCGGGTTCCGCTGCCTCGTGCGAGGCGCCGCCATTTTCTTCCCCTGCCACCCCTACTGCTGCACCCTCAACAATTCTCTCCTCTTCTTCTCATTCTTCCCGGGGGTCCTGGGTTATTGATTCTAACTCCTCATCTATCTCCTCTTCTACCCCCACCGGCATCCGACCGTCTTGGTTATCCATGGCACGATTTCAAATTTGGATTTTACGAATTAAATTTCGGCCGCTCGTAATTTTGAGTGCGTTAAGCGCACCTCGGGTCAAATCCCACTCCCCGACACCAATTGTTGTGGCCCATATGCAAAATTGGTGTCCAAAATTTGGTCTAAAAAATTTAGTCCCAGGTTCCAAATCCCCACTCCTGACTCCAATTGTTGCGGATCTCAGCGCCGGCCTTTTCCCCTTACCAAGGGGGGATTAGTCCCCTTGTCTCTGACTAGCCGACGGGACCCGGGACCGATGACTTCCTTCCCGGACAGCGTTAGGTAGGGTTTTAGGACAAGGAATTCGCTATTACCTAAGTACTAACGCCGCCCAGAAACGAGGAAATAAGCCCCGCCCGAATCACGGGTGTTGGTGGAAACGCCGAGCGGTAGCGACCCGTGACCCGAGCCATTAGCAATGACTAAACCCGATCCAAGCGGTTCGTAATCGTGCCACGCTTATCCAATGGAGGAAATGACGGAAACGATCGAATTGGAAGAAAAGAATAACACGATTTATTTACACTTTGTACAATAAGAAGAAGAAGAATACACAGTGCAGCCTCAAACAGTCTTAACTTATCCCTGGACAAACGGGCCCGTCACACTCAGACACACTCACACGGGGTTGCAGACGAACAGGTCGATGGTCCCGGGATGGCATCCAGGCAGCTCTTCCTCCGGTCCCCAACTCGCACCGTGAAGCAGATGAACAGACGGCAGCGGCCAGGAGCTCTCCACGTGTCATTGGTGCGCACGGGATTATTATAGAGCGAATCGGTAGGGCTGGCTTTGGCGGTTACACTCGCGGCTCAGCCGCGTATGTAATAAGTAAATAGTTCGTAATAGTTCAATAAACGCGAGCAAGGCGCTTCTCAATCAAGGCTCGAAACTGGCGTGTGCACGCCAGTCCTCTTAATGCAGTTCTCACATGAGTGCTCCAGATGAGTTCTCTTGTATAGCCTTGGCGTGAGCCAGTTCGCTCGGTCCTCATACAGTTCTTCGTAAGCGCCTCTCCCTTCTCATCTCTCAACTCGTAACTCAACTGAGATGGGGGGCCTCGCGCCAAGGGTTTTATTGCCACGCCCTTGGAACCCTCTGGAACTCACCAGACGTTTCTTGCCACACCCTATCATGTCACGCCCTCCGAGCCCTCGTTGGCTGTTGCTCTTACCGTCACCGCCTCTGACGTGCTGCTTGTCGTGGCCACACCCCGACCTCGCGCTCCTCCCTCTTTTCAGGCATACCTCGTGGTTACCCGACTAGTTTGAGCGAGCAACGGGCAGCTAACGCTGCTGGCGGCCAAAGCGTAACAAACTTGAGGGATGCCAAATGGGGCGCGGGATCGAGTTTGCCCATAGATAGGATTGAAGGGCGGCCGCAAAACGAAAAGGACCTAAGCTTATTTCTTTACACAGCGCAGATGTCACTAGGGAAATGGCCTACTCTTACACATACTATGACACAACTAATTCTAATGTGCCTACGTGTTGCCTGTGGACTAACTATGGGGGGCAAACCTTTAACCTTTAATGATGTTATATGTACAATTCTCAAAACCTCAACAATATATATATATATATATATATATATATATATATATATATATATATATATGTATATATATATATATATATATATATATATATATATATATATATAGTATATATAGTATATATATATACAGTATATATATATATATATACAGTATATATATATATATACAGTATATATATATATATACAGTATATATATATATATATATATATATATATATACAGTATATATATATATATATATACAGTATATATATATATATATACAGTATATATATATATATATATATACAGTATATATATATATATATATATATATATATACAGTATATATATATATATATATACAGTATATATATATATATATACAGTATATATATATATATATATATATATATACAGTATATATATATATATATATATATATATATATATATATATATATATATATATATATATATATATATATATATATATGTTGGAACCCATCTGTGGATCGGTCCCATCGGCCGATGGGTCTGACCCATCTGTGGATGCATGAGAAATGACAATGCAGACCCATCGGCCGATGGGTCTGTGCCATCTGCGGATGTGTTGTTCACCTTGAAGGAATGTGTTGACAGAATGGTGCCAGGCATTGCTATATAAACAATGGAGAGCGACATTATCTTATTTAAATGGAGCGACATTATCTTATTTTTATCTTATCGACAAACGGTTATCGACAAACCACATGTCACGGACTGCTTTATAAACATTTATGACATCAATTGCTTATTTTTAGGTTCAAATAAACATACTCATCCACCATTGATGCATACACATTCCTTCAAGGTGAACAACACATCCGCAGATGGCGCAGACCCATCGGATGGCGCAGACCCATCGGATGGCGCATAATGTCGCTCCATTTAAATAAGATAATGTCGCTCTCCATTGTTTATATAGCAATTCCTGGCACCATTCTGTCAACACATTTCTTCAAGGTGAACAACACATCCGCAGATGGCGCAGACCCATCGGCCGATAGGTCTGCATTGTCATTTCTCGTGCATCCACAGATGGGTCAGACCCATCGGCCGATGGGACCGATCCACAGATGGGTTCATATATATATATATATATATATATATATATATATATATATATATATATATATATATATATATATATATATATATATATATATATATATATATATATACATATATATATATATATATATATATATATATATATACATATACATATATATATATATATATATATATATATATATATATAATCGTGTTTTTGAAAGATAAACTTGTATTTAAATATTTATTATTAAACTGGATTTAATGACGATGAAATTGTCCAAAACATATCTGGCCTGTTGTCTGAGGAAAGAGGCTTCTTCTTCATAACAATACATTGTGTACTTAAGCCTAGGTCACACATAGGCGGATTTGTCGGCGACTACTGGCGACTGAAAAAATCGCCACCACCCGCCGACAATCGTAATGAAACCGTAATGGACGGTCGCCTGTAGTCGTGGTTATCCTCCCCAGGTCGCCTGCAGTCGGCAAGAGTCGCAAAGGGGCAAAATAATTTTTAAAATGTTTAAAAACGGCGCGCTCAGTCGCAATCGAAAAAAATCCGCCATGCTGTCGCGATGGAACCGCCATGCTGTCGTCGGTATCCGTAATAAGACCGTAAAGCGGCCGCAACCCAGTCGCTCATAGTCTTCCGCAATCGCCCCAGCATCGCCCCACCAGCCAGCACGGCAGAGATGCGAATGCCATACGGCCTTCCTGCGGCATCTTCCCGACTACGGGCCGACACTGTTGCGGCTGCGTATCGACTACAGAAGAACTGCCACGTCTCCCCTGTGGCTATGGGAGACTGACGACGACAGCAGTAGGACAAGTGGCGGCCGAGTTACGGCCATTGGCGACAGAGATACGACTGCCTGGCGACTGCATTACGACATACCACGATTCCATGGCAAGACAGGATGGTGTGAGGGTCTCCGTGGAGTGAGGTCCTGTGGTGCCGACAAGGATATGGCTTTATTGTTTGGACTTGGGACTTTTGGGAACTTTATTTTTGGGACTTTGGTCCTTTGGAAACTTTATTTATGGGACTTGGGACCAGTGGAAATAATTTGTTGGACTTTATTTCCATTCTCTCTCCCTGCAGAAAAGTTTGGTTATTACATTACAATGATACATCTTTATTAACTTTCTTATTGTACATCAAACATCTTTATGCTTCATATCACACATCATTGAAATGAATAAAGTGAAATGTAAAATAGAGAAATAAAGATTTTAAAAGGTGTGTGAATCGTCTCCAATCGCCGGCGGTCTTATTGCAGTCTTGCGGACGTCGGAGTAAACCGCCACCCGGCCCCAATGCAGTCGCCGCGATCCGCCATCGGTCGTAATCTAGCCGCCAGACTGTCGCCACGCTACCGCCGTGCATCCGCAATGCAGTCGTCGTCGATCTTCAACAGTCGCCATCCCACTCGGGGCGTCGTCGCAATGCAGTCGCAATGTGGCCGCCTGCAGTCGCCATACTGCCGCCTGACCATATTTGACCACCCGAAATCGCCAGTAGTCGCCGAAAAATCTTGATCGCCGGCAGTCGCCAGTAGTCGCCAAAATATCCGCCTATGTGTGACCTAGGCATTAGCAGTGTGTCCCTATAACCTGGCTTTGCCCACTACCTGGACTCTTTGCCCACAAAATTTTGGTTGTTTTTTTTCCCTTCGTTACTAATATCAAAACCTTATAGATCTTCACTCAACTAACTCATCCCTCAATCTGTCCCTCTGTCTCCAACAGGAGCTTAATGAAGAGATTAAACGCACACTGACGACGCGCAATCCACAAGCTCCGCGGAATATTATTCGCTTCAGCTACCATGTACGGATGTTACTTACTTCAGCTACCATGTATGGATGTTACTTACTACAGCTACCATGTATGGATGTTACTTACTACACCTATCATGTATGGATGCTACTTACTACTGTGACCAATGGATGTTACTTGCTACAGCTACCATGTACAGATATTACCTACAGCTACCGTGTACATCTGTTACTAACGACAGCTACCATGAAAGGATGTTACTGCAGCTACCATGTATGGATGTTAATTACTACTGTGACCATGTATGGATGCTACTTACTACAGCTACTATGTAAGGATGTTACTTACTACAGCTACCATGTATGGATGTTACTTACTACAGCTACCATGTATGGATGTTACTTACTACAGCTACCATGTATGGATGTTACTTACTACAGCTACCATGTATGGATGTTACTTACTCATGCAACCATGTATGGATGTTACTTACTACAGCTACTATGTAAGGATGTTACTTACTACAGCTACCATGTATGGATGTTACTTACTACAGCTACCATGGATGGATGTTACTTACTCATGCAACCATGTATGGATGTTACTTACTACAGCTACTATGTAAGGATGTTACTTACTACTGCTACCATGTACGGATTGAACACACGTCCGATATTATTTGAGCGATGTGCACATATCAATGCCACAAGGGGCTTTCCTTTTTTTATGGAATAGCCCATCGGGCAAAGCCGTCGAGAACAGTGTTTGTCCGTCCGTATGTATGTCCCCTCAAACGTATACCAATCAGAGATGAGGATCTGGTCACATGACAGGGTGATGTGTTTACATCTGATGTCATTATGGCGGTTTCTGCGGCTGACTCTCCACACTCCGCCATTTTCATTCCAATTTTGTTCATGCCGAACATATCGTCGAACCTGTCATAGGCTATATCACAATCTCCATGCTCCACCTTTACGATTTTTATTCAGTGTGAAACACAAACAAACCGATTGTTAAAATGACCATCAAATATTGAAAGCATCGGTGTTATGTCTCTTCCAACAATACGGTACGTATAGGCCTTAGGCTTTATGACTCACCTTCAGACTGCTTCGGACAAATTAAGCCCAGGTTTCTTAATGCAGTAGTGTATCGTTACAGTAGCATCGTTTTCATAATAATAATAATATAGTAAATATAACCACAATACTTTAATCCCAGTGTCGTGAATGGAAAGCTAATGGATCGAAGTGGTGTATGGTTCATGAATCAATGATAAGCGGTGTAACCGCGGAAGTAAGGAATTAGTCTCGGTTTTTTAAATAGTAATATCATTTTCGTAACAATGATAATGTAACGTTATTATTATAGTAAATCTAATCGTTACACTAATCCCTTCGTAGTGACTGCAAAGTTACTAGAGGTTAAAATATATCTTCTGTATATTAAAGTAGCGACAGTTTTGTGTTACCCTACGTCATTACGTCATTACGTCTATCTTCAATTGAAGTTTCAAACAAGCTCGGCTTCACCGCTTATTATCTCTTTGATTCGAAGATCCACAGCACCTGGCCCTGCCATGTAAGACCATGGAACATCACCAGCACTGTGAATAATGATCCGGTAAAGTACGATGGTGTACATTTCACTACTTCACTGTGTGTGCAGGACCAAGAATTTGTTCAGAGCACAGTTAATGACTTAGCTGTGCACTTCATTCTGGAAGGAGATCTTAATGTTGAGCATTCAAATGAAGCGTTCAGAGGTGAGGTATATTGATAGGTCGCCATATGATCTTGCTGTGTGTGATGGGTAAAGTATAGTTAATCTCAATGTTGATAAATGTTTACTCACCTTAATGTAATCAAATCTACTGAAAATGCTCTACACCGTTGATTTATGAAGAGGAGAATATAGGGTGGAAGGACCGGTGTTGAGGATTGCAGTCGTACTGTTGGGTCCAGTTATTAACGAAGTGTCGGGATTGACTTGGAATCACTCGGCCTTAGTGGGAGAAAGGTTCACCTGCTGTAGCCTTCGAGAGCAGCCTGTGAGGGGCAGTGAGGTGCAGTCACGAAGCGAGGAATTGGGCATCTTGAGCTTTTCTTCAAAGGCAGTACTTAGACACTCAGCTTGTCCATGAACAGAATCCAGCATGATCCCATGGTTGTGGGATATGTGGAGGGACCTTCGGTTTCCATCTTTCGAATTTGCCTTCCAGGTCGGAAATTCCATCTTATTTATTGGGAATGTCTCTCCACAAACATACGGTTGGAATACCAGAGTTGGAATATTGAACAGGACAGACAGGTTGAGCATGAAGGAATGAACTAGTGAAGAAGGTAAAACATTTGAGGATAAAGTTCCAGAAACTGTCAATGTCTGAAGGCTCTCTGAAGGCCGTGAGGGTAACACCTTCAAGAGCACATTACCTGAAGAGCCAAATGTAGTATATTGAGACAAAGCCAGGCGAGGGGGTTGAGTTTAACAGAACAAAGTAAAACAAAGAATGAGAGCCATTTCTGAAGATGTGAGTTGGAAATTAAACATATTGAGGAAGGCTTACCTACGTTTTCTCAAAGGTCTTAGCTTCAACATTGTCCTCATCTTCAAGGCTCACTTCAGTACAACTGTCATAATAGCTGATAAAGTGTGTACGTGTTAAGAAAAGGATGACTTGGGATGAGAATACAGAAAAGCATCCATATAGACAAGTGTTGAAGTTGTGTGCATGAACAAAGGCATGAACACTTGTAAATATTTTAATAACACTGGGAAAATACTCATTTGGTTACAACAGAAATACATTATATATACAGACTTGGCATTTAATATGGAATATTTTTTTTTTCTTGACTTGGGTTTGCTTTCTTAACTCAGTATATCAATCTGGTGAGTTTCTTTTGCACTTTGGTGATTTATTTGTTAAAAGAACCATGTCACTGATTGTCTGTCGCAGCAAGAAGTCAACAACAGGATAAAATCACAGGTGGCGTGGCAAAATGTACGGACAGGTGCATTTGACGATTGGCTTCACAGTCGGGTATACAAGGGTTGTTGCGTTCTGTATTAGTGGAAACCAACTGCTGCACATCTCCAAAAGTTATTGTCGTTTCCTCTGGAGATGGTCCGTCAACTCGACAATGCTGTTTGTCATGGAGTGGTGGCTTTACGAAATTACGGCATGAAAGAGCGTGCTATTGCTCGGCAGTATGGCATCACTCAAGGTCAGGTGTCAAAGATCCTGAAACGAAATGCTCAGAGGGGTGTCCCTACTCCAATACCGAGGCCAGGACGTCCCCGCAGAACCACAAGGAGGGATGATCGCCAGCTGCACCGGTTAGTCCGCAATGGCCGTACCAAGTCAGCTAATCGGCTTAGGGCTGAGTGGCAGCAACTGACAAATGTGCCTGTATCCAGAAGGCTAGTCAACCAACGACTGGTTCAAGCAGGCTATCGTCCCAGGCGTCCCCTGAGAAAGCCACGCCTCACCAGACAACACCGCCAGCGTTGATTGCAGTGGGCCAGAGAGCACCGTCAATGGCAGCCAGGTCACTGGAATCATGTGATCTTCAGTGACGAGTCTAGATTTCTGGTCTATCTTCAAGATGGCCGTGTCTGAGTGCGCAGACAAGTGCATGAAGCCTACAACAAAGATTGTATAGTGCCAAGAGTCCAAGTTGGAGGTGGTGGGGTGACCGTTTGGGCTGCTTTTCATGCAGGGGGCAAAAGTGACCTGGTTGTTCTGAATGGAATCCTGAACCAGTTCAAGTACAGGGCCATTCTGGAAGAAACATTGCTTCCATTTGCTCGTGCAGCCTTTCGAGGAAATTTTGTCTTCCAAGATGACTATGCACGGCCTCATCGTGCTCGCATGATCCAACACTCTCGTGCTGACCGTGGTGTAGAGCATATGGAGTGGCCTACCATGTCCCCGGATATGAATCCGATAGAGAACTTGTGGGCAGAATTATCGCGTCAAATCGACCACTTGGACCAGCAGCCGACCTCTGTGCGTGAATTGCAGCAGGCTATTGTCACTGCATGACAAGCGATTCCTGTCCAAACCTTGGCAAATCTCGTGAACAGCATGCCTCAACGTGTACGTGCTCTCCTGAATGCTCGTGGTGGGTTACACGAAGTACTGAACTGTAATTTTACTGTCGGTAATCCCAGTCGTAATTTAACTTTTGTTTTTGTTAAAAAAAATTTTGGCAAATATGTGGAAAATAAAGAGTTACTTCTGGAAAACGTACAGAAGTTTAACGCAGTACTGTCCATGAATTGAGTTCGATATCAGTTTACATCACTTTCAAGGATCAATTTATTTGTTTTGAAATGTCAAATGTGGTTTTTGTTTCTTTTAAAGGTCACATTAACAAAATCTAGAATAATTTCAACATAATTCCAATGAACTTTTGGTACTAAGACATCTTGAAAAGTAAGTTCACCCTCACAAAAAAAATATTCCATATTAAATGCCAAGTCTATATATAAAACTCACAGTACAGGACCTGGGTCGAAATGAGCATTCTTCACCGATTGAACGAACTTAGCTCAATTTATATCATTTTGAACAATAGGGGAATGATGATTGGGTCTTCACAGTAGGAGGAGGTGGGGGGGGAGGGAGATCGGGGGGGGGGGGGGAGATCGGGGGCCGAGGAATTCTGATAAGGGATTAGGCAGGGGTAGATCTGGGGGACGGGGATCACTGATTAGGAAGCAAGAAGTAGGGAGGGGATTGATTGGGGGCCGAGGAAGTTTGGTAGCCATTATCTTCAGCAGGTAACTTGATGACAGAGAAGTTCTGTTGTTTGTTTCACAAACTCTATTCCCTACTTAGTATTTACACAAGACTGCACATGAAAGATATGTATATCTTCGCATCACAACGCGACTTTTGAGTCTACCAGAGTCTGAGTTATACTCTTGAATTCCTAAGTTTGTAATCTTACTATAAGTCACCAAATATCCATCTGTCTGTTCAAAGGTACTGTAAAAACTGCTGAACCAATCGCAAAAATATTTTGGGTGGGTAATCCTGGGATCTCCAGGAGTAAAATAGGCTATTTAGTTTTCCCAATTTCAGCTTTGGTCTCCAGCATTCTCAGGTTTGGACTCCCGCATAACATTCACGTTCGCATAACGTTCATTGTGACGATGTTCTCATTGTGACGATGTTGTGACGATGAATGTGTTCACGGTAGTGTTTGACGTGATGGTGTGAACGTAATTTCGTAATGTTTTTCGTTTTGTAATCCTTTAATGAACGTTTAATGTTTAATGAACGTTTAATGCCCTTTGATGTCCGGGGCCGCATGCGCGCACAACTGGATGGGCCAGCGTGTACCTTGCCCTTCGCCGACCGGCTCGGATAAACCGCTGAGCCCCATCCGCGATGGGGACTGGGGCTTGAGACAGTGTCCCACGAACGAGGAATTCCCAGTAAGCGCGAGTCATCAGCTCGCGTTGATTAAGTCCCTGCCCTTTGTACACACCGCCCGTCGCCGCACAAACATCACAATGAAACACAATCACAATTGACATATTCGTGCAATTCGAATAAATACGAATAAATAAATTCGAAATTACAAATGATTAACTGTTTTGATTTTGATGATTTACGCGTGATATGATTTGACGGGTGTTGAAATGAATCGTTTAAAATAAAAAAATTCTGCCTTCAATTTCTGATATTTTTCCTTTTCATTTCGGCTTCACAACTGAAGCCCCGCCCATAGGGCGGGTACCGTTGCTAGTACATAGAAATACACACATCTCAGTAATATAATTAATCCTTTTCTACAGGATCATTATGAACTACAGCATAGTATTATTAAGATTCATCAAAGAACTCAACTATTTCTATCTCGTTGGCATTACAATACATTTTATTAATTAAGAGGATCAGGGACAAGTTTGAATTTGAATGCCAGCGATAACTTGCCTACTCCTGGCCTGTAGAGGTCTTTATAATTCCACACAGGTGAGAAGACAACAAAGATGATATCAGGACAGGACAGGAACATGATAAAGTGAGAGGACAGGATGTTAGGCCGCAGTATGTGCACCGAACACCAGAAAATGTTGTATCCACAATAATAATAATAATAATAATGCATTTATTTTATATAGCGCTTTTCAGGAACCCCAAAGACGCTTTGACAGAGTGCAAAACATAATGCATAGCAAAACATAAAAACAATTGCAAAAAAAAGAAGAATCAATAGGGAAATATTCAAAGCACAAAGGAGGGAGAAGGAGAGGAGATAGTCAGGGGTTAGATGCTGTGGGTTAAATGTTGAATGCAGTGTTGAACAGGTGGGTCTTGAGTGATGTTTTGAATGTGGTGAGTGAGGAGGAGTCTCTGATGGTGTGAGGTAGCGAGTTCCAGAGGGTGGGAGCAGCGATGGAGAAGGCCCTGTCCCCCCAGGATCTAAATTTGGTCCGGATGGGGGGGGGGGGTCAGGAGGTTGGTACCAGCAGAGCGGAGGTTGTGGGTGGGAGTGTGTCTGGAGAGGAGGTCAGCCAGGTAGGATGGGGCCAGGTTATGGAGGGCTTTGTAGGTCAAGAGGAGGATTTTGTACTGGATTCTCTGGGAGATGGGGAGCCAGTGAAGCTTGTAAAGGATGGGGGTGATGTGGTCACGGGTCCGGGAATGGGTGAGTAGACGGGCAGCGGAGTTCTGAATGTATTGGAGTTTATTGGTGATTGTTGAGGGTGAACCATAAAGGAGGCTATTGCAGTAGTCCAGACGGGAAGTGATGAAGGCGTGGATGAGGGTTTCTGCAGCCACGGAGGAGAGGGATGGACGGAGACGGGCGATGTTTTTCAGGTGAAAGAAGGCTGTCTTTGTAATCTGTTTAGTGTATTTGTCGAAGGAGAGGGTTTGGTCAAAGATGATGCCAAGATTCCGGATGTGAGGGGAGGTGGATACTGGGAAACCGTCGATGTTGAGGGCAAAGTTATGGGTGGACTTGGTGAGCGTTTTTGGGCCAATGATGATTATTTCAGATTTATCACAGTTAGGTTTGAGGAAGTTGATTTGAAGCCAGGATTTTATTTCAGTGATGCAGTTTGTCAGGATAGAGTGGGTGGCGGTGGAGATGGACTTGGTGGAGATGAAAAGCTGAATGTCATCGGCGAAGCAGTGGAATTGGAGACCATGACGGCAGATTAAGTGACCGAGGGGGACAGGTAAAGGATGAAGAGGAGGGGGCCAAGAACTGAACCTTGGGGGACACCTTGGGGGAGGGGAGCAGTGGGGGATTTGCAGTTATTGATGGAGATGAACTGACGTCTGTCAGAGAGGTATGATTTAATCCAAGAGAGGGCAGTGCCGGTAATGTTAAAGGTGGTTTCAAGTCGGGTGAGGAGGATGGTGTGATCGATGGTGTCAAAGGCGGCGCTGAGGTCGAGGAGGATGAGAATGTTGAGGTTGCCAGCGTCAGAGGAGAGGAGAAGGTCGTTGGTGATTTTGAGGAGAGCAGTTTCAGTACTGTGGTTGGAGCGGAATCCGGATTGGAATGTTTCATACAGGTTATTGGCAGAGAGGTGATGTTTGAGTTGAGTGGCTACAGCGCGTTCCAAAACCTTTGACAGAAAGGGTAGGTTGGAGATGGGTCTGAAGTTATTTAGGGTGTCAGGGTTTAGTCCAGGTTTTTTCAGAATGGGGGTAACAGCAGCAATTTTGAGGGATGGTGGGACGATGCCTGTAGACAGGGAGGAGTTTATTGTTGCAATGATAAGTGGAGAGAGAGCAGGAAGGGAGGCCTTGACAAAGCTGGAGGGGATGGGGTCAAGAGTGTAGGTGGCAGTTTTCATTCCGATGAGGAGTTCAGAGAGGTCAGTAGGGGAGACTGGGGAGAATTGAGACAGGGGATGGCAGGATAAGGGGGGGCAGGTGGTTTGAGGGGGAGCGGGTGTGGCGGTGGTCAAGCTGTTGTAGATGTTTTCAATTTTGCGTTGGAAGAATGAAAGGAAGGAGATGCAGTTGTCTATTGTGAATGACTGGGTGGTGGTGTTCAGGGGGCTGAGGAGTTTGTTTATTGTAGAGAAGAGTGCTTTTGGGTTTCCGGAGCCAGAGTGGATAATTTGAGAGTAGTAGGCGGAGCGGGCGCGGGAGAGGGCATCTTTATAGTGTTGTATGTGGTCCTTGTAGGCCTGGGAGTGAACTGTGAGACCTGTTTTATTGCGGAGTCTTTCAAGTTGGCGAGCACGAGTTTTCATCAGGCGGAGTTCAGGGGTAAACCAGGGAGCAGAATGGGTGAAAGAAACTGTTTTGGTTTTTATAGGCGCAAGTTGGTCAAGGCAGGAGGAGAGAGTGTGGTTGTAGTAGTCAGTGAGGTCAGAAGGGGTGTGGAGGTCAACGAAGGGAGAAGTGGACATTTTTTCAGAGAGGGTCGATGAGAATGAGGTAGGTGAAAGAGCGTTTAGCTTACGGAAGTTGATAGTGCAATAATGCCTTGGTGCTGGGGTGGGGATGTTGATGGTCAGAGTGATGGCTAGGTGGTCAGAGAGAGTGAGGTCGGAGCCAGAGAGATGGTGCAAAATTAGTCCAGTAGAGCAGACAAGGTCCAAAATGTGACCACGGTTATGGGTAGGAAAGTTGACATGTTGAGTGAGGTTAAAGCAGGTGAGTAAATCAGTGAAGTCAGTGGTTAGCGTGGAGTCAGTGGAGTCCATGTGGATATTGAAATCACCAAGGAGGAGGATTGAGGGGGAGAGGGAACATAGCTGGGTCAGAAAGTAGGAGAAGTCAGACAGGAATGATGGGTGTGGTTTGGGAGGGCGGTAGACAACAGCCATGACTGACTGTGTGTGACCAGAGAGTTTAAAAGCCAGGTGTTCAAATGATGGAGCAGATGAGATGGAGATGAGGTTGGTCTTGATGTCTTGTCGGTGAATAACGGCAATTCCACCACCTTGGCCCTCCGAGCGTGGTTTATTGATGTAAGAATATCCATTGGGTGTGGTGAGGTTGAGCGTGTAGTAGTCCAGTGGTTGTTGCCAGGTCTCAGTGAGACAGAGAAAGTCCAGTTTATTTTCCAGGATGTAGTCGTTCAGGATGAGGCATTTGTTGTTGAGGGACCGGGTATTGAACAGGGTGAGCTTGATGTTGTTTTGTACGGCGGTATGAATCCAGGTGATTTGGCCAGGGTTCGCAGACAGGAGGTGCGATTTTGTGCGTTGTTGTGACCAGGTGTGTTGGGACGATGAGTGGGAGTGCGCTGAGCCGACCAGAGGATGGGGATGGAGTGACCTGATTGTAAATAAACAAACTTACGACCGGAGCCACGGTGAATGTACCTGGGTCGACGCAGGAGTCCATTCGATTTGATTGCAGAGATGCATGATGGGGTGGAGCGGGTTTTAAGCAGGAGAAGCCTTGCGGCGGAGTACCGCAGAGCCATGCCAGCAGGAGCGAAGGCACGAGCACGAGGCCAAGGGTCCGTGCTGGGAATGTATTATTGATTATTATTAATATTATTGAATATTATTGGATAAATATTATTGAATAAAAAAAATATATAAATATTATATTTCAATAATATTGAATATTATTGAAAATATATTGAATATTATTATTCAATAATAAATATTATTGAATATTATAATAATATTAATAATAATATTATTAATCCGAGGCCAAAATATTATTGAATCCAAGCATACAATGTCCGTCCTTCCATATAAAATGCATTTCCACGCTACATCATCGGCTGGGAACACTGTGGTGAGGTTGGGGCCATAGGATGCTCAGTGTGTGACGTCATGTGAACCTCCATTATGTCCGTGATCCCAGTGTTTATCCTTCGGAAATATAATGTCGGAAAGTGCCTTCAAAACTCCCATGAAACTTCCGGGCCATTGGCCATTTTAACGGCTTCTCTTTGCAGAGATGAACGACACTCTTCGGGAACACGAGCAGCAAGAGGGCAAAGAGCAAGATGGAGAAGATGTGCAGAAAGAAGAGGTTGTTGTTTCTTTAAGATACATTTTCTATTATCATGACTTGGAGAGAACAAGTAAATTAAATACACAGGTACACCTGTCATGTAAACTGATCCACATGAATATTTCTGTCGATATTTTGATTTTAAAAAGAAATATTTTTTTCCAGCGACAAAGAACATAGAGGAACACGTACATGCAGGACAATTACATTGATGAACTTTCATGTGAATTATTAACGCATGAGTTATACACAATGGACAAATCAACATTGCGTATGGAATTTGAACTTGGAATCCCAGGATCAAAACCTATTTGCTTAGGTGGGAGCTCGTGTTAACGTACATTTTATTCCGGCACTCCTTGGAAAAGATTTGAATAAGAGTGCTCCATACCTGTTAAACCATCAGTTGTAAAGGCGAGCGCAAACAAGCCAATGTTACAACAGCGTCAGTCGATGACCTCTCGGCTCGAGTACTTACGAAGAAATAATGATCGGATTGGGAATTGCAATTGGAAGGAGACCACGTGGGTCATCAACAAGGTTATCGCGGCTGCTCTAAAATATAATGTTGGAAAGAAAGAAAACAAGGAATAAGGTGGGAGTTGAAATGTTGGAAAAATAATTTGATCTTCCGTGTCTTGCCTAGAGTACAGACATGAAGACGATTGGTTCTGAACAGCCTGATGCTCAACAAGACCCGAGATTTATAAACAAGTTCAATTACAACGAAAGAGGTTCACAGACCTTCGATATCCCACGGCAGGTAATGACCGCACGTGCACACTTGACAACATTGCAGCAAACGTTTTTTTTTTTTTGTATACAAGATCGAGGCTCATGAAAGAGCTAACATTAACCACACAAAAATCAAACAGACACATAAAACATATAATAAGGGGAGCGGTAGACAAGATGGGGAGAGAGGGGGAAGGACACAAACACAGCATTTGAGAGCAGGGACATCAGGAGATCTGTGGGAGGGAGAGGGTTTGGGGGGAGGAGGCGTGGGACGTTTTACACACACTTTACACACACTATATGCAGTATTTAGATAGGACTAGGCCTCAAGCTGTGAGCGCAACAAGTACTCAGATGTCCTTGTATTGGGGGTCGAACTCCTCTCTCTCTCTCTCTCTTTCCTTCTCCCTCTCTCCCTCTCTTTTCCTTGTTCTAAAACCAATTGATTCTCCGAATTGGAAACCCTCCATCAAGTGGTTCAATTACGGTTGTCGTTCTTATTGGTTGTCATGTTTGTGTTCTTGAAACAGATTAATACTGTTGCGGATCTGCCGCCGGCCTTCTTCCCTTACCAAGGGGGGATTAGTCCCCTTGACTTGACTGACCTGGCGCGACCCGAGAACTATTCCCTTCTGAGAAGATCCCTTCCGGACAGCGCTAAATAGGGTTTCGGGACCAAATTCGCTGTTACCTAAGTACTAGCGCTGCCCTAAGTACTAAGTAGCGTACTAAGTGCCCTAAGTAGCGTAGCTAAGTACTAGCGCTAAGTACTAGCGCTGCCTAAGTACTGTAAGTACCTAAGTACTAGCACGAGGAAATAAGCCTCGCACGAACCACGTTTGTTGGTGATACGTCGAGCGGTTGCTTACACGTGATCCGTGCCGTTATAGATGGTGGAACCCGATTCAAGCGGTTCTATTCATACCACGCTTAGCCAATGGAGAAATCACGGAAACGACCGAATCAGAAGGAAGAACAGAATTTATTTACACGATACAAGGATTGGTAGAAGGAAAGGGACACAGAGCAAGCCTTATGCAGTCTTACTTAATACACCTGGACAAACCGGCCCGTCTCACACACACACTCACATGGGGATTGCTGATGGGCAGGATGATGTTCACCAGCGCGTCCAGCAATGGCTCTCCTGTAGCTCTCTCTGGTCCCCGGTACGTCCCGTGAAGATGGAAGCAGGAGAAGGCAGGAGCTCGTAGCGTGTCGCCTGAACAATCGGGTTATCTCGGGGCGCACGGTAGAGGGCGGACTTTGGCGCGACTGGCGGTTATCCACTCGCTTATTCACTCGCGGTTATGGCCGCGATCACTCGCATGGCCGAAATGCGCTATATTCGTTACCGGCGCGTCTGGCTGCGCCCGCGTACATGTGCGGCCAACGCCTCTTCCTCTATCCCCTGGCGCGCACGTTCTATTGCGAGGGTCAAAGTTCAACAACGGCGAGTGATGCAAATTCTCTGGCATAGTCCTTTCTCCTCAAGTCCTATCGCGCCACTGGTGCAAGTCCAGTCCTATCGCGCCACTGGTGCAAGTCAAGTCCTATCGAGGGCTTTTCATATGGGCTTATATAGACCCGCCCCGCGAACCTTCTGGAACTCACCAGACTCTCTTCACCACGCCCTCTCATGCCATTCCGCTCGAGCTCTGATTGGCTGGTTCATTCTTACCGCCCCCACTGCTGCTGCGCCGAGCTCAACCCTCCTGCACCTTTTGAGGCCTACCTCATGTTACTCGACTAGTGGACAGCCAAATGGGGCAGGGGATGGATTGCGCCCATAGAGGTAGAATGGAGGTTGGAGCAAAATGAATGTAGGGCCTATTCTCCTGTCTTTACACAACGCAGGTACTAAGAGGGGAAATGGCCTATTCTTACACATACTAAGACATAACTATACTACAAATGGGCCTATATGTTGCTCGTGTGACTAACTATGGGGGGCAAACCTTTAACCTTTAATGACTTCAATGTGCCAATCCCAAAACCGCAGCACTGCCCCCCTCCCTCGTCAGACTCGTCCCTGAGTCGAAACCACACAGGTGTGAACGACAGGTTTTGAGAAAGACTTGGGACTAGTTTTTAATTACATGTGACACTTAGATGTGGTTCCCCTCTAACATTTACTCTAACCCCGTGTATGTGACAGTTTTACAACACTAAATATGTCCCACCTCATGCGTTGTGTAACTAACTAACAGACTCGCACCCACAACTAACCGAATTGCAGAATTAATTCTCAAACTACACATAAAGCCGGTGGGTAGCATCTTATTTACAATCACAAAACCTAATTATTTACATCTCTACAACCCAGGACCTGTTATTTTTGTGGAAAGAAGATTGGAGGGGAGAAAAAGCACAGCAATGCACCAATACACCAAAACACATTCATCAATGCACAGTTCAAAAAGTTCACCATTTGCTGCTGGGTCGCATCTTCTTCTTGCTTCATCTTCTGTGTGCAACAAAAACTTAGTTCTTCTTTCCTGGCACACCAGAATAAAATGTACAAGAACCCGTGTTCGTTTTTATTTGTCAGCAGGGCCAACCTTATGTGGTCCAACGGCGTGACATTGATGCCACTTAAAACCAGTGGTCCGAAGATGAAAGGCAAGTTTGCAGCAAACGACTGCTCAGCAAAGTGTACCGCCACAAAACGTGTGGTCCATGTGTAACATGGTGCAGCAAAGTGTCTGTGCACGTGGAGCAAAGTTATAATAAGGGGTATGGCAGCAAAGTACAGCGCAGTTCATCTGCACGGGTGTAGCAACACGCAGCCGCACATGTGTAACAATGTGCAGCTGCACAGGTGCATGAAGTACAGCCACACAGCTCAAAGTTGCTGCACACTCCTCCAAAGTGGGTGAGGAGGAGAGACAAAGCACAGTTAGCAAAGGAAAGGGCGCAAGGGTACACCAGAACACAAGGTAATGCAACATGAGGGCGCGCGGGAGAGCGAGCAGAGCAAGCTCGTCCCTAACCGTTCGTGCCCCCCCTCCCCCCCATGTCAGCTTACACTACCCTTGCCCCTCCCTGTATTTACAAATTACAAATCCGTCTCTATGTCTTGTCTCCCATATCCCCCTCTAAACCAAATTCGTCGTCCAATCCCTCCCAAGAAGGAAGAGATGGAACCAACATTATGTCTCACCCACGTCATGATGCGTCTTTCATTCCAAATCATCTGCAAAACTTGGTGTGGAGTTCTGTCACCTTGGTGAGTGCATGTGTATGGTGCGAAGAGATTTCATCATAACTATCCTCTAATAACATTAACTCTTAAACTACCCGGGGTCTTGCCCTGCCAATTGGCATCTTTAAACTATGTGGTTCTAAAAACCTGATTCCCATTGACCACCTGGTGCCCTACGAATTTGGGTCTCACTCCCCAATTTTTCAATCTGTGCCTTTGCACAATTTCGGGGCTGGGTCGTGTGGCTCCACTAGCAGGTCTACCTACCTGCGCACCTCTGCCACTGAGGTCGCCACCCGAGCTTCCCTTGCTCCTTGCAACTACCTAAATTGGGGAAGGCCCCTCCTGGCTCTCTCACCCCCCCCCTGATGCCCTCTCTGGCATTGGGCTACCCGGGTCCTTCTCCTGGATCCGCGGGCCCCATTGAACACTACTCTGACTCTAACTGGCTCCCAGAGCCTACCTGCGGCCTCACCTGGCCGACAAACTACCAGTTGCGGAGTGCTCCAATAACCATACGCACCAACAAAGTCCACACGCCCAGCCATTCTATGGACTCATGCACCCATCCAAGCACTTCCTGCTACTTCCTGCACCACTGGTGTCAATATCCAACAATTTACCGAAACACTCTACCTGACTTTACACTACCCTCCCCGGGTATTCGTGAAGGGGTCCATCTCCCCCCATTCATTCCTTCTCACCATGCATTCCACACCTTCTATCCCGCACCAAGCCTTCCACACCAAATATTTTCACGCACACCAAGTTCTCTTGCACACCTCTTGTGCTCACACACCTGTTCCCCACTTGCACACCATGCAAGTCAATTCACTCAACAGAATTCCACTTGTCCTCAATACACCACTCATACACCACCTCTGGTTATCCCCAATCAATGCCTCATTTGCTCAAGCTCATCCACACACAGTGATTCCCATTCAATTCCTCATTTGCTCAAGCTCATCCACACACACAATTTCTCCACACTACTACACACACACAGCATCAGCTAACTAACTGATTTCCTCTAATACTCGTGCTTCCCCATTTTCCCTTACACTAAGCACTCCCTTCGTCATGAACATCCACCTAATCTAACTACGTCCCCTCTACCTGTACAAAAGTCACTACTTAAATCTTGTCCCTACTGTCATCCTTCTAAATCCCTAACTATATCCTTGCCTGCCCTCGGCTAGTTTTCACTGCCACCCCCATAATCTACTGCTCATGTGCCCCAAAGACATGTGAGGAATGGCGAAACCACCACTCCCCCCACGCAGGGTACCATTCGCCAACACTATGGCTATTCGTACACTAACTCCAGCCTCTCGGTGCGGAAATACATTTTCACAGCTCCACTTCGAAAAGCCAAGCGATGCATGCGGGTGGTTGGTCTACTGTTGGTTGGGTCCGTCCGGCATTTTCGATTCAGGGGAGGAGGTTTTGTTGGGCCAAGGTTCCAGGCGCCATCTCTGCGCAGAGCCTTTCGGTCCCATGCACGATGGCCCAACCATCCACAGGCAGAGCACCGCACCCGCCAGGGGGCGCAGCTCCGACCTCTCCTTGAACTGTGCCGAACGCCTTTCCCGCCAAGGTGCGGCACCGACCATACAGGGCGGGGCCCAGCACGAATCGTGCACGCCGCCGCGGCAACGATCCCCGCCGATCCCCCCTGCACACAAAGCACACCACGCACCGAGGGCTTGTGTCAGCTATACGTCGCCCTAAATGCTCCCCCAGTCTGCGTCGATGCCCGGGCCGCGTTCTCAACACACGCGACCCGCTCCACTCTCGCACACCGAGGTGCTCCAGCGACTCCCATACACCCCCTGCATTCCGTTACTGCACTCGCTTGTGCATTCTCTTCCCTTGCACACTCAGGTGCACACCACTCAGGCGCACTCATGCCATTCGCACACTCCATTATCACACACCCTCGTGCATATCCTGATGCTCTCATACCACTCGCACACTCCATTACACACTTGGCCATCGCACACCCTCACGCACACTCTTTAGTTACACACTCAGTAACAACCACAGGTGTGCACTCCTCTGGTACACACCCAATCAGCGCACACTTACCCATGGGTGTGCACTCTCCTGTTGCACACCCAATCACACGCTCTGGTGTGCACTCCTGCACACTCTCCACAACACGCTCTGGTGTGCATCCGCTCTCACTCTCCTCGTCCATCGCACACTGTTTCACACTCATCTCCGACACACTCTTCCCACTCACCTCCGACACACTCTTCCCACTCACATTCCGTCGTACTCTCGCGCTTCGGTGCGCACTTTTTTTGCACACGCGTGCCATTCACTCGCGTACATCGTACCACGGACCTTTCACGAGCGCCCGGGTTACGTCGCGATCCCAAGCGCGCCAAAAATGTTTTCGCGCCAAACACTTTCGCGCCATACACACTCCTACTCACCTTTGGGACCCTCTTCCATGGCAGCACCTGCAAACTTTCATTTTTGTTAGGAAGCATGACATCACAATGCAAATCCAGACTTTGAGTGAATTCCATTTCGACCTCCCGTGATACATTTCCTAACTCTGCCGTCTCTTCAGCCCCAATTTCGACTATAATTTCTTTGTTCTCGACGACCGCCGGCGCCAATAAAATTTGCTTTTCCAATTCGGCGGCCGTCGGCTTTTCCACACCCCGAGTCGCGATTTCTATCCCCTCGGTCAACTTGACTGCGCTCGGCTCTACCTCACTCTCCCCGCGTTTCTCGCACCGCGTTACCTCGTCGCGTACCAATGCGACCTCTTTGCTCAACATGTGATCAATGTCCTCCCCCATTTTTTTAATGTTCCGGGTGAATTTGTCCCCCAATTATTTCCTCTCCCGGGTGGATTTGTCATTCTGGGCGTCCAATTTGTTTTCCAACCGCTCACCCATTGCATCCATTTTATGCTCCGACTTGATCATATAGGCCCGCATTTGTGCCATAAATAATTGGAAGTCCCCTGACCCCGTGGGCTCGGCACTCACCGCCACGTGCGGGGCGCCGCCATTTTCTACCTCTACAGCCAGCTCCTCATCAATGTCCTCTTCTTCTCCTGATTCTCCCTGGGGGTCCTGGGTCATTGATTCTTCGTTATCTACCTTCTCTTCTACCCCCACCAGCATTCGATCCCTTTGGCTAGCCATGGCACGAATTTTATTTTGGTTTTAAAAACTAAATTTCGATCGCTCGTAATTTTGGGCCAAATTTGTCCAAAAAAATTTGGTTGGGTTCCAAATCCAACTCCTGACACCATTTGTTGTGCATCTGCCACCGGCCTTCTTCCCTTACCAAGGGGGGATTAGTCCCCTTGTCTTGACTGACCTGGCGCGACCCGAGACCTATTACGTCCCTTCCGGACAGCGCTAAATAGGGTTTCGGTACCAAATTCGCTGTTACCTAAGTACTAGCGCTGCTCTGAAGCGAGGAAATAAGCCTCGCACGAACCACGTGTGTTGGTGATATGCCAAGCGGTTGCATACACGTGATCCGCACCGTTATAGATGGTGGAACCCGATTCAAGCGGTTCTATTCGGACCACGCTTAGCCAATGGAGAAATCACGGGAACGATTGAATCAGAAGGAAGAACAGAATTTATTTACACTATACAAGGATTGGTAGAAGGAAAGGGACACAGAGCAAGACTTTTGCAGTCTTACTTAATACCCCTGGACAAACGGGCCCGTCTCACACACACACACTCACATGGGGATTGCTGATGGGCAGGATGATGTTCACCAGCACGTCCAGGGATGGCTCTCGTGCAGCTCTCTCCGGTCCCCGGCACGTCCCGTGAATATGGAGGCAGGAGAAGGCAGGAGCTCGTAACGTGTCGCCTGAACAATCAGGTTATCTCGGGGCGCACGGTAGAGGGCGGACTTTGGCGCGACTGGCAGTTATCCACTCGCTTATTCACTCGCGGTTATGGCCGCGTTCACTCGCGTGGCCGAAATGCGCTATATTCATTACCGGCGCGTCTGGCTGCGCCCGCATACATGTACGGCCAACGCCTCTTCCTCTATCCCCTGGCGCGCACGTTCTATTGCGAGGATCAAAGTTCAACAACGGCGAGTGATGCAAATTCTCTGGCACAGTCCTTTCTCCTCAAGTCCTATCACGCCACTGGTGCAAGTCCAGTCCTATCGCGCCACTGGTGCAAGTCAAGTCCTATCGAGTGCTTTTCGTATGGGCTTATATAGACCCGCCCCGCGAACCTTCTGGAACTCACCAGACTCTCTTCACCACGCCCTCTCACGCCATGCCGCTCGAGCTCTGATTGGCTGGCTCATTCTTACCGCCCCCACTGCTGCCACGCCGAGCTCAACCCTCCTACACCTTTGGAGGCCAACCTCGTGTTACTCGGCTAGTGGACAGCCAAATGAGGCGCGGGATGGATTGCGCCCATAAAGGTAGAATGGAGGTTGGAGCAAAATGAATGTAGGGCCTATTCTCCTGTCTTTACACAACACAGGTACTAAGAGAGGAAATGGCCTATTCTTACATATACTAAGACATAACTATACTACAAATGGGCCTATATGTTGCTCGTGTGACTAACTATGGGGGGCAATGCTTTAACCTTTAATGACTTCAATGTGCCAATCTCAAAACCGCAGCAATACTTTAACCCATCTTCGTATTACGCACATTAATGGCATAGTTGCCAACATTGAGAGAAGAAGAAAGGCGTGGATGGAAAGGAACTGTCATGCTAGAGAGCAAAGCAACCTATGGGAGAGGAGGATCTGGGAGCTCCCAATATAAACTCAAATTGAAACATAAACTCAGACTTGGCCATGACCTCCTCTCCAATACAGACTTTGGTAGATTGATTGCAATGTCCTCATGTCACTGGGACACTTGGGTCCTCACACTAAGATGGTGGGCTTGGTGGTAGATCACTGTCTTCGCCTTCACCAACAGTTTCTGTGTGTGCAAGTACTGCACATACGACTCATGCATGCGGCTAACGCAACATTGATACAATGTTTTCCTTTGAGTTGCATCATGTCAATCAACCAATGAGAAACGTTCTACATTTCAGAGGTCAGTAATGCTTATAAATGGGACAGCATTTGTATTGTCATTTGTTGCCACGTACTTTGAATAGTAGCATGTAATATAATAACTTGTAATATAATATAAATATAAAATATAATAAAATATATTTATATAATATAATATAATAATATAAAATAACATGTAACATAATATAAATAATAAGTAGCATGTAATATAATATAAATATAAAATATAATAAATATATTTACATAATATAATATAATAATATAAAATAACATGTAATATAATATAAATAATAAGTAGCATGTAATATAATAACATGTAATATAATATAAATATAAAATATAATAAAATATAATTATATAATATAATATAATAATATAAAATAACATGTAATATAATATAAATAATAAGTAGAATTTAATATAATAACATGTAATATAATATAAATAATAAGTAGCATGTAATATAATAACATGTAATATAATATAAATATAAAATATAATAAAATATATTTATATAATATAATATAATAATATAAAATAACATGTAATATAATATAAATAATAAGTAGCATGTAATATAATAACATGTAATATAATATAAATAATAAGTAGCATGTAATATAATAACATGTAATATGATATAAATATAAATTATAATAAAATATGTTTATATAATATAATATAATAATACAAAATAACATGTAATATAAAATAAATCATAAGTAGCATGTAATATAAATAACAGGTTGAGATGGTTTGGTCATGTGTTGAGGAAGGATGAAAGTGACTGGTTGAGAAGAGTGATGGAAATGAATGTAGAAGGAAGTAGAGGATGGGAAGACCGAGAAAGACTTGGCTAAAGATTGTGGAAGAAGAAATGCGGGTAAGGGGGTTAACAAGGAGAGATGCAGAAAATAGGGCAAGATGGAGAAGATTGTCATGGGGACCGCAAGGCTAACCCCCACTCTAGTAGGGAAAATGGCCTTAAAATGCCTGTTGTTTGTTTGTTTGTTGTACTTTGAATCGTAGTTGTCGCCAATCAAATACAATGAGATTACGGATATGATTTTTCATGCAGCATCGAGGGAAACCTCCCGAAGGCCGACAGAAACATTTCACATCATGAAAATATATGAATAACTTCGATGAGACATATTATTTTGTGAAAGCGGTATTTTACTCTATTATTAGGCAATAAAATTGGTAGGCTTTTCAAGTATACAAAAAGCGGTAGACTACCATCAAAAGCGGTCGATTTGGCAACAACAGACTGTTTGTCCCATCTGAAAATGCTCCTTGTTTGTCTGCATAGTTTTCCGAAAACCCTCAACTCTTTTATTTTACTTTGGGCCAATCACCGTTGCTCTTCCATCCAGAGAGGCCTTGTTGGTTTTTGGGCCCGATCCTTCCCCTGTCGTGTTAATTTAAATAAATAATATTTTTCGTCCTGTGTTGTTATCTCAAACTTTGTGATTTATTCTCATGGGGGTTCCGTAAGGAGCGTCAGTCTGACCTCAGAGCTGTCGATGACCTGAACAGTCAATCGCGGATATCAGCTGAGACGCTTTGGGAAGCAAGGTTATTTTGTAATGACATCATTCAGGTATCGCACAAACATAGAATTATGATTGAACTTTCTTTTCCATCAGCAGCTAGTCAGGTGGATCACTACTAGTCAAACACCTGAGATTGGAGAGGGTGACACAACCAGGGCTCATTAAATCCTGTCCAGGTTTGCACCAATTCCTGCTCCAAATTTGTGATTTTATTTATTTATTTCCTTTTACCTGACAGGAGCGGGCAACCCAGGTAGAGACTGCCCCGAAAGCAGACTTCTGTGGCACCGTAAACAAGGTACGCACTCTCTCATCAGGTGCTGGCTCAGTGGGTTCATATCGAGACAGGTGTTTATACACCATAATGGGAGTGATTAATAAATAAGTTATTACCCATTCGATGTTTACTCTCATTAAAATGGAAAAACGTTCAAACATGCTCAAATGAACAAACATGATAATGAAAGAAAACATGCATCTTTTAATTATACCTGTTTACATATTACGTACAACAACATTGCTCACACACACTTATTGAGTGGTACCTGTATGCACTCATTCATTTGAATGTACACAGTGGAAGATATATGAAGCGTGCAAAGATGAGATGAGGAAGAACAAGAACACGAAGGAACGAGGAAAGGCAATCACCTCCTCCAGCAGGGACAGTAAAACGCCCAGCTCGACATTTGTCCAGGTGAACCTGATTAAGATTAAATAAAGATGTTGTACATTGCAATGATCCTCAACAGGTGTGCACAAATTATCCAGTTGATCAGTGATACCTTTTATTTTTCCATCAACTTTACCAGTGTGATGATGTCGGGAGTTGCAATGAGAAATAAAATGTTAAATGGAAGGTGAATCGCCGCATTAGTCATGAAGTTACCTGTATTTATACCTCATGTAAAAACTTTTACAAAACGAAACCCCACGTGTGGGAAATGGCAAAAACTTGCTTGTATTTTCAACTCTTTTGGATTATCTAGACTAGTGAGATACCCGTGCGGGTGGGAGGCCGGAAGCGAACAGGCAATGCAGATACGGCGAATGCTAAAACATGAAACCAATAAATTCCACATTCCTGTAGCACCTTCAGTCGCACGTCAGACATGGACAGCAAGTTCGTGAAGGACTTCCATGAAAAACGTACTCGTTCGCAAACAAACGGGTATGTTCACATATAGAAACATCGATCGTGGGTCCGTGGCGAATCTGCATATGGTGATCCGCGAAGTTCACATTTAGAAAGTATAAACCATCATGGCATGTCGTCATTCACTTGAACTCGATATCTCTTTTTTCATTCCAAACAACATAACTCCAATTAATCACAAAATAAACTTTTAACAACATTGTTAATGTTTCCTTCATTGTAAAAACTACCAAGTCAACAGTTTTTTGGTTTTTTTTGTTTGTTTGTTTTTGTATACAATATCGAGGCTCGTGAAAGAGCGAACATTAATCACATAAAAAGTCAAACCGACACAAACCGACACATAAAACACAAAATAAGGGGAGCGGTTGACAATATGGGGAAAGAGGGGGAAGGACACAAACACAACATTTGGGAGCAGGGACATCGAGAGAACTGTGGGAGGGAGAGGGCTTGGGGGGAGGTGGTAGAGGTATAAAACATATGGACACTGCAACGACTTCCAGGAAAGAAGTTGGAATTTTGAAATAATGTATCTGGTGTGAATTAGCGGGGGTAGAAAAGATCAAGGTTTTGGATGGGGGAAGATAAGAGATGGTGGTGAACAGCTGTTTTAAAGACCTGGAGGGAGGAGTGGGATTGAAGGGAGTGGGGGAGTTTGTTCCAGAGGCGGGAGAAAGGGGAATGAAAGAGTGAAGGTGAGCAGCGAGCCTAGATTTTGGCAGTTTAACAATAAGAGGGTTGCTGGCAGATCTTGTGCGACCTGTATGAATATTTGGGGGACAGAGCACAGAGAGAGCTGGGGGAGCAAGGCCGGAGAGGAGACGGTAGAAGACAGAAAGAGCACCAACCTGCCTGTGGTGAGTGAGTGAAAGGCCCTCGGAGTTAGCTTCATTGCAGGAGATTCCAATGATTCTGAAAGCTTTGGCTTCAACAGCGTTAAGCCGAGCTCGGTGTGAGGCAGGAGCACCGGCCCAGAGGGGGGAACAGTGTTCCATTTAGCTGCGGATG
This sequence comes from Myxine glutinosa, assembly GCF_964187855.1. Lineage (NCBI taxonomy): Eukaryota > Metazoa > Chordata > Myxini > Myxiniformes > Myxinidae > Myxine > Myxine glutinosa. Next base: position 369,992,069 of record NC_136261.1, on the reverse strand, counting down.
AAAGCCTTGTATGTGGTGAGGAGCTAAGGTTTGCCAAGGAAGGACTTCGCACGACGGAGGATGCCCAGTTGGCGACTGGCTTTGGAGGCCAGATTTGAAATGTGGTTTTCCCAGGAAAGATCATGGCAGATAGTGAGACCCAAAAGCTTGAGTGACAGAACTTCTTGGAGAGGATTATTCAGAAAGTGGATGGGATGGTTGTCCAGTCGGTCTTTTCGGAGAGACATCGTAAAAGTGTGAGATTTGTCAGGATTGAAAGACATGTTCCACTTGTTTGACCAGTCTGTGATTTTGTCCAGGTCTGCAGAGAGTGAGGAGGCTGCAGACTGCCGATCTGAGCGATGAGGAATGGAGCGACAGAGAGTGGAGTCATCAGCAAAGAGATAGAGAGGATTTTCCAGAGAGTCGGTTAGATCATTGATTAAGACCAGAAAAAGCACAGGGCCCAGCACACTACCTTAGGGAACTCCAGCCAGAACAGGAAGGGGCGCTGAGAGAAATCCATTCAGGGCCACATGTTGACTACGACCAGAGAGGAAGTCCGCAAGCCAAGCGTCGAGATTTCCATGGATACTGTTGTGGATATGAGGATTGTGTTTTTTTTATTGTGTTTTTATTACTATTGCTTTATTCTGGACCCTCCTTACTCCAGTTATGTAAAAAGGTCAAAGGGCATTCCCATAGTTAGTTCCATAAAGCATACATAAAGGACACTATAATATCCCTGTTCAGTAGTTTATTTCCTTATTCTGTGTATTAGGTTAAGGCTTTGTCTTCCATTAAAATGACACTCCATTGCACCAAGTGAAATAAGATAGAGTCCCTTCATTCCCCATTCCCACTCCCAAAACCTCCATTGCCAAGCCTCAATTTCCAGCTACATCCCCTGCAAGTCTCCATTGCCAACTGCACTGGGCAGTTTGCCAGTTTGTTACAGCTGTGGGTTGTTATCCCCTCCAAAACCACCATTGAACATGTGCTCGGGTCGGGGAAGAAGGGCGTGCCCGCCCATCGTCATCAAGGGTGGAGCCAGAGGGTTGCGCGACCAACCAGGGCCGAGGTGAGCACACCGATGGGCGTGTCCTGAAGGCCGGCGGCTTGATCGCTGGAGGCATTATAAAAGCGTGCGCGCAAGAAGCAAGCAAGTTGGGTCGTCGGTGGTCGTCAGTGGTCGTCAGTGGTAGTGTTGGTCGTCAGTGGTCAGTGGTTGCAACGTGGTTGTCGATGGTGAGGAGTTGTTGGAGAGAGATAATATCCAGGGAAGCACAAAGCCTGCTATTCGTCGCCTTGCTCGCCAAAGTCGGACCAAAAAAGGAGTTAACAGCAAGAAGCCTGGAGAGAGCACGCGACGTCCACGCAGCAACACAGCAGCTTCAGATACAGCATCTTGGGGCCTGGACGGCAGTTTGGAGCAGGGCCGCGAAGGAACGGCGGCTGCCCAACGCGCCGATCATGCTGCAGGACCCATTGGACCTCCCTCTCCCTCCAGCCATCCACCTCCTGCCATTCCTATCATCATCCCCCGTGTAAGTGTGTTCGTAGTCTGTCTTTTGTCTTGTCCCTGGGAATAAGTTAAGCCTGTTAGATAAGCTAGTAATTTGCACTGTGTCTCTAATATCTTCTGTATATTATTTTCTTATCTTTCCTTCTCCTTGGTTTTTTTGAGCCTGTAAATAGTAAATAAATTATATTCGTATTTCCAACCTTTTTGTCTTCTTCTTCACACCCGTGTCGCCTTAGTCTTTTCCCTATTGAATATCTGTGGCGCGATCTGGCCAACATTCAGGAATCGGGTTAGTTGGGGTAACTGTACGGCCGCGGTGCCATCCGCTCGGCAAACACAACATGTTATCCGCGGTCCGTAAAAATACCATTGGAGGAGAGTTTGGTGAGCAGAGCGGGGTGCCAGACCGTATCGAAGGCACGTGATATGTCGAGGGAGACAGCTCTGATTTCCTGTTTGGCATTGAGGACCTCCATCCATTGTTGAGACAGCAGAAGCAACATGTCCAGAGCAGAATGACCTGGTCTGAATCCAAATTGATGATCGGAGATCAAGCCATTGGAGAAGAGGAAGGATTTGACATCCGAAGCAATGATGGATTCCATGACTTTGCTGATAATTGGGAGCAGGCTGATTGGTCTGTCATTGCAAGGATCTGTTTTTGCACATTTTTTGTGTAAAGCGGTAATGTTTGCTGATTTCCAAGATGCTGGCAGATGACCTTGAGCAAAAAAGAGTGTGAAAAGAACAGAGAGAGGGTGAGATAGAGCGACAGAGCAGGATTTTAGGACCCGTGGGCTGATGCCGTCTGGTCCAGTTGCAGAATCAGAGTCGAGGTTTGACAAAAACTTCTCCACCTTGTCAGGAGAGAAGGACACAGAGTCCAGGAGCAGTTGGGTTCGACCTGGGTAAGGTGGGAACAGGGAGGGATGGGTTTGGAGGATGGTACAGAACACATATGAACAAAAGGTGGGAACGGACAGGAAGCCCTAGTCAGAGGTACTCCTGGGGGTGGGGTGGATAGAGGGCAGTGCAAGGAGTGTGCAGAAGAGAGATTTTGATAAAGATAGCAACCGCACCACCAGGACGAGGCTCAGGTCTATCATACCGGAGGAGGGAGTAACCAGGAAGAGATATTAAGGAATCAGAGACATCTTGATGGAGGAAAGTTTCTGTTAAGCAGATCAAGTCTGGATTGTCAGAAGCAACCTGAATGGAGAGATCAGTCAGGTTTGAGCGAAGACCCGGATGTTTGAGGTCCATATCGTTAATGAGGAGAGAGGGGGAGCATCGGGTGCAGGAGAGGGGAGGGGTGGGGTAGGGGCGAATGAAGGATGAGCGGGTGAGGTAGGAAGAGCAGTTAATAGCGTGTCATAGATTACAGAAGAGTTACAAGAAAGGGAAGGATGAGGACAAAAGGTTTGATTGTGATGGGATGAGGCACAGTAAGGGGTTCTTTGAGGGGTGGCAGAGGAAAGTAGAAGGTTGGGTGAGGTGGAGGTATGAGATATAAGGGAGATGAATTCGGGAGGAGGCAGCTTTGAGAATAGGGTGGGAGAGGAGAGAATTGGAGAGTGATGGTAGGGGGGGGAGATCTGAATGGGAGTGGTTGTGGTGGAGTTTTGAAGGGGAGGGGTTAGGGGGAGTTTAGGAGGGGAGAGGCAAGGAGGGAGTTTAGGAGGGTAGGGGCAATGGGGGAGATTTGGAGGGGAGGGGCAAGGGGGGAGTTCAGAAAGGGGATGATTAATGAAAGACAAACATTTATAACAAATTGGGTTCATTGTGATTTTCAAGTTAGCGATCCGTTTAAGAACGATGGAGGAGGGGTGGAATGAATTTGAATTTAGAGCATGTAGTGATTTAGAATTATAAGAGATTGAATATTTTTTTGAAGTGGAATGAGTTGGAGAGGAAATTGAAAAGAGCCTTTTAAATAGGAAGAACAACAGCGTGTTGTAATACACCACTGAATAAAACACTGCAGGGGAAAGTTTAAACATATTTAAACAGAACCGTGAAGAACAATCTAATATTCACAAAAAAACCAATGGGGAGAGGGAGCCTAGAGGGACAACCACGAATCACGTGAACAGGGCAAAAGATGTCAGCAAAACGTACAGGGCAAAACAGATCTGGGGAATGGCGTGAAATGGGGGTGAAACACGTGGTCGAAGAACGAACGAACGAAAAGAACAAAGAAGGAAATGGTGTTTTTTTTGTTGTTTTTTTAGTTAAGATTTTAAACAAGGAAGTATGGGGTGAAAAGACTGGGAAAAAACTGAGAGAACGAGAGTAGCAGGACCGCAATCGACCGCTGAGAGAAAACAAAGCCTCCAGGTAGGAAGCTTAAAGAACAACAACAAGGTCGCAATATATTGTTACGGTTTTCCGCCACCCTTCTTACCCTTACCAGGGGAGGGATTAAGCCCCTTGTTCTTTCTGGGCCTGGCGTAACCGAGAGACTTGAAACGCCTCTTGAAACTTGAAACTTGAAAGACTTGGCTTGAAACGAGAGACTTGAAACGCAAATGCATGGTAGGGTTTCGGGACCAAGTCTCGCTCGTACCTAAATACCCGCGCCGCCACAGAAGCGGGGAACCAAGCCTCGCACGAGCCACGTGTAATTTGAGTGCACCGAGCGGATTGCGTACCACGTGGTCCGTGCAGTCACCATTAATGTTGGACCCCGATTAGAGCGGTTCTATTTGTACCTCGCTTAGTCAATGAGGGAAAACACAAGAACAATCGAATGGAAGGAAGAACACAGGTTTAATTATTATTCCCAATATTATGTACAATGATCGGTAGAAGCAGAGACACAGAGCAGAACTTAAGCAGTCTTATTCTAAACCCAGACTCGGGTACATTCACACTCACACGGGGAATTGCAGGCAGGATGATGTTCAGGCCAAACGCGCCGACTTGGTCATCCAGGAACGGCCCCGTCCGGCTCTCCTTGGTCAAAGCACGTCCCACGATGATGGCAAGCAGGCGGTGGAAGGATCCTCGTAGCGCGTCTCCCGAACAAAAGCAGATGATGATGAGGCAGGAAGGCGGGAAATGTACGCGTCTCTCAGTGCGGCTGGCAGTTACACAGCCCGTTATCACTCGCGTAACTCAATGCACTATATGAGGCTCGGCTTCAAGCTCAACCGAGCGTCACTTTTATATGAGCGCGTATCCTGGTTCATGCGCGTCTTTCGCCGATCTCGTATCTTTCAAAGTCCTCTGCTGACTGCCAACTCACCGCACCGCTCTCTTCAATCCAACTCAGTCCTCGTACCTCAATTGCTGGTGGGGGCTTTGCGCAACCGCTTATATCAATACGCCCCGAACCTTCTTGAACCTTCCAACCACGCCATGTGACGCAGTGCTGCCGCCACACCCTCTGAGCCCTGATTGGTGGCTCGTGCTTACCGTCAGCTTCTCTGCCACCCTCATTCGGTCCCGCCCCGACCCTCCTCGGCCTGCCTCGTGTTATTTCGCGCCAAAAGAACCAAAGGCAGCACAAAGAGGCATGAGGCAATGGAGGCGGGATAAGGCAATGGAAGTAGGAGGAGGACCTATTCTCCTTACTCTACTCAACGCAGAATTAACACAGGAAAAGGACTATGCTCACAAATACTAAGAGATAACTGCACTATCGCGAGGCTACATGTTGTTTGTGTGACTAACTATGAGGGGAAAATTGAACCTTTATTATACAAAACTCAAAACCGCAACAATATCGTGGCACGAAATACTCGACCACTCTATACAGGTATGAAAGATTAACACCGTTAATCTTCCAAGGGACGCACTTTAGGTACACACACGTAAGATAAATACAGTTTCGACAAAAATACAATTGTGAACAATTACTTAACTCCGAATGTGCGTGAAGGTCGGGACAGCTTCGAAAAACCAATTTTTCGGTTTTCGAAAAACCGAAAAACCAGTTAAAAGGATGTTGAGCCGATAGGTGTTAAGGCCTTGGCAAGATCGATGGAGACAGCGATCTGTTAGCGTATACCCCGCCCAAATAGCTATGTGAAATTCTCTCATTTAGAGATTAAACGTCGTTTGAACTTTGGCCGAGGTCATTATTTACTCGTAATGATGTTTATATACGAATCAAAAAGAAGATAATTGGTTTTGAGTCGTCCTTTCCGCATATCTCATGGGATTGTGAGTTGGAGAGACGACCGTGATGGCGTGGAGGGGGTTGGCATTCTCTCAAGCAGGGATTCAACCCATCTTCTTATAAAAGGTCTTTGTCCGAGGTCACCGAGTCCGATCGGTCCAGCCGATCGGTGCAGCCGTTTGTGCGGCACCCAGGAAAATAACGTTATGCGAGAGTCCAAACCTGAAAATGCTGGAGGCCAAAGCTGAAATTGGAAAAACAATATTCCCTATCTTACTCCAGGAGATCCCAGGATTACCCATCCAAAATATCGTTGCGATGGGTTCAGCCGTTTTTGCGGTACCTTCGGATGGACAGACGGACATTTGGTGAATTATAATAAGATAATTCTCCTTGTGTAGAGAAAGCAAACACACACACACACAGATGATATTGATAACACGAAGGGAAAGACCACAACTCTATAGAATAGATAATAATAAACGGACAAAAAGAATAACAAGGAGAGCCAACAGAGGACTCAGAAAATTATACCAAGGGACACCTACTTGTTCTTAGTTTCCTCATTCTGTCAGGCTTGTACATAGACTCTCACGAGCATCTCATAAGAAGTAGTGATTCATCATTCAGGCAAAAAGATCGATCAAGTTCATGTTGTACAGTATGCAGAGTTGTTGTCGACGAGTGTGTGTGGTTGTGAAACATATATACTTTTAAGGATGACAGCCCAGTATCTGACCACATGACCTACTACTCCTACTCCAAGAGCGATGACCTCAGCAATATCAAAAGAGCAGCGAAGATCATAGAAAGAGTGGTGAACATGAACAACTCCGAAGAGATTGCTCAAGGTGAGATTTACCTGAAATGAATGTGATTAAGAATAGATACGAGAGAGGGTAAAATACATTAATTGAATCGTGAACTGAGATCGTGAACTGAAATCGTGAACAATATGAACTGAGAATGTGGGTTGAGGAGAGTGAGAAAATTACATCATGTGGACAATCGGTGTGCCATACACTGTGCTTATTCACTTGTGGCAGCATAGAGGATGCAAAAATGAAACACAAGTTACTCCCAATGGATGAAATTAAGTATAGGGAGAGAGAGAGAGGAGTCTGTACGGGTTGCCCGGTTCGAATCCTGTGAATAATGTCAAAATGACCACGACCGTCACTCACCCCAAATACTCCATGTCAGATCTGCATCTGCCAACTACAGATTGGAGTCCCCGAAGTGGGTGAGGGACACGCGGATAGGCGATGATGTGACTGATCTTAATCTTCAGCTTTGCAACCGAAGTCACGTGATGTGATCATCTGGTGGTGTGGAGACTGCAACCAATCCACCTTTAACCAAATTTATGAAGCCACAAGGACAACCAAAATTCACCGAGAGAACAGGTCATATCCATACACTTACCAGCAGTGGGGCTGCCCAGCGCCACCTGTGGGAGGTTAGGGAGTCGCATCCCAACTGCCTGGCTGAACGAGCTTTTCAATGTGGTTATTTTGGCCATGAAAGAGTAACAGATAAAAGCGCAAAAACACGCAACCAAAATTACTTATTAGATTAAATGATCAGGATTAAATAATTAAATTGATATATGTGGGAAAATTACATGCCCAGACCAGGAATCAAACCCAGGTCCTCTGGAAAACTGTACCAGTGCTCTCCCATCTCAGCGATCTGGGCATGTAGTTTCCCCACATATATCAATTTAATCCTGTTTATTAATCGAATTGCTTCACTCCGCCCCCAGTGGTGTTTCTAATAGAGGACATGGATTTGTTCCCCCATTGGAGGAAGACCCTCTCGTGTCCAGGCCGTTGGGTGTAATAAAATTTGTTGTAATAAAACACCGATTTTTAAAAACTTTTTTTAAAGTTAAAATGTAACTGAAAAATAAAAGATACGTCGTAAAAACCCGGCCGGAGGTCTGAGGGAGGTGGTGTACTGGGGGCACATCTGCTCTGTGAGGCTGCAAGTTCAACTTTCCCATCCAGTTTTTGATAAATTTGTATTGACCTTCCCTTCCAGCTCGAACTGATAATTTCAAATAAATATTAATTTGTGTTCAGTTCCTTTTTATTTATACGTGTTGTTTTCTGACTTCTGATTTACAGTACATATTCAATTAGAGCACAAAATCTATTTGTCCGCCCCATCACCATCCGTTCCATACCCCCTCCACCATTCCCCCATTTCCCTCCACTAACCCCCACCCACCATTCCCGCCATCCCTCATTCACTGAGAAAGCAGACATGGTCAAAGAGGCCTATCCCTCTGAAGTGACGTGTGGTGAGGTGCGCGGAGCGCACCGAGTCACGCTCTTGTATAATGATGTAAACATGAACCGATTCAATTTTGGGGTCAGGTGGTCAAAGGTCAGAGGTCATGTCGAGTAAAAATGTGATAACTTGAGAGCAGCTGAATGGATTGAAATCAAACTTGGTACAAGTAGTATAATGATGTAATAATGTGGGCGGAGGCATATCAGTCGACGTCGTGATGTCGAAGAGTGTTGTTCTAGTTTTCTTAGATTTTGTGTTCTCGCCCGGGAATAGCACGGGTACTTCACTAGTATGAAATATTTATTTACAGATTACAGGTACTTTGAAGATGCATCAGATGATTTTCGAGGCACAGCCGGTACTCTTCTTCCTCTGTGGAGTTTCTATAATGAGAAAGTGAAAAATATGGCTGTCACTGCACTTTGCTGGTATGTAGAAGCACGCACGCACAGAAACACACACTTATGCCTATTTTGTTACCCGTCTTGTATTTCCGTCCCCTACTGGCACGTGTTTCGACACCACTCTTATCACTCCTCTCTTCCATCTATGGCATTGTATCCAATCTGCCAAGGAACCCGCATTATGAAGACCTCATTGTGGCTGGATATGGCTCATGTAAGTGTGCTACATCACCTTCTTTGAAATTACGATTTCACTGATACAATGCTACTATGACAGCATTCCATTGTTACCCTCGCCAGAGGAGAGGGTATTGCATTTGAGTCCGTTTTTCTGTCTGTTTGTTTGTCCACGCAGAATAAATATGATTTCCTCTGCAACCGTTGGTCCGATCGACAGGACATTTTCACCATAGGTGCACCTCCTCCTGTGTAATTTTTAAATGATAATTATGACGTCATAGGTCACGTGGTATGAGCGCCATCTTGGAAAAACCTAAAAACTTTGCACCAAAAATATAACATATAAAACTCTATATTCCCGAAAGCGCTGCATATCATTGAGACATCGCTCATTGTAAATAACTCTCCATGGGGAATAACATATGTTAATGATGATGCCATAGGTTCCTCCATTATGAGGTCATAATTCGACAAGTACAAAACTTAATCCGATCAAAATTACATTTCTTGAGCGTCATCTATGGATAAATTGGTGGAGAAATTTTTTCATGAGGTCATTGGTCACGTGGATGGCAGCCATATTTGTTGAAACAAAAGCATTAAAACCACTAAAAACACGTCCCGGTGAGGGTCTGCCATCTCTGATTGCTCTTTCTTGTTGGTATTTTTGTTTCATCCTGTAAATTATGGGGGTATGGTATGTATGTGTGGCACAGCCTGATTTGGGGGGAGACAATGGGGTCAAACCCCCTTCCCCTCCCCCAAACGGGATGATTTTATTTCAGTAGTTCACAATTAAGATAAGAAAACACTAAATCATATGCACCCACAAATCCTAAAGTGAGTGGCAAAGTGAAACGGAGTCACGGCAGATATGGCGGTATTTACAGAGTGTGATGTGACTGGCTGCATCCTTTTCAAATTACATTGACAGTTAGCTACAGTATGTGACATGTGAGGGAATGGGACTAAACGCTAATATAAAACTTAAGCGATTAAAGTTTCAGTTGAGTAGAATGATTTGGTGGACCTATCCAAAGAAAAGCTAAATTAGGAAGTTTTTTTTTGTGAAAGCAACTATTGAAGCACTGGCGGATGATTCATGGCAGGGAACTAGTTCATATAGCACCTCACTTGAGAAAAAGGGCATGGAAAGGGTCTTTTCAACTCTTGATTTGTGTTTCCGAGCACAATCTACAGGGTGGCCAGAAAGTCCCTTTACCCCCACTAAATTTCTCGTACCTTTTTCCCTTTCCCTCTGCGGATCTAACGACTCCATACAACCCTTTGTGGGGCTTCATCAAGGGGAAAGTGGCGACAAACCAGTATTGGGCGATTGAAGAATTGCACGTTGTACTCGTGGCATCTTTCACACAAGTGACTCGCCAAATGCTACACAACATGTTTAAGAGGACTTGGCGACAAATTCAGTAGTGCAGGGAGATTGACGGAGCACATACAGATACAATAAATGATTAATTAATTATTGTAATTACTGCCCAATGAAACCTGGATATTAAAATAGTTTAAGAACGAATGCTTTACTGGAGCGACTTACTGGAGTAAAACGACTTTCAGGTCACCCTGTATATTTCGTACGAGCTGCGATTTTGGCTAAATCTTGACATTCTACCACCCTAAGAGCATGAGCAGCAAATTTGATTGGCCGAGATGGTGTAAAATGGCATAATATTTTGTCTAAGTACTGTTTTAGCTTACCTGGAGGTTCCTGGAAGTGCCTGCAAGGATATTGTGTCCTTCAATGTTAGATTATGACGTCACTAAAAACAGTATGTTTTCCTGTTTGGATTGATTTGAAATTTCGTTTTCGTTTGGAATGACTTTCCTCGCTTTCAGGGTTGCAAGTTGGTAGGACACCACCAAGTCAGGTCAACCTACACCATTACCCATGATGGTTTCTCTCTCATGCACCCTCCTCTACCCCACCCCAATCTATTTGCAGGTTGTTATGTTTCCACCACGCCTCCTCTATCTCTCTTCCTCCTGTTCTTTCATCACCTTGTTATATCCATTAATTGCCCAGATTCCCACAACTCGGTGTGTTACCTTCCCCCTTCCATCACATTGCTATTCTATGAGCCAAGGTTGTCTCCACAGAAGGCTAAGGGGATTAGCATGACCTTTCCTTTACCAGTCCAATCAATTTGATGGTTGTCAGGGATGGTAATCCAAACATCATTTTGCTGGGAGGTCAAAAATTAACAACACAGTCGGTAGGACAATGATTGCTTTATATCAAGGAACCTATATCAAGGAACACATTTGCATGTGAAGTTTTGATGCATGTTACCCTCAACAATCCCACACACCCCAGGTAAAAATAATATTGAATCCTTCATTCATTCTGCTTATTCATTCCCTCCTCATCCTCAGTTGACAGTAAAAGAGAGTCGGATGGGATACTCGTACTCTACTCTTTGAAGAATCAATCTTTCCCTGAAGCAATGTTTCCCATTGAGAGCGGAGTCCTTTCCATCGACATCCACCCCACTTTCGCTCACCTAGCCGTGCTAGGTTGCTACGATGGATTCCCGATCGTGATGTCTCTTCAGAATGAGCTGACGAGTCAATACGCATCAAAAAGAGGAGTCCATGGGGACCCCGTATGGCAGGTATTCATGTTCAGATCATTTTCACTCGGTGATTAACATCACTTCATTATGATTTCACAACAAGGTAGACCACTCTAATGCACAGTCAGAAGTTCCTTTCAATATGACGTTTCCCGGTTCGTGAACAAGCACAGCCTGCCAAGCGCTTCACCTCTTTCCAGGTTGAATGGCGTGAGTAATGAAATTGGTCATTTTAAATGTCCGTTTTTCATCACATTCCTCGCCACACGTTCAACAGGTTTGTACCCTCGGACCTTGCTTATTCGTGGGTACATGTAAATCCGCGAATATTGAAACCCGCGAATAGTGGGGCATTGTTTTAATGGAAAAAGGGGGGATAGGTTCCCAAGTCACGAAAATCCATGAATAGAGAGGACCAAACCATGAATAGAGAGTCAAAATCCGCGAATGGTGAAGCAAATCCTGCGAATGTCGACGATAATCTGCAAAGGTTTTATAAATATCGTATGTGAAGCTAACGGCTCGTGAAATTTTTTTTGCGCCCCTGAAAAACCGCAAATTTGCGGAATACGACCGCGAATAGGAAAAAAAACCCCGCGAATGCACGAAGCACGGCCGCGAATAGGAAAGAAAACCCCCGCGAATTTGTGGAACACGGCAGCAAATAGAAAAAAAAAACGCGAATTCGCGGAACATAGCCGCGAATAGAAAAAGACCCCGCGAATTAGCGGGACACTTTTCCGCGAATAGAGAAACAGGTCGCATTTTATCACCCGCAAATACCAGGGTCCGACAGTATTTAGAAATTGCCATTCTGGCAGTGGATTTTGGGAAGTTTTATGGAAACCTACTGCTCTGGGTGTATTGCTATTTCGGGGACAATGAGCTATGAACATTTCATGAAGGTGAACCTTTTGAAAAAAACAGGTGATATATATACAGGCAATTTATATCAGATCACCCTTTAAAAACTCATCCGTGTATTATTATATTCCAGTTTGAGTTAACCTTCTTTTCTTGTACACAGCATATGGCTGCTTGTCGTATGATTGCAAGGGAGCACAGCCTCCTGTAGGTCTGGGCAGGGCTTTATTTAATTTTATTTTTGCACAACCACGGTCCCCGAAAAAGACCAACCCCCGCTTTGCGGGTAAAATGGCCTCTAAACGGTGGTTTATACAAAGTCTGAGCCATGGAAGAGCAGGGAAGGTTATGTGACAGAAGGAACGTAATGTTACAGAATGAAGATAATGTGACGGGATGACAGGTGTACCTGACGAGCATGAAGGGAAGGGCTGAATGAATGATGACAGACAAGGGGAAAGTGGGGAAGAACATATAGTAACCTGTGAGTGGGAGAGCTTGGATAGGGAAGAGTAAATGGGGTAGAGAAGATCATGGACGATTACTCAAGTTCACTTTTATTTTAGAGTTCACTCATTAATTTACAGAACGTTATAAAATGGAGCAAACCATAAGTGTTTTGGGTTTCAACCTGAGCTCACATCATCAATTCTATTATTGTTTCATTGTTGCCGTTCTTCTAATCACTGCATTTAATATTTTCATTCCTTCTATGTTTATTCTCTCATTCATTCCCGAATTGTCCAACCAGGTGAAATGGCAGCAAAATGATATGGATGATCGTCTAAGATTCCTCTCTGTTTCCTCCGATGGTCAAGTTGTGTACTGGACGATGCGAAAGGTTTGTTACATCATTTAATTTTTAGCCTCGTCGCAGACGCTGCTCATAGAGTGCCCTCTGCTGTTGTTGTTGTTCTTGTTCTTGTTGTTGTTCTTGCAGAGAAGACAAAACCTCAAAGCTCCACCCATTCTGGGAACCATAGCTCCACCCATTCTGGGAGAGGATTCATATAAACAAATATCCACCATTTTATTAACTCGCATAGCTTTGAGGCCTGTTTTGTAGGCCCATGGTGTCTTGCTCTCTCACACAGTTTTCTTTCAAATCAAATTCGATATATCATTTCATTTTTCACAGTCGCTAACATAGTTTTAGACTCGGTTGAAAAAAAACGGGAAGAAAATCCGATGAAAGTTGCCGTTTATAGAACGAAATGAATTCTCAAAGGACTGTAACTTCAAGTCCATTGAGATTTTTTTTTTTTAAATCGCGGCATGGTCAGTCATACACCGCCCGAAATAACAGACGGGGAAAATGCCGAGATATATATATATTTTGTTTAAATCGCGGCATGGTCAGTCATACACCGCCTGAAATAACAGACGGGAAAATGCCGAGATATATTAAAAATTCGTCCATTTGATGACAATCGTCACGATGAAATATTTAATTTATACGTTGTCACAATAATGTGGAGAGAGGAGCATAGCTTCGTTCACGTGTCGCTACACACGGGAAATTGCCGATATATATATTTTTTAAATCGCGGCATGGTCGCGGCATGGTCATGGCATGGAAAAATAACATCAAGTAATCGAATCAATAGGAATGTCCTGTGCCTATAACATCGACGTTATAGGCACAGCTGCATCTAGGCATTGTGTAACATCGACGCGGCTTTTGTTTTAATTAAAACTTTTTGTGCTTGTTATTTATAGGAGCAAGGCTCTGATACTGTATTGTTCTATTATAACGCTATAATAATAATAATATTATACTCATATATTGTTCTTTTATAGGACCTAATAATATTTAACTCATATTATACTACTAGCAGATAACCCGCTTCCACCGGGCTGTTTTGATGGAATAGTTTCCAAATGAGTGTGCAATATTTCGGGAGTTTGACAGGAATGTCCTTTGACAGCGTAATGGCAAGGACCCGTGGAAATTCCGCGTAGTGTAAAATTTGTCTTCAAGTCCTCAACCCCTCTCTCTTTCAAGTCCGCATCCCTCCCCCCTCACCCCCTCCAAACAAGTATGCATCCCTTCCCCCCTACCCCAACCTCCCAAATTCCATTACACATCCCTGCACTCCTCCCAACTTCAAGTCCGCATCCCTCCCCTTCCCAACTACAAGTCTGCATCCCTCCGCCCCTCCCGACACCGAGTCCCCTCTCCCTCTCTCATCGCCACGTCAACATCCCTCCCAACTCCAAGTCTGCATTCCTTCCCAACTCCAAGTGCACATCCATCCAAACTCTATCTGCAGATTCCTCCAAACTCCAACTGCACATCCCTCCAAATTCCAAATGCACATCCCTCCACACTCCAAGTGTGCATTCCTCTCAACTCCACGTCCACATACGAGTCAATAACCGTTAAGATTGCTTAGGTTTCTCGGGGAAGGAAATCGATGAAAAGGAATTTTTCGTTGGAAATTTACGGTCTGATTCGGAAATCAGACCTGTATATTCGGAAATCAGACAAATTTACGGAAATTGACGGAATTATTTGTGGTCGTATTATGTTTTACTTCTGGTAGGTGTGCAAACCAGCCACACTGAGATTATACATCACCCGTGAAATTTTGTGCTTCTGCTCACACAAAGCATTGTCAGAGTGTTCTTTTGTACGCCTCACATGTGCATTGTGCATGAAAATAAATTGGAAGCATTAATAAGGGGTCACAGGTTCGGTTTGTAAGGGAATTAACATTTGTTTTTTTTGCTATGATTGTCCTTTGACAATCACGAACTGTTAAGACTGATGAGGTTTCTCGGTAAAGTAAATTGACAACTTATATATATATATATATATATATATATATATATATATAAATAAGCGTGGCTCGGCGCACCACACGTCGCTTCACAAGGATAAGCATCTTTGACAATGCCTACTTTCTCAGGGAGTGAAGGAATGGGGGTGATGGTGGATCATGGCTTGAGGGGGAATGGAATGGTGGATGGTGGGGCAGGTCGGCCAAATAGATTTTGTGCTCTGATTGAATATATACTGCAAATCAGAAGTCAGAACCCAACACGTAAAAATAAAAAGGAACTGAATACAAATTAATATTTATTTTAAATTATCAGTTAGAGTTGGATGGGAAAATCAATACAAATTTATCAAAAACTGGATGGGACAGTTGAACTTCCAGCCTCACAGAGCAGATGTGGCCCCAATACACCACCTCCCTTCGACTTCCAGCCGAGTTTTTACGTCATATATTTTATTTTGCTCATTCAGGGTGTTTTGGGTCTTTGGGGTCTTTTCGGTCTTTGGTGTCTTTTGGGTCTTCCGGGTCATTTGGGTCTTCAGGGACTTTTGGATCCTCTGGGTCATTCATGGTATTTGGGGTATTTGGGGTATTTAAGGGTCTTTAGTCTCTTTAAGGCTATTTTGGGTCTTCAGGGGCTTTTGGGTTTTAAGAGTCTTTTGGTTCCTCTGGGTCTTTACGGGTCTTTGGGGCATTTTGATTTTTTTGGGGTATTTAAGGGTCTTTTGGATCTTCGGGGTGTTTTGGCCTTTCTTTTGGGTGATTGGGGTCTTTTAAGTCTTCAGGGTGTTATGGGTCTTTGGGGTCTTTAGGGTATTTTGGGTCTTGGGTATTCAGGGTCTTTTGGCTCTTCGGTGTTTTGGTTGTCATAAGGGTCTTGGGGGACTTAAAGGGTTGTCAAAGGTCTAAGCTAAGTGGTCTCAGCAGTCTAAAAGGTCAAATGGTATATTCCAATAGTACGCAATACGTAATTAAGAGTTAATGGACTGTGTTTTGGGGTATTATTTTAATTTGAAGAAGAAGAAGACGTTTTGGTCAGAAATATGCAAACATAAGTGTCCATATACATTTGCTTTGGTCTTTAATTTCCGAGGCGAACGGCCAAATTATTGGTGGTTATTTTTTTATGGCGTGCATGGGACGGACGGTGGCGAGGTGCTTACCTGAACAAAGCACACGGATTGATTCCCGAAACCCACGAACAAAGAAACACAACACAACCAATACAAAAATGCCACAATAATTTAATGAAAATAAATGCAATACGAAAGTGATGAAATTAAAGGTGAAATAAAACTAAGATTCTACTTTGAGACGTCTCCATCAGACCCAAATACACAACAGGGGAATGATTAAATAAAAAATAAAAAATTATTCAGTCAGCCGGTACTCAGCTCTGGTCCAAAATGTGTTGAAGGCTTGTTGGTCTATGCCGCCGGTGTAGCCACTTGCGCGCTCTGACAATGGCACTGAAACCCCGCGTCGAAAATGCCGAGGTGCGAAGCAAACAGTCAAACGGCCCTTCCTCGCTTACACCGCCAAGCGCAACGTGCCTCCAGCTCCCCCGAAAAGCACCACAGTCCAACAACACCCCCTCCTCCAACGTTGCAAAAGTTCCACAAAGATCAGAAACGTCACCTCACAAGCGCACACAAGACAAAAGCGACCGCCCGAGACAAAGAACAGACCGAGAGAGAGAGAGGCTCTTCTTCCTCCTGCTCGAATCTTCTCTATCTCTGACATCATCCCGACCAATGGCCGAGCTCCATCGAAACACCCCACGTCCTCTCGACCAATGACGAAGCTCAGGCATGACCTGTTGGTTACGATCCGTTGGGAGGTGGGGTTTAGTTGTCGATCGAGAATTTTCAGCTTCTGTCGGAAATTATGCCGGTTATGGTTGGTTAATGGACGGTTGTTGTTATTGTTGTTGTTAGAATGAGGGTCCACGGTTCATGCTATACCTTTACAATCCTGCCTCCACTTTGGTATTTCATCATCTACCCCCCACAAATGTAACAATATATTATATATATATGTAAAATAGATAAGTAGACAGGAGATAGATAGAAGATAGATGGAAGATAAATAGAAGATAGATAGAAGATATATATATATATATATTGAAAAAAAGATCGATTAGATTTTTATAAAGATATAATCAGATGTTAGATCCTATCATGTGGACATGTGCCATGTGTGCAGAATGCAGCCCTTATACCTGTTCAGGTGATGCAGCTCACACATGATGGTTCTGATGTGGGACTTGATGCACAATACTTATCTGGTGAGTTTGGGGTGAAATAAAACCAAATCAAAATATTGTTTTACACCATTATTATTACACCATTATTATTATAACTTTTACACCATTTTAACCATTATTATTTTTCAGAATCATTGAGTCTCCCGTGATGAAGCTAACTCCAAGGACCTTTCACTCACTCACCGCAGACAGGTTGGTGGTCTTTCCGTCTTCTACCGACTCCTCTCTGGCCTTGCTCCCCCAGCTATCTCTGGGCTCTGTCCCCCAAATATTCCTACAGGTCGCACAAGATCTGTCTGCAACCCTCTTATGGTTAAACTACCAAAATCAAGACTCTCTGCTCACCTTCACTCCTTCATTCCTCTTTTCTCCCGCCTCTGGAACAAACTCCCTCACTCTCTGCAATCCCACTCCACCCTCCAGGTCTTTAAAACAGCTGTTCACCACAATCTCTTATCTTCTCCAATCCAAAACCTTGATCTTTCCTACCCCCGCTAATTTCACCCCAAATCCACTTTTTTGAAATACCAACTTCTGTCCTGGAAGTCCTTGGTGTCCTTGTGTTTTATACTTCTCCCACCCCCCCCCCCCCCTTCCCACACCTCCTCCCCCCATACCCTCTCCCTCCCACACATCTCCCTGCTCTCCAATGTTATGTTTGTGTGCTTCCCCTTCTCTCCCCATCTTGTCTTCCGCTCCCTCTTTTTATATATTTTGTTTGTCTGGTTGATTTGTTTGTGAAATAAATGTTGGTTCTTTCACGAGCCTCGATTCAGTATACAAAAAAAACAAAAAAACTCACAAACGTACCTTACGTTCCTGGCTAACACAGAGCCGCTTTGTGATGTGAATACTAAGAGGGAGGGGGGATCGAGGAGAGGGGAAGGAGGGGTGGGGGAGAGGGAGGGGAAAGGTAGGGGAGAGGAGAGGAGGGAGAGACAGAGAAGGGTGAGAGAGAGAGAGAGAGAGAGAGAGAGAGAGAAGGGGTGGGTGAGAGGAAGAGAGGGGTGCGGGGGGAGAGAGAGTAGGGTGGGGAGAGAGAGTAGGGTGGGGGGGAGATAGAGTAGGGTGGGGATAGACAGAGAGGGATGGTGGATAGAGATAGAGGGGTGGTGGAGAGACACAGGGGGGTGGTGGAGAGAGAAAGAGGGGTCAGGGAGAGACAGAGGGGTTGGGGAGAGAGATAGGATGGAGTTGGGGGGAAGGGAGTAAAAAGAGAGCGAAAGGTGAGGGGAGGATGGGGGGTTAGTAAAGAGAATTATATGTTATGCTTAATTACTGCGCGCGCACACACACACACACACACACACACACACACACACAACAGCTGCGCTTCCAGAAAATGATGCAGCCAGAGGCTGAATATGAAATACCACAACATCCCTTACACAGCTGAGCTGGGAGCTCTATCCCTTGTGCGTGCACCAAATGACCACTGTCGTTTATAGCGTATACCCATTGGCCAAAAGCACAGAATTTAATGGACTAAAAGACAATTTCCGATTTTAAGTTGGAAACACACACACACACACACACACACACACACACACACACACACACACACACACACACACACACACACACACACACACACACACACACGAGGTGGATACTTTGAGATCACTTAGGTCTCTGTTCCATCTCCTCAAACCCTCCCACATGTGGAGATAGCAGGCAACAACTTACATGCACACACACACATACGTGTACACACTCAGACATACACACACACACACACACACACACACACACACACACACACACACACACACACACACACACACACACACACACACACACACACACACACACACACACACACACACACACACACACACACAACACACACACACACACACACACACACACACATGAAGGTGGATACTTTGAGACTTGGGAGGGCTCCATTCAACTTTCTGAAACCTACAAATGGAGATAACAACCAACGACACATACACACACATTCAAAAATCTCCCGTATGAGTGCTTGTGAGTGGATCGAGGTACCGCGTCCTGTTTGAAATTTTGAGGCCTTAAAGCATAAACACACATAAAGTACATCAAACCAACAACCCCAAAGAAGCAACGGTTTACCCTGAAACATGCCTTTATTTGCCAATTAGTGTACTTTCTGCTTTTTAAAAAGAAGGAAATTAATTAAATGGACTGTAGGCATAGCAGGAGGAGGGCCATGTTTTTTTAATTCGATTTTTAATTTGATTTATTTTGCTTTCCTCACTGTGGATATTTCCCCATGGAG
Organism: Myxine glutinosa; assembly: GCF_964187855.1. Taxonomy (NCBI): domain Eukaryota; kingdom Metazoa; phylum Chordata; class Myxini; order Myxiniformes; family Myxinidae; genus Myxine; species Myxine glutinosa. The sequence goes on along the minus strand of NC_136261.1, from coordinate 369,972,793 downwards.
TACACAGGCATGACTGCAGAAGCCTTGCTGTCGATCCTGCTGGTTAATTATTTTCATTTTACTCAATAAAGTTACAGTTTGGGCACATTTCTCAATATTTTACTCGATATAATTGCACGAACAGTAGAGAAAGGTAAGTTTAATGCTTTGGCAATATGGAGAAGGAGGAAAGACAGCCTTGCTGAAAGCTGAGTATAGGATATAGGCCTGCAATTAGTTATAAGGATCGCTAATGTGTTACATTTTCTAGATTTCACTGCAGATTTCGATACCTATCAAGTGTATGGGATCTGATCGTCAAATCTGAATCCATATTTTGATTATATGCTTCAATTAGTCCATGGGAGTACAAAGCGTTTCCGAGCCAAGACACGTTTCAATAGGCCAAAACAAAATGGCGGCGTAAGAACCCAACGATGTCATGGAGGGCTGACTAAGATGGCATACCGCCGTTTTGGTAAAGCTTATTTTGTTTTTTTGTTATCAGCACCCTGTTAATCTTCTTCAAAAAGGGTGGTGTTTCAACACACCCAAACACCCAGTTTTCATCCATGCACTTCCTTGGAGTTAGAGAACCATGCATGCAAAGTTTGGGGATGCTAGGTTTCATGGTTTTGGAGTTTATGGAAAAGAATTGGACTCAATTCTCAACAGTCACCTAGCGAGTCGAGTTATGGAATTTTACAATCAAACCTGATCTCAAGTCTGAACGGTTGAGTGCCTAGTCGAGGGTCGAGTACCAAGTCGAGTCATGGAATTTTACAATCAAACTTGGTCTTGAGTCTCATTGGTCGAGTTCTGAGTCGAGTCACGGAATTATACAATCAAGCTTGGTCTTGAGTCTCATTGGTCGAGTTCTGAGTCGAGTCACGGAATTTTACAATCAAATTTGGTCTTGAGTCTCAATGGCGGAGTTCTGAGTCGAGTCACGGAATTTTACAATCAAACTTGGTCTTGAGTCTCAATGGCCGATTTCCAAGTCGAGTATCATGGTGGAATTTTTCAATCCAACCTGGATTCGAGTCTCAACGGTCGAATACCGGGTCGAGTCACAGAATTTTGCAAGCAAACCTGGTCTGGTGGAGTTATGGAATTTTACAATGTGCAGTATTTTCCAGAAATTAGGATTTTCCTAATCCATTTTAACCCTGGAGGTGTATTTATTTATTTATTTATTTATTTCTAGTACGAGTAGTCAGTATTGTTTATTGATTTATGATTTTGGTGATTTTTGTTAATTGATCAAGATAACATCAGATAAACATTAATTAGGACCATGATAGGAAATTGTAATTTAAACATTATTTCCTGAAATAGAATGTTTCATCTACACCCACAATGACTGCTCTTTGTCACAAGCACTTGGTCATGACTTGGTCATGTGAATGAGGCCACTCGGGTACACATCTGATCAAACTATAATGGCGGAAGAGACCTGGAGAGGGTGATTCTCAAGGAGGGAGGGCCTCCACTCCATGATAATTGGTTGAGAATCTGTTTGGGCCTGAACCTTGTCAGATAACGACCGAGTCTTTCAGGTCCATACATTGAAAGAGGCATGCTTGTTAGGCCTTACAGGAGTGGTGTCTGTTTTCTTGGTATTGTGACTCCAGTGGATCCAAGTTGAACAAAGGAGATCTTTTTTATAAGTGCAGCACCGGAGTCAAGAGAGCTTGGGAAGACCTATGGAGTGATCAAAGGAGTGGTGAAAGCCTAGTTTGGCCTACATGTAACCTAGGCTATAACACACGTGGTCTGCAGCCTTTCTGGCGTCATTCTGAAGCTCCATTGCAGCTAAAATAGGCCAACAGAGGTTTTCCTTCATGCCAAACATGGCTCAATGAGACTCAGTGGAAAGGTGGGGTTGTTCTGGAGTCCTCTTCGGTAACGGTCACTACATACGTAGTAGGTAAACAGCACCCCCGCATATTCTTGAATCGGCTATCCTGCCTTGCCCATTGGAACCAGACATCGTCTATAATCCTCTCCGTTTCAACTCTGCTTTTCATATAATGTGCTCCCCATTGTTTGGACGCCCTCATCAACCTTCCTTTAATCATCTGTGTTTTTCATATGAACCACTCCTTCAATGTGCATTCAATGATGTCACAGGTTCCCTTGAAATTGTCCTCAAAATTGAGGCACTTCCTTTCAATGAGAAAGGAAGGAAGGATTCATGTTTTTTAAAATAAAATTATCTCTGCACTGTGCCCCCCCCAACCCCCCTCCCATCCCCCATTAATGTATCAGATCGTGGGACGACCATCGACTTCCATCGAGAAATGGCTGACATCTTCCTGGTCGGCACAAAAGAGGGTATGATCTATAAGGTACGTCTCATCTTTCTGAAATCTCATTGGACCCGTTGAGTGTGTGATTGAGACGGTAAATATGATGTCATGTTGACCTTACAAAGTAATTTGCGATGAGTCTTCATGGAGTGATGATCTAGTGATCGATCGCACCATCGTCTGTGTCAGAATGACCCAATTATTGGTCTTTGCGAAATTCATTCATTAGTCCCGTCCCTGGAAGGGTATGCGAGACTATGGTAATGCCTGTGCATGTGTCCACGTCCACATATTTTAGCTCGCTTTAAAAATGTTTTTCTCTGCAACCGCTTGTCTGGTTGATGCAAAACTTTAAACATAGGAGGGACACCCCATGGAGAATATTTTATTGATAGCTGACATTATAGGTCACATGATATGGCAGACATATTGGATTATATCAAAATTGGACTGGACATCATACACACCCCCCCCCCCAGCTGTATGGATTATGGAATAAGGAAAATTGGACATCATTTTCTCTGATACCGCTCAACGAAAAAAATTTAAACTTGCCATATGTCATCAACTCCCCCATGACGTATATAGGGTGATAATGATGATGTCATCGGTGAAGTGGTATTCCAGCCATAATTGGTTGATTTGAAATCCTTATCTGAAAAATCTGAAACTTCATATATTTCATCTGCGACCTCCTGTGAGTGAAGAATTAAAAACTTATGAAGTCATAACCCATGCCAAGAAACTGTGTGACATAATAGGGTGCATGGTTGATATGGGTATATGGGCCATAATAGCAGTGAGCCATATTAGTTGCGTGTTCAGTTAACGATGATATTGTTATGTCGGTGGGGTAGTGATATGTAGAGTCAGGTAGATTTGTTTAGGTAGGTGATCCGATGATCGTGATAAGAACCACCACCATGTAATAAGTAGAATATTTGTTTAGACCGAATGTCAGATTAAGTGTTACATGTGGCCATACGAGGATGGTCCTTGTGTTAACTAGTTGTAGGGATTATGGAATAAGTGACCTTGTTCGCCCAACCTCGGTAATTTTCTTCCCTTCGTCGTGTATGGCACCGCATTAGACACATATAGTAGAAAGCGGCCATTAAACTGCACTCAGATAATAAAACCACCAGGAAGCCAGAACAGTGAGGACTGTCGCTAACTACACCACTGGAAAGCACACATCGAAGACAAGCAGGCCGAAAGCCACACCTCAAGGGGTCATCATTGATCGGGGCTTTGAGTGACAACCAGGATTAATAAGAAGCGAGACACTGGTTGGTGGGGCGCGGCAGATGACATCAGAGCCTGTCGATAAAATAACGCACTGGCGGACATTTCCTGCTTCTTGCTTCTTCCCATTCTGGATGCATATCCAGATGTCGCCCTTCTGCTTCTCGTTTTGAGCTTTCTTCTTCTCGGTTGTCCTTCCCGCTTCGTTCCTCCCGGCTTTTCTTCTACTTCGCCCTTCGCCGACGGACTGATGACGGGAAAATGACGTCATCGCCATGCATGTCCGCATTGGACACCTTGCTGGCGGTTCCCCACTGTTCCCCACTGCCACTGTATGTCCCACTGTATGGGACACCTTGCTGGCGGTTCCCCACTGATGATATGAAGGTCGCATAGTGACTGATATAAAAACCGAAAGGTTTTCAGAGTTACAAGTGTATGGAAGGCTCACTGCGTTGCCCTGATGAAGCCCCAACAAGGGCGAAACCAGGTCGGCAACTGTGAGTTTTGCATGCACTTGTGACAGTATCTGAATTTATCTATCTATAATTCCACTAATCTCTGTGTGTATGTTTGTTTGTATGTTTGTATGTTTGTATGTTTGTCTGTGACCGCTGTTTCTCGACAACTACCGGTCCGATATACTTGAAACTTGCCAGGTATATTGCTGGGGACCCGAGGATGTGCCTTTTCAAGGTTTTAAATTAATCGCAGAAGTAGTTACCGAGCTATGTCCAAAAAACGATTCAACCAATCAGAGAGCAGTGAGCTATCACGTGTGCCGAACGTGGCGAACAGACTCTGCCTCGGACGGCACATTTGAGAGCGTATTCATTTATTTCCCGTCGGCAAACTATGTTGGCGCTATGTTGGCGTTAAACTATGTTTTAAAACTAATTAAAACTAATTTGCGATTCTTTCGCTTTGCGATGCGATTTGCGATTGCGTTAAACTCGCTCGGGCGTTAAACTATGTTTTAAAACTAATTAAAACTAATTTGCGATTCATTCGCTTTCCTGCGCATTTGTGCACGCGATGGCGATTTCTTTACCAAACTCCGCAAGCACCAAGCCGTTAGCTTTGGACCAAACCATTTCATGTAAATAGAGGGGGGGGATTGTCACCGTACTCGCAAGCCGTTCGCTTTGGACCAAACCATTTCATGTAAATAGAGGGGGGGGATTGTCACCGTACTCGCAAGCCGTTCGCTTTGGACCAAACCATTGCATGTAAATAGAGGGGGGGGGATATACTTTTAGATATATATATAGTACTGTTTCTCGACAACCACGGGTCCGATATACTTTAAACTTGCCAGGTATATTGCTGGGGACCCGAGGATGTGCCTTTTCAAGGTTTGAAATTAATCGGACAAGTAGTTACCGAGCTATGGCGATTTAGCCGTTCGCCGTACGCTTTGGCGTTGCGAATGGACCAAACCATTTCATGTAAATAGAGGGGGGGGTTCTGTGGTCGTTGCGAATGGACCAAACCATTTCATGTAAATAGAGGGGGGGATTGTCACTGTACTCGCAAGCCGTTCGCCGTTCGCTTTGGCGTTGCGAATGGACCAAAACATTTCATGGACCAAACCATTTCATGTAAATAGAGGGGGGGGATTGTCACCGTACTCGCACCCACGTACCCACGTACCCACGTACGGGCATTGCACCCACGTACGGGCATGCCCTAGTAATCCATAATGACGCACTGCTAGATGGTTCCCCTGGAGCTTTGCAGGCAATGCGGACATGCATGGCGATGACGTCATGACGTTCGCTCATTAGGTTGGAGAACCAGACAGATACCAATTATTAGTAACTCCCAACCGCATCCAGGTCGACTCCATATGATGAGTGGATACCAGAGATAATGTTACCGTGTGGCAGGCGGTGCTTATCGCTCCCAGCAAGGTGCAGCAGCAGCTGTATGGGACACCTTGCTGGCAGTTCCCCACTGATGATATGAAGGTCGCATAGTGACTGATATATATATATATATATGTATAAATTTTAAAAACCACCTTTAGAGGCCATTTTTCGCGGGGGTTGGCCTTTTTCAGGCACTGTGGTTGTTGTTGTTGTTTTTGTTGGTCCCCTTTTTGAAGCAATGTTTTACGGCCGGATGCCCTTCCTGACGCCAACCCTTTTTGTCGCCTTTTTACGACAAACAGGGAATTACCAGTGAACTGGTACTCAATTAGCCGACCTCGGAAGGATGACAGGCTGAGTCAACCCCCCTGGCGTTAATTCAGCGATCGACTGGGATTCGAACCCAGGATCCTAGGATCCTAAGCTGGCACCCTAGCCGCTAGCCCAACACCAGGTTTATGTATATATATATATGTATATATATATATAATATGTTTATGTATAATATGTATATATTGTTGCGGAGATGAGGACTGTATTTTTTTTTTGATTATGTGTATTGTGGTAAATTGGTGTGAATTATTATTATTGTTGTTGTTATTCTGTGCCTCCTGCCTCCGGAGCTGTGTAAAGATCAAAAGGGCGTCCCATAGTCCACAAGCATACACGTCAGCCAATCATAGAATATCCATGTTCGATAGTTATATCTTATTCTGTGTTTTAGGATAAGGCTGTGTCTCCCATTAATTGAAATACTCCATTGCACCAGTGAAAGAGAATAGACCCCCTTTCCTTCCCATCCCCAAAAGTCTCCCTTTCCCTCCCCTCCAAAAACCTCCATTGACCTCATATTACATCCCCTCTCGTCATTGCCGAGCCTCGATTGCTCATATTACCTCCCCTCAAATAACCACCATTGACCTCATATTACCTCCCCTCCAATAACCGCCATTGACCATGGGCTTTGAGTCGGAGAAGAAAGGCGTGTCTCCACCTCGTCAGAGGGGAGGAGGGGCGCGCCCGCCCGTCGTCATCCAGGGCGGAGCCCGAGGGTCGCGCGACCAACCAGGGCCGAGGTGGGCACCCCCGATGGGCGTGTCCAAAGCGCCGGGGGCGTAATCGCTGGAGGCGCTATAAAAGGCGCAAAACGGAAGTGGTCAACGAGAGAGAAGGGTTGTTGAGAGAGAAGGGTTGTTGAGAGAGAAGGGTTGTTGAGGGGGAGAAGGGTTGTTGAGAGAGAAGAGTTGGTTGCAGAAGTTGGTTGCAAAAGGAGTCGGTGGTCAGTTGGTTGCGGTGAGGAGTCGGTGGTGAGGAGTGAGAGAAACACGACAGAGTTGAGGGTTTGGACCAGACAAGTCCGGGGAACGCAGCGGACGGCGGCCGCAGCAGCCAGACCACCCAACCGCCAAAGGGGGCCTGAACGGCGGTTTGGAGCAGGGCCGAAGAGGAACGGCGGCTGCTGAACGCGCCGGTTGTGCTGCATGACCCCCCTTGGACCTCCCTCCCCCTCCAGCCATCCACATCCTGCCATTTCAGCAATTCCCCGCGTGAGTCAGCGTTTTGTTTGTTCTGTCCCTGGGTATTTAATTAAGTCTGTAGGTAAGCTAAATTTGCACTGTGTCACCTGCGTCTTGTGCTTGTAAATAAACGTAATTGTTTCTTTTTGCTTGTGTGTAAATAGTAGGAATAAATGTAGTAGTATTTCAAACCTTTTTTTGTCTTCCTTTTTCCTCTTGCATTGCGTCGTTTCTGTCTTTTCCCTCATTGAGCAGCTAGGGTGCGATACGGCCAAAGTCTGGGTGAATCGGGTGAGTTTTGTTAGGTCGCGGTTTTACACCACCGCTCGGTCTATAACATCTTAACCGCGATCTGTAACAATTGGTGTCTGGGAGTGGAATTCGAGGCCCGAACCAAATTTTTAAAACGAATAGAAAAAAAAAAATTTGGTCAAAATTTGGAGCGGACGAAATTTGATTTGTTTTATAAAGTAAAACCCGAATTTTGAAATCGCGCCATGGCTGTTCAAGGCGACGGGATGCCGGTGGGAGAGATAGAGGGGTTAGAAGTAACCCAGGACTTCAGGGAAGAAAGGGAGGAGGAAAATGGCAATGTGGTTGCGGGAATATCAGGCGCGCAAAATGGCGCGCTCGCGCACGTGGTTGAAGGGTCCCAAAATAGCGGCGCCGCGGAGGGCGAGCCCGCGGTGGCGGCTGGGGACGCTGGGCAAACCGGGTTTGACCTCAGATTATTCTTGACCCAACTGAATGCAAAAATGGATAGGATGGGGGGCCAAATGGGGGTAATGGGAAACCAAATGGGGGTAATGGGGAACCGGATGGATGCTCAGGGTGAGCAATTGTGGGTAATGAGGGACGAAGTGAGGGGTACCGGTGAGGGATTAGACAAGAAATTTGGGAAGTTAGACAATAATTTTGAGGAATTAGACAAGAAATTTGGGAAGTTAGACAATAATTTTGAGGGGTTAGACAACGGGATAAAAGAGGTAAAGAATGGGTTAACGGGGGTGGAAAACAGAATGGCTGCCCAGGAGAATCAGTTAGAGGGGGTGAAAAATGGGTTAATGGGGTTAGAAAATAGGATGGAGGACAAATTGCGGGAAATAGGGGAACAATCCGCCCGGGAAATCGAACAGATGGGGAACCAGATGGAGGAAATACGACGAGGGGTGAGTGAGGAGGTCTCGGGGCTACGCGAGGAGGTAAAGCGAGGCGAAAAGCGTATAGAGAAAGAGGTGAGAAATAATACGGCAAAGTTACAGGGGGGAATAGAATATCTGACGGAGGAGGTGGAACAGCTGACAGAGGGACAAACGAAGTTAGTGGAGCAGGTTCAAAAGAACACTGCAGTACTCGGAGGGTTAAAGGCGACACAAAAAGAAATTAAAAATGACTTGATAGCGACACAGAGGCAATGTCAGATGGTACGGGAGGAACTGACAATGAGGGTGGAGGAGGTGACGGAGATAATGGAGACAAAGGACCGGCAGGTGAGGATGCACATAGAGACGGTCACGGTAGCCTTAGAGGACGAACTTGAGGAGACGCACCGAGAAATAAAAGAGGTTAAACAAAAATTAGAGGAAGTGGGAGAAGAGGTGAGTGAAATTAAGAAGGGACGGACAGAAACTAAGAGAGAAATCCAGGAGGAGGTAATGGAATATGTGCAAGGTCGGTGCTCAACTCATGATGTGATGCTCACTAACCAAATAAAGAGTTTGCAGGTGGCAAAGGAGGTGCGGAGACGAAGTACGGAGGTGAGTGGCAATGTATATGATGTGAGGAAAGCTTCAGTCGGCTTGGGGATTGGTTTGGATCCGGGTGTTCGTGAGAGGCCGTTGGTGAAGTGTGCGACAGGTCTGGTGTGCGAAAAAAGAGGTGTGCGAGAATGTCCGACCATGGGGTGTGTGAGGAAAAAGTGCACGCCGAGGAGTGAGTGTGCCGTCAAGAGTGAGTTGGTCGAAGCGCGTGTGCGAGGGAGCACAGGGAAGCGCGGTGTGGTGAGTGTTATGGAGGAAGTAACGAAAAAGTGTGCGCGGGAGGATGCGCGAGAAAGGTGTGTAACGGACAGGTGCGTGAGGAAAGAGTGCGCTGTCGAGAGTAAGGGTGAGGGCGCGACCGGGAGTGGAGGTGAGAGTAGTGAGAGTGACACGGAGCGTGAGTTGGTTGTGACAGGTGAGCGAGGATGTACACCTGGAATGGAAGGATGCACACCTGGAATGGAAGAGCGTGAGTGGGAATGCACGCTGGAATTGGTAGTGAGGCACGTGGTTGGGTGTGCGGGTGAGAGCACACCTGTGATTGTCACAAAGGAGGTGACCGAGAGAGGGGCGCGAAGAGGTGTATTGGTGAGGTGTGCGAGCGACGAATGTGTGCCAAGGTGTTCGGTGGTCAGGTGTGTGACCAAGTCGATGGGCGGAGTGAGTGTACCTGGGTGTGTAAGGAAAGGTACGAGGAGAATGGGAACGGCTGCATGTATGAGCACGAAAGGGGTAGCGTATGCATGTAAGCCTGCAGGTGAGGCGTCGACGATAACCGGGTTAAAGGTTAGGTCGACTTTTAGCCGAATCGGGCCCTCGGTGCGTGCCGGGCTTCGCGTGCCGCGAGAACCAGCGGAGATCCGAGCCACGGCGGGTTCGAAAGGACCGCCGTGCGCGATCCACGCTGGGCCTCGCGTGGAGCGGCCGCGTCCGGGCTCCACTAGGCGGAGCGGGCAGCCCGATAGGAAGGGTCGTCATGGCGACCACTTTCTATTGAGACGTGCCGGCAGGTCGAGATCGGGACATTGGATGGCTTCACGCCGAGGTGGTGCATGGGATCTCGGCCCGGGTAAGCCTCCGTCCCTGCCCCGAATGCGGGACGTATCCAGCCGCGGACACAAAAGAACCCGCATTCATTGCTCGGCTGAACGAAGCCGAGCTTTAGAAGGGAATTGGCGCACCGAGAGGATGTAATAAGTAGACGGACTGTGATGATGATAGTAGTGGTTTTGATCCAAAATTTAGAAAAGTGAATAGAATTGGCAGTAAATAGAGAATTTTTGAATTGGTTGGAATTTGGACGAGCAAAATTGATAGAAAGACCCCCGATGTGGTGGGATGGCAAATCCACCATCCCTCACAAGTGGGGCAAAGAAGCAATAGCTTATGGGGTGTATGGCAGTGAAAACTAGCCCGGGTGGGTTAGGTTATATTGGTAGGGATCTAGCGAAGATGACATTAAGTAACGTTAAGTTTAGTTAGTGACTGATACCTGTAGTGGGGACGCAGGTAGTTTAGTGTGGATGATAATGACGTGGGAGCGCAATAGTTTAAAGGGACGACTGGGAAGCGCAAGTTTCAGAGGGGAGTAGTTAGCTGAGATGATGCCGTGCGTGTGAGGATTGAACAGGTGAGAATGGAACAGGTGTGATTGCACAGGTGTGCAACTGAACAGGTGTGTGGAGCAGTGTATGAGGGAGTAGTGGTGATTGTGTGTTGTGTTGACCAACTGGTCCAGGAAGAGGAGGAGGGTGCAGGTGGCACCAGGTAAGATTGCACAGGTGTGCAACGACAGGTGAATGAAAGACAGGTGTATGGAATAAATGGTATGGAGTATTGGAATGGATGGTCGTGGAGTGAGTATGGTGGAAATTGTGGAGTGGAGTGTATGGTGCGAAGGTGTGAATGGGGGAAGAGTGGACCCCCATCACGGATACCCGGGGCGGGTAGTGCAAGTGTTAGGTAGAGGGTATAGGTAAATTGTGGTTGGATATTGGCATCTGTGGTGCGAGGTGAAAGAATGATGTTTGGATGGGTGCATTAGTGTTGTAGAAATGGCTGGGCGTGTAGCCTGTTAGTGTGTGTAGTTGGTTTGGGCACTCCACCACTGTAAGGATGTCGGCCAGGTGAGGCCGCAGGTGGGCTCTGGGAGCCGGTAGTAGTTGTTGTGGATGGGGCCCGAGGATCCAGAGGACGGACCCAGGTAGCCCAGTGCCAGAGGGCACCATGGGGTGACAGAGCCAGGAGAGGGGCTGCCCCCAGTTAGATAGGTTAGGGTGAGGAGCGAGGTAAGCTCGGGTGGCAACTACAGTGGTGGAGGTGTGCAGGTGGGTAGACCTGTTGGGAGAGCTACACGTCGCGGCCCAGAAATTGTGCGAGGGCACCGGGAGATGAATCGGGGGAGTGAGACCCCAAATTGAGAAGCACCACAGTTTGGTCAATGGGGATTGGTTGTTAGAACCCATAGTGTAAGTGGCCAATGGATTGGCAGGGAAAGACCCCGGGTAGTGTAAAGTGTGTTAAAGTCATTTAGAGGATAGTTAGGATGAAGGATCTCCTCGCACCATCTGCACTCACTCACCTGAGGTGACAGGTAACTCCACACCATGCCATGTTTTATTATTTTTTATTGTGCAAATGTTTGGAATGTGAGACGCATCATGACGTGGGTGTGACATTGTGCGTGATTCCATCTCTCCCTCCTTATGAGGATTGATGATGAATTTGGTGATGGCAAATTTTGGATAGAGGGATTGTGGTGACGAAATTGGTATAGAGGAAATATGGGGAAGACGTGACAGTAGTGACAAATTTGTAAATGTGTAGATTTTTGTACATATGGGGTGAGGGCAAGGGTAGGTGACAGGGGGGTGACGTACGGTAGGGACGAGCTTTCTCACTTCGCCCTCCGTACGCATTTCGCCTTGCATTGCCTTATTGATGTGTACCCTTGTGACCTTACCCCTCGCTCATTTGTCTGTCCCCTTTTGTCTCCCACATGACCTGTGCGCCATTGGGTGCCGAAGGGAGCGTGCGTGGGTCGGCCATTGTGCGCCCGAAATTCCCAGAACCAGCTGTCTGCATCGATGCACCACATTATGGACCACATGTTTGTGGCCGAGCACCACGTATGGACCCCATGGGTTGGGGCATGGCCCCTCTGCTGGAACCGGCCATGAGGGCCCGAAATCTTGCTGGCGGACCTTGGCCACAGGGCACCGATGCCCCACAGGTGAACTACACTAGTCGGCCCTGTGGGCCATAAATAAAGTAAAAATGGACACGTTGGGTGCATTTCATTTTATGCTCAAATAGGCCGCCAGTAAGAAAATGAAAGGAAATGACAACATCTGGAAGAAAATAATAACCAGCAGAGGGAGCCGAAGAGCAAGAGATCACCTGCAGGGTTTGGGTTTGTTGGATTTATTTTATTGATGAACAGTGGTGACTGCACTGATTGGTGCTTGAGGGTGTGTTGGTGCGTTTTTGGGTGCTTTTAATGGTGCGTCGATGCAGAGCAGACTGTCTCCCCCCCAGAAAGAACAATTACAGGTCCTGGGTTAGTTTTGTAAATGAAAATAGCGTCAATTGTAAATAATGCTCCCCACCGTCAGTGTATAGTTTGAAGACCATTCCGCAATTCGGTTAACTGTGGGCGTACGTCTGTTAGGCAGGGTGCAATGGAGCAGCGGGACACATTTATTTATGGTTTAAAACTGTCGCACTCAGGGTCAGGTTAAAAATAGAGGGAACTACACCTACGTGTCACACTAAATAAAAGTTGTAGGCCCGGGACGTGCCTAAGAGGAGGAGGGTGCAGTGTTGCGGAGATGAGGACTGTATTTTTTTTTTGATTATGTGTATTGTGGTAAATTGGTGTGAATTATTATTATTGTTGTTGTTATTCTGTGCCTCCTGCCTCCGGAGCTGTGTAAAGATCAAAAGGGCGTCCCATAGTCCACAAGCATACACGTCAGCCAATCATAGAATATCCATGTTCGATAGTTATATCTTATTCTGTGTTTTAGGATAAGGCTGTGTCTCCCATTAATTGAAATACTCCATTGCACCAGTGAAAGAGAATAGACCCCCTTTCCTTCCCATCCCCAAAAGTCTCCCTTTCCCTCCCCTCCAATAACCTCCATTGACCTCATATTACATCCCCTCTCGTCATTGCCGAGCCTCGATTGCTCATATTACCTCCCCTCCAATAACCACCATTGACCTCATATTACCTCCCCTCCAATAACCGCCATTGACCATGGGCTTTGAGTCGGAGAAGAAAGGCGTGTCTCCACCTCGTCAGAGGGGAGGAGGGGTGCGCCCGCCCGTCGTCATCCAGGGCGGAGCCCGAGGGTCGCGCGACCAACCAGGGCCGAGGTGGGCACCCCCGATGGGCGTGTCCAAAGCGCCGGGGGCGTAATCGCTGGAGGCGCTATAAAAGGCGCAAAACGGAAGTGGTCAACGAGAGAGAAGGGTTGTTGAGAGAGAAGGGTTGTTGAGAGAGAAGGGTTGTTGAGGGGGAGAAGGGTTGTTGAGAGAGAAGAGTTGGTTGCAGAAGTTGGTTGCAAAAGGAGTCGGTGGTCAGTTGGTTGCGGTGAGGAGTCGGTGGTGAGGAGTGAGAGAAACACGACAGAGTTGAGGGTTTGGACCAGACAAGTCCGGCGAACGCAGCGGACGGCGGCCGCAGCAGCCAGACCACCCAACCGCCAAAGGGGGCCTGAACGGCGGTTTGGAGCAGGGCCGAAGAGGAACGGCGGCTGCTGAACGCGCCGGTTGTGCTGCATGACCCCCCTTGGACCTCCCTCACCCTCCAGCCATCCACATCCTGCCATTTCAGCAATTCCCCGCGTGAGTCAGCGTTTTGTTTGTTCTGTCCCTGGGTATTTAATTAAGTCTGTAGGTAAGCTAAATTTGCACTGTGTCACCAGCGTCTTGTGCTTGTAAATAAACGTAATTGTTTCTTTTTGCTTGTGTGTAAATAGTAGGAATAAATGTAGTAGTATTTCAAACCTTTTTTTGTCTTCCTTTTTCCTCTTGCATTGCGTCGTTTCTGTCTTTTCCCTCATTGAGCAGCTAGGGTGCGATACGGCCAAAGTCTGGGTGAATCGGGTGAGTTTTGTTAGGTCGCGGTTTTACACCACCGCTCGGTCTATAACATCTTAACCGCGATCTGTAACAATATGTATATCTATATATATATTTGTGCAGCGTCTGTCCTGTCCTGTCCTGTCCTGTGTTGTCACTGAACTACTTTCTCAAACTTTGGTGAAATCGTACGTACCAAACTTCTGGTATGCACATATCTCTCCCGTCGGTATGTCCTAAGGGCATTTTTTTTGAAAAATGTTCCAATTTTTTGTTTGGGATTTTTTTTTTTTCAACTTCAATTGTTTATAAAATGTGATATCACGTATATTACAAATACATTTGTGCAAAATAATTGTTTGAATTATGATTGGTTTAAACCATGACAAAACGGCAACTCGGGTACAGTCACTTATCTATATATCTACACATCTGGGCAGTGTCTGTGTTGTCACTTAACGACTCCCTCAAACTTTTGTTTCCGTGGTTGTGAAGTGTTTTTAATAGCGTTGTGGTGGTTTTGAATCACGTGGTGGTGAGGTATTTTGAATTATGTGGTGGTGAGGTGTTTTTAAATGACGTGGTGGTGAGGTGTTTTTAAATCACATGGTGGTGAGGTGTTTTTAAATCACATGGTGGTGAGGTGTTTTGAATTAATTGGTGGTGAGGTATTTAAAATTACGTGGTGGTGAGGTGTTTTTAATTATGTGGTGGTGAGGTGTTTAGAATTAGTTGGTGATGAGGTGTTTTGAATTATGTGGTGGTGAGGTGTTTTGAATTACTTGGTGGTGAGGTGTTTTTAAATGACGTGGTGGTGAGGTGTTTTTAATTTCGTGGCTGTGAGGTGTTTTTATTACATGTTTTATGGCTGTGAGGTGTTTTTATTACGTGTTTTATGGCTGTGAGGTGTTTTTACTTTCGTGGTGGTGAGGTGTTTTTATTACGTGTTTTATGGCTGTGAGGTGTTTTTATTACGTGTTTTATGGCTGTGAGGTGTTTTTAATTTCGTGGTGGTGAGGTGTTTTTATTACGTGTTTTATGGCTGTGAGGTGTTTTTATTACGTGTTTTAAGGCTGTGAGCCTGTGAGGTGTTTTTATTACGTGTTTTAAGGGTGTGAGCCTGTGAGGTGTTTTTAATTTTGTGGTGGTGAGGTGTTTTATAACGTGTTTTATGGCTGTGAGGTGTTTTTATTTTTGTGGTGGTGAGGTGTTTTTATTACGTGTTTTATGGCTGTGAGGTGTTTTTATTATGTGTTTTATGGCTGTGTGGTGTTTTTATTATGTGTTTTATGGCTGTGAGGTGTTTTTAATTTTGTGGTGGTGAGGTGTTTTTATTACGTGTTTTATGGCTGTGAGGTGTTTTTATTACGTGTTTGATGGCTGTGATGGGTTTTCAATTTCGTGGTGGTGAGGTGTTTTTAATTTCGTGGTGGTGAGGTGTTTTTATTACATGTTTTATGGCTGTGAGGTGTTTTAAATTACTTTGTGGTGAGGTGTTTTGAATTACTTGGTGGTGAGGTATTTTGAATTACGTGGTGGTGAGGTGTTTTGAATTACGTGGTGGTGAGGTGTTTTGAATTACTTGGTGGTGAGGTGTTTTGAATTACGTGGTGGTGAGGTGTAATCGTCCCAAACTTCCAGTCTGCACCTACCCCTCCCCTATGTATGTGCAGAGGGGTTCTTTCTTGAAAAAAAAACATTCAACCTAAATCTTCAACCGAAATTGCCTATAAAAATGTAATATCACAAACACAACAAATACATTTGTGCAAAGTAATTGTATGTATTATGATTGGTGAAAATCATGACAACACAGCAACTCAGGTACAGTCATTAGCCTCAGTTAAAATAAGCCCGTTCCTCAGTATCGACGCTTGGTGATGCGAGCGCAGCAAGCTGAGCCAAGCTAGGATATATATATATGTATGTATATATATATATATATATATATATATATATATATATATATATATATATATATATATATATATATACATATATATACATACAGACTTGGCATTTAATATGGAATTTTTTTTTTCTTGACTTGGGTTTACTTTCTTAACTCAGTATATCAATCTGGTGAGTTTCTTTTACACTTTGGTGATTTATTTGTTAAAAGAACCATGTCACTGATTGTCTGTCGCAGCAAGAAGTCAACAACAGGATTATATCACAGGTGGCGTGGCAAAATGTACGGACAGGTGCATTTGATGATTGGCTTCACAGTCGGGTATACAAGGGTTGTTGCATTCTGTATTAGTGGAAAACAACTGCTGAACGTCTCCAAAAGTTATTGCCGCTTTCTCTGGAGATGGTCCATCAAGTCGACAATGCTGTTTGTCATGGAGTGGTGGCTTTACGAAATTACGGCATGAAACAGCGTGCTATTGCTCGGCAGTATGGCATCACTCAAGGTCAGGTGTCAAAGATCCTGAAACGAAATGCTCAGAGGGGTGTCCCTACTCCAATACAGAGGCCAGGACGTCCCCGCAGAACCACAAGGAGGGATGATCGCCAGCTGCACCGGTTAGTCCGCAATGGCCGTACCAAGTCAGCTAATCGGCTTAGGGCTGAGTGGCAGCAACTGACAAATGTGCCTGTATCCAGAAGGCTGGTCAACCAACGACTGGTTCAAGCAGGCTATCGTGCCAGGCGTCCCCTGAGAAAGCCATGCCTGACCAGACAACACCACCAGCGCCGAATGCAGTGGGCCAGAGAGCACCGTCAATGGCAGCCAGGACACTGGAATCACGTGATCTTCAGTGACGAGTCTAGATTTCTGGTCTATCGTCAAGATGGCCGCGTCCGAGTGCGCAGACAAGTGCATGAAGCCTACAACAAAGATTGTATAGTGCCAAGAGTCCAAGCTGGAGGTTGTGGGGTGACCGTTTGGGCTGCTTTTCATGCAGGGGACAAAACTGACCTGGTTGTTCTGAATGGAAACCTTAACCAGTTCAGGTACAGGGCCATTCTGGAAGAAACATGGCTTCCATTTGCTCGTGCAGCCTTTCGAGGAAACTTTGTCTTCCAAGATGACAATGCACGGCCTCATCGTGCTCACATGATCCAACACTTTCTTGCTGACCGTGGTGTAGAGCATATGGAGTGGCCTACCATGTCCCCGGATATGAATCCGATAGAGAACTTGTGGGCAGAATTAACGCGTCAAATCGACCACTTGGACCAGCAGCCGACCTCTGTGCGTGAATTGCAGCAGGCTATTGTCACTGCATGGCGAGCGATTCCTGTCCAAACCTTGGCAAATCTCGTGAACAGCATGCCTCAACGTGTGCGTGCTCTCCTGAATGCTCGTGGGGGTTACACGAAGTACTGAACTGTAATTTTACTGTCCGTAATCCCAGTCGTAATTTAACTTTTGTTTTTGTTCAAATTTTTTTTGGCTAATGTGCAAAATAAAGAGATACTTCTGGAAAAAGTACAGAAGTTTAACACAGTGCTGTCCATGAATTGAGTTCGATATCAGTTTACATCACTTTCATCACATATCAGTTACATCATCACAAGTCTTGCAAACTATATCATAATTTTTAGTTTATAATCATGTTGAATATACGAGTATAAACACAAAGTTCATGATTTTGGGATCACAGGTTCAAGAGCGGTTAACGAAAGTGCGGTTAATGAAAGTGCAGTTATCAAGATACTCACATTAGTACAAGTCTTGCTAACTATATTATAATTTATATTTTATCATCATGTTGATTATACGAGTATAAACACACAGTTCATGATTTTGGGATCACAGGATCAAGAGCGGTTCACGAAAGTGCGGTTAATGAAAGTGCAGTTATCAAGATACTCACATTAGTACAAGTCTTGCAAACTATATCATAATTTTTATTTTATAATCATGTTGAATATACGAGTATAAACACACAGTGCATGATTTTAGGATCACAGGTTCAAGAATGGTTAACGAAAGTGTGGTTAATGAAAGTGCAGTTATCAAGATACTCACATTAGTACAAGTCTTGCAAACTATATCATAATTTTTATTTTATAATCATGTTGAATATACGAGTATAAACACACAGTTCATGATTTTAGGATCACAGGTTCAAGAATGGTTAACGAAAGTGTGGTTAATGAAAGTGCAGTTATCAAGATACTCACATTAGTACAAGTCTTGCAATCTATATCATAATTTTTATTTTATAATCATGTTGAATTTTTAAACACACAGTTCATGATTTTGGGATCACAGGTTCAACAGTGGTTAACGAAAGTGTGGTTAATGAAAGTGCAGTTATCAAGATACTCACATTAGTACAAGTCTTGCAAACTATATCATAATTTTTATTTTATAATCATGTTGAATATACGAGTATAAACACACAGTTCATGATTTTAGGATCACAGGTTCAAGAGTGGTTAACGAAAGTGTGGTTAATGAAAGTGCAGTTATCAAGATACTCACATTAGTACAAGTCTTGCAAACTATATCATAATTTTTATTTTATAATCATGTTGAATTTTTAAACACACAGTTCATGATTTTGGGATCACAGGTTCAAGAGTGGTTAACGAAAGTGCGGTTACTGAAAGTGCAGTTATCAAGATACTCACATTAGTACAAATCTTGATAACTATATTATAATTTTTATTTTATAATCATGTTGAATATATAAACACACAGGTCATGGTTTTTAGATCACAGATTCAAGAGCGGTCAACGAAAGTGTAGTTAATGAAAGTGCAGTTATCAAGATACTCACATTAATACAGGTCTTGCTAACAATATTATTGTACACCGCACCTTTCCTATGCCATCTCCAGGCATTGCAAATCGTCATTGCTGGGCACTGAAGGGGGCTCGGGAATGACGCATGCTGAAAGGGAGTACTCAGTTTTCACTCTGGTTGTTTTCTTGTTTGTTGTACATCGCACCTTTCCTATGCCATCTCCAGGCATTGCAAATCGTCATTGCTGGGCAATGAAGGGGGCTCGGCAGTGACGCACGCTGAAAGGGAGTACTCAGTTTTCACTCTGGTTGTTTGTTTGTTTGTTTGTCCGGGCGATATCTCAGCCATCCTTTGAGCTAGGAAGCTGAAATTTCGGCACAATAGTGAGCAAGTTCTTTGTCAAAAACGATATTTTTTATTTTTTGATTAATCAATTAATTGAGGAGTTATTTAATTTTTAGCGATTAATTAAATGCTTATTTAATTAATCAAATTTCCTTTCTCTTCTGACCATTAACTCAGGCACCTTTTGAGTTAGGAAGCTGATATTTGGACATGCCAATGACCAGGTGATTTGGCTGCATAGGCTATTTTTGATTTATTAATTAATCAATTCATCAATTAATCGATTAATTATTTAATTATTTGATTAATGACAATTTTTTTTAGTTTTTTTTAAGTTACAGATTCTGATGAAATGGTGGTGATTTATGTGTTCTCTGATCGAATTGATTAATAATTTAATTTTTTTATGATTATTATTTATTTCTTTTCATTATTAATCATTTATTTATTTTCTTTCTCATTTGGCCAATATCTCAGGCACCCTTTGAGCTCGGAAGCGAATATTTGGACATGAGTGACCGTGATGTGGCTATCAAGGATATTTTTGATTTATTGATAAATCAAATAATCAATTAATCGATTAATTATTTAATTATTCGATTAATTACAAAAAAAAAAAATCCGTTACAGATTCTGATGAAATGGTGGTGGTTTATGTGTTCTGTGACCGAATTCATTAATAATTTAATTTTTTAATGATTATTATTTATTTCTTTTCATTGTTAATCATTTATTTATTTTCTTTCTCATTTGGCCAATATCTCAGGCACCTTTTGAGCTCGGAAGCTAATATTTGGACATGAGTGAGCAAGTGATGTGGCTATCAAGGATATTTTTGATTTATTGATTCATCATTTAATCGATTAATTATTTATTGATTAATTCATTAATTATTGATTAATCAATTAATTATTTAATTTTTTATTAATGACTTATTTAATTAAATTTCTAAATGATGCATCTTCGGATGAAGCACTAGTGGTTTAGTTATGCTATTAGCCAATTGATTAAGAAAATATTTTGTGATAATCTTTTATTGATTTTAATTATACAATTAATCAATCAATTAGTGGATACCTCTCCCTCCCAATGCAGCCTCAATGAGCTGCACTGCGGTATTGCCGGGCGCCAAAGGCGCCCCGGCAATGCAGCGCTGTAGGATATATAATTATTTGGCATGAGGGCGGTGTACTTTGAATGTATCTGTACTTGTATTTTTTTATTTTATCATCATGTTGAATGTACGAGTATATACACACAGTTCATGATTTTGGGATCACAGATTCAAGAGCGGTTAACAAAAGTGTGGTTAATGAAAGTGCAGTTATCAAGATACTCACATTAGTACAAGTCTTGCTAACTATATTGTAATTTTTATTTTATAATCATGTTGAATATACGAGTATAAACACACAGGTCATGATTTTGGGATCACAGGTTCAAGAGCGGTTAACAAAAGTGTGGTTAATGAAAGTGCAGTTATCAAGATACTCACATTGGTACAAGTCTTGCGAACTATATTATAATTTTTATTTTATAATCATGTTGAATATACGAGTATAAACAAACAGGTCATGATTTTGGGATCACAGGTTCAAGAGCGGTTAACGAAAGTGCGGTTAATGAAAGTGCAGTTATCAAGATTCTCACATTAGTACAAGTCTTGCTAACTATATTATAATTTTTATTTTATAATCATGTTGAATATACGAGTATAAACACACAGGTCATGATTTTGGGATCACAGGTTCAAGAGTGGTTAATGAAAGTGCGGGTTATGAAAGTGCAGTTCTCAAGATGCTCACATTAGTACAAATCTTGCAAACTATATTATAATCTTTATTTTATAATCATGTTGAATATACGAGTATAAACACAAAGTTCATGATTTTGGGATCACAGGTTCAAGAGTTCTTAACGAAAGTGTGGTTAATGAAAGTGCAGTTATCAAGATACTCACATTAGTACAAGTCTTGCTAACTATATTATAATTTTTATTTTATAATCATGTTGAATATATAAACACACAGGTCATGATTTTGGGATCACAGGTTCAAGAGTGGTTAACGAAAGTGCGAGTTAACGAAAGTGCAGTTAATGAAAATGAAGTTATCAAGATACTCACATTAGTACAAGTCTTGCTAACTATATTATAATTTTTATTTTATCATCATGTTGAATATACGAGTATAAAGACACAGGTCATGATTTTGGGATCACAGGTTCAAGAGTGGTTAACGAAAGTGTGGTTAATGAAAGTGCAGTTATCAAGATACTCACATTAGTACAAGTCTTGCTAACTATATTATAATTTTTATTTTAGGCCAAGTAAAAAAAAAAAAAAGTTTCTCGTCCGGACTTTTTTGAAAAAAGGAGGAGGGAGGCCCTTACTGTTTTTACTATTTTCTTTTTTTTTGCTATTTTTTTCCAAGATGGCTGCCATGAATTGAATGACCACTGTGGCTGACTTAAAGACTCTATAGTTTGTCCAATGTAATGTGACACATGCCAATGTTGATTGTTACCGAAAGGCCTGCAATTTCATTTCCAAATTAGCAAATAAATATATGTTTTAACATACGAACGTATGCTTACACACACGAATATCGTCATATTCCCTACTCAAATTTGTACCATTAAAAGTATGAAATGCAAGATTTTTACACGTAAATTGCACGTGCCCAGTGCACAACCGCTGCGAGAATTGACCGTCTTTAGCACAAAGTGTCTGCGTTAAGCCAAGCATGTATTAACCAGGAAGTTCCGTTAGAGGAGGGGATCCATAATAGTTCAGATCATCAATGCACAAGATACGATCAGCAAACGCCTGGAAACGGCAAGTTTTAGACCGAGTTTCTTCGCAAAACGATTTTTTTTTAAACAAGTATATATTCAAAAAAATAGTATTAAATTGTAAATAACAGTAGGCGGCGACCAAAAAGGAAGCGGGCGGGGACGAGAAACTTTTTTTTTTTTTACTTGGCCTTATAATCATGTTGAATATACGAGTATAAACACACAGTTCATGATTTTGGGATCACAGGTTCAAGAGCGGTTAACGAAAGTGTGGTTAATGAAAGTGCAGTTATCAAGATTCTCACATTAGTACAAGTCTTGCTAACTATATTGTAATTTTTATTTTATAATCATGTTGAATCTACGAGTATAAACACACAGGTCATGATTTTGGGATCGCAGGTTCAAGAGCGGTCAACGAAAGTGTGGGTTAATGAAAGTGCAGTTATCAAGATACTCACATTAGTACAAGTCTTGCTAACTATATTATAATTTTTATTTTATAATCATGTTGAATATACGAGTATAAACACACAGTTCATGATTTTGGGATCACAGGTTCAAGAGCGGTCAACGAAAGTGTGGTTAATGAAAGTGCAGTTATCAAGATTCTCACATTAGTACAAGTCTTGCTAACTATATTATAATTTTTATTTTATAATCATGTTGAATGTACGAGTATAAACACACAGTTCATGATTTTGGGATCACAGGTTCAAGAGTGGTTAACGAAAGTGTGGTTAATGAAAGTGCAGTTATCAAGATACTCACATTGGTACAAGTCTTGCTAACTATATTATAATTTTTATTTTATAATCATGTTGAATATACGAGTATAAACACACAGTTCATGATTTTGGGATCACAGGTTCAAGAGCGGTTAACGAAAGTGTGGTTAATGAAAGTGCAGTTATCAAGATACTCACATTGGTACAAGTCTTGCTAACTATATTCTAATTTTTATTTTATAATCATGTTGAATATACGAGTATAAACACACAGTTCATGATTTTGGGATCACAGGTTCAAGAGCGGTTAACGAAAGTGTGGGTTAATGAAAGTGCAGTTATCAAGATACTCACATTGGTACAAGTCTTGCTAACTATATTATAATTTTTATTTTATAATCATGTTGAATATACGAGTATAAACACACAGTTCATGATTTTGGGATCACAGGTTCAAGAGCGGTTAACGAAAGTGTGGTTAATGAAAGTGCAGTTATCAAGATACTCACATTGGTACAAGTCTTGCTAACTATATTCTAATTTTTATTTTATAATCATGTTGAATATACGAGTATAAACACACAGTTCATGATTTTGGGATCACAGGTTCAAGAGCGGTTAACGAAAGTGTGGGTTAATGAAAGTGCAGTTATCAAGATACTCACATTAGTACAAGTCTTGCTAACTATATTATAATTTTTATTTTATAATCATGTTGAATATACGAGTATAAACACACAGTTCATGATTTTGGGATCACAGGTTCAAGAGCGGTTAACGAAAGTGTGGTTAATGAAAGTGCAGTTATCAAGATACTCACATTGGTACAAGTCTTGCTAACTATATTATAATTTTTATTTTATAATCATGTTGAATATACGAGTATAAACACACAGGTCATGATTTTGGGATCACAGGTTCAAGAGTGGTTAACGAAAGTGTGGTTAATGAAAGTGCAGTTATCAAGATACGTACTCACATTAGTGCAAGTCTTGCTAACTATATTATAATTTTTATTTTATAATCATGTTGAATATATAAACTCACTGTTCATGATTTTGGGATCACAGGTTCAAGAGTGGTAAACAAAAGTGTGGTTAATGAAAGTGCAGTTATCAAGATACTCACATTAGTGCAAGTCTTGCTAACTATATTATAATTTTTATTTTATAATCATGTTGAATATACGAGTATAAACACACAGTTCATGATTTTAGGATCAGAGATTCAAGAGTGGTTAACAAAAGTGTGGTTAATGAAAGTGCAGTTATCAAGATACTCACATTAGTACAAGTCTTGCTAACTATATTATAATTTTTATTTTATAATCTAGTTGAATATACGAGTATAAACACACAGGTTATGATTTTGGGATCACAGGTTCAAGAGTGGTTAATGAAAGTGCAATTGTCAAGATACTCACATTAGTACAAGTCTTGCTAACTATATTATAATTTTTATTATATAATCATGTTGAATATACGAGTATAAACACAAAGTTCATGATTTTGGGATCACAGGTTCAAGAGAGGTTAACGAAAGTGTGGTTAATGAAAGTGCAGTTATCAAGATACTCACATTCGTACAAGTCTTGCTAACTATATAATAATTTTTATTTTATAATCATGTTGAATATATAAACACACAGGTCATGATTTTGAGATCACAGATTCAAGAGTGGTTAATGAAAGTGCGGTTAACTAATGTGTGATAAAGGAAAGTGCGATTAATGAAAGCGCAGTTAACAAGATTCTCACATTAGTACAAGTCTTGCTAACTTTATTATAATTTTATTTTATAATTATGTTGAATATATAAACACACAGGTCATGATTTTGAGATCACAGATTCAAGAGTGGTTAATGTGTAGTTAATGTGTGGGAAGTGCGGTTAATGAAAGTGCGGGTTAACGAAAGTGCGGGTTAATGAAAGTGTGGGTTGACGAAAGTGCGGTTAATGAATGTACGGTTGAGGAAAGTGCGTTTTTAACGAAAGTGTAGTTAACGAAAGTGCAGTTAACAAAAGTGCGGTTAACGAAAGTGCAGTTAATGAAAGTGCAGTTAATGAAAGTGCAGTTAACAAGATACTCACATTACTACAAGTCTTGCTAACTATATTATAATTTTTATTTGATAACGAGTATCAATCCGGCAAAAAATGATGGGTTCGAACAGTTTTTGACGGTACAGCCACATGATCATGCCAAAGTCTGAAGCCTGGGCCTAGTGTCAGGTGTGCTTATATCTTCTTTATTTGTTAGACATCCTACAGACGTAAATAAACACTCGTTTTACTCTAGCTTTATTCTAGTTTATACTGGCAATGAACATGTGCAGTACATAAAC
Source organism: Myxine glutinosa (assembly GCF_964187855.1). Lineage (NCBI taxonomy): Eukaryota > Metazoa > Chordata > Myxini > Myxiniformes > Myxinidae > Myxine > Myxine glutinosa. Next base: position 369,948,101 of record NC_136261.1, on the reverse strand, counting down.
ACATAGACACCGATTTTTCATGTCTGTTTTTCAAATATTGAATCATTTATGAAACAGTAATTCCTGTTCCTAAAGTATTTTAGATGAACATTTATTATAAATACTTTTACTTTTACGACACCTTCGACGTAACTTCATCTTCATTGGAAACTTAAAAATAGTTGTTTGCCTAAAATATGAAATTTATTAATATGTCAAAAATTGATACATTTTTATGACCGCCTGACTCACAAAGCCTCTCCAAACAGTGGGTCCACAACCACACCTGTGGGTCTACATCAGTAGATCGGTAACCACAGGTGTGTCCTGTCAGAGTTCCAACGATGTAACCTCACGATTCAAATCTATACCTTGTTGGAGGGTTTAATAATAATATTAACAATAATAATTATAATAATAAATGTTTATTCGATGCCACAGATGACAAAAACATGTCGAATTGCATATGGATCACATCAATAAAAAAGAAGAAAATAAGACAGAAATAAACGGATCATTCTTTAAAAAATCATAAATTGGTAAAAAAAATAATGAGGTAACAGCGTTAAACTATGAAATAACAATAAAATAAAATAAATATACATACACACACACCACTAACATTGAATTACTTCAGCTAGCACAATTCTGATAACATTGAATCCACTTTTCATTTAAAATATGAACTAAGTAAGGTAACCTCACCAAGAGACTCTCCCATTTTGTATTATATGCACTAGTGAGGTACCCGTGCTACGCACCTGTTCCTAAAGTGCAGTGCTACGCACGGGTGGGAGGCCAAAAGCCAACAGACAATGCAGAAATGGCGAATGCTAAAGCATGAAACCAATAAATTCCACATTACTGCAGCACCTTCAGTCGCACGTCAGACATGGACAGCAAGTTCGTGAAGGACTTCCATGAAAAACGTACCCATTTGCAAACAAACAGGTACGTGTGTTCCATTCCCAGTGAATGGCGAATCTGCATATGGCGATCCGCGAATTCACATTTAGAAAGTGGAAACCGTCATGGCATTCCGTCATTCACTTGTACTCGATATCTCTTTTTTCATTCCAAACAGCATAATTCCAATCACAAATTAAATAACATTAATATAAAAAATAAACTTTTAACAACATTCGTAACATCAACAAATATTTCAATCCTGATGTGAAGTTCTGTAGGTTGGGTGAATACAATTACGAATTCAAAATCGTAATTGTATTCACTCAATTCCAATCATCAATTGATACTTTAACAAAACGATTAACACGATTAATGTTTAACGATTTAACATTACGATTAAATGACCGTTGTATTGGGATATTATCAAACCCGCACATTGCCATCATCTGTCCACTTCAGGATTTGCTGCAGGTTCGTAATTCTTATCAAAATCTAAAGAGTATTTGTAGAATTTCAATGAAAGCCACATCACTGTTCATATCGGTAAATATTATTCCATCGTGTTTGGAAAAACTGGAAAACTTGGAAAAAAATACAGCCTATTTTACTCCCGGGGGTCCCAAGAATACCCACCCAAAATATCGTTGCGATCGGTTGAGCCATCTTTGCGGTACCTTCGAATGGACGGACAGACAGACGGACATTTGGTGAATTATCGTAAGATGTCACAGGCCTTTGAAAATGCATTTCGTTCAATAAACGGTAACTTTCATCCAATTTTCTTCCCGTTTTTTTTTTTTCAACCCATTCTAAAACCATGTTAGCGACTGTGAAAAATGAAATGAGATGTCGAATTAGAGTTGAAATAAAACTGTGAGAGAGAGCAAGACACCACTGGCCTAACAAAAGAGGCCTCAAAACTATGCGAGTAAAAAAAAAAAAGGTGGATATTTGTTTTTGAAGCCCTCCCAGACCGGGTGCAGCCACTCCCCTGGACAGACGTATCACAGACAGACAGACAGAATCACCGACGAAGAATATAATATAGATATACAAAATAGATATGTGTATATATATGTAGATATATATATATATATATATATATATATATATATATATATATATATATATATATATATATATATATATACTGTATATATCTATATATATATATATATATATATGTCAAAAGATTTGCAGCTCTGGATTTGTATATCAGGATTTTATATATATATATATACATATATGTGTGTGTGTGTGTGTGTGTGTGTGTCAGCTGAACTCGTCTCCCTGGAGACAAACCGTTCTCAGAGGATTTGTGTTCCTCGACAAGGTAATGATGTAGTTAAGGCACAAATCCTGGTGATATAAACAATTTGATTACAATCGTCTTGTACCATGTTTTTATATTCAGAGAATTGATAAAGCATTGTCCTACATTTTGCAGAAATAAGAGTGATTTTTAAATATAACTGACGTGTGAACAAAATGCGTGTGCACAGGAGGACAATAATGAATACCACAATTGTGGAGCGGTCGCCGCATACGGTCATTTTGTGGAAGTTCTCTCTGGATGAAGGAAAGATCATTTTGTTGTGGATTTTTACTTCCTTTGCGTTCCTTTCACTCCTCCTCAACGCGGGTATTATAACATCCTGTGCATCCCGCAGGTTCCACAAACCCATGCTGCTCTACATCAGCATTTCATCATTAGCCGATGCGTGCTGGGGAATCGTTGGGATATCCTGCGTTCTTAGCAACACGATAGCACATCGCATAGAGATCACGTTCGTCGAATGTCTGTGGCAAATGTTTTGTTTGGAGTTCGCGCTTGTTCATCAGTTCCTCAGCACCTGGATCATGTACGTCGACCGACATTGCGCGGTGTTTTGGCCATACACATATGTCGCTCTGATGGCGAATAGGCGAGGTGCCCTGAAGCTCGTCTTATTGATGGAGATCCTTGCGGTCTTCCTCAGCATCAGTTACCCTGTGGTCACGTTGTACATCGAGTTTTGTAACGACTCTGTGATCGTGCCAGACAGCACGTGCCTGTTCACAACTGTTGCTCGCTCCTCTTGTGAGAACTCCTCCATCGCATCCGCATCCATTGTCGTTCTTTTCTCTTTTGTGTTCGGATTAACTGGATTCACCGCATTGTACTCCACTTGTTGCATCATCTGGAAATGCCGCAATTCAAGCAAGGAGTCGAATGTCAAAGCTCTGCACACTTGCCTTACACAGCTCATGGTGACATCAGTGCAATTTGTAACTTGTATTGTCATCATGGTGATGAAAAATATACTAAAACGACCGGCCGACGGATTGTTCCTGGATCTTTTTGCCATCGTCACCCAGGTACTACAAATCCACTGATTTTTGGATTTCGGACTCAGGAAATCCGTGTGGTGGTCATGAACACATTTCATCCACTGTGGATTAAATTCTCCACCATGATCAAACATCCATTGTCCTGGAATTATTTCCTTAAGCAATGAGCACTTCTATACAATGTCAAAGTCCGTTGACCAGCTGAAAATGTACATTTTACAGTCACGGGAAAAAGTAAGTACACCCCATGTAAAGTTTTGAATTTTTCAACATATTTCAACATACAGCTATTCGATCTTCATTTCAACAATACTGATAGATAAAGGTGATATAATATAACAAATATCATGAAACATTTACATTTTGTAGTCCATTGTATAATTTAAATAAACATGAATGCAAATTTCACATGTGGAAAAAGTAAGTACACCTTTGGCTCTAATAGGTGGTATTGCCCCCTTTGGCAGAAACAACCTCAAGTAGGCGTTTCTTATAACTGTCTACCAGTCTCTGACATCGACTGGGAGAAATTTTCGCCCACTCCTCCATGCAGAATTCTTTCAGCAGTGCGATGTTTGAGAAATTTCATGCATGCACAGCTCGTTTCAAATCCCCCCACAACATCTCGATGGGATTTAGATCCGGGCTTTGACTTGGCCATTCCAGAACCCGCCATTTCTTTCTTTTCAGCCATTCCTTGGTGGATTTACTGGTATGTTTAGGGTCATTGTCATGTTGCAAGTTCCGCCTTTGGTTGAGCTTCAACTTTCCAACAGATGGCCTCACATTATCCTCAAGCATCCTCTGGTACAATGAAGAATTCACAGTGGATTCTATGATAGTGAGCTGCTCAGGCCCTGATGCAGAAAAGCTGCCCCAAACCATAATATTTCCACCTCCATGGTTTGCAGTTGGTATCAGGTTCTTGTGGTCAAATGCTGTCTTTGGTTTTCGCCAAACATGTCTTCTGGTACTGTTGCCAAAATAGCTCTACCTTTGACTCATCTGTCCAGAGCACATTGTTCCAGAAGTGTTGGTCTTTGCCTCGGTGTTCATTGGCAAACTTTAGTCTTGCCCTGATGTTCTTTCTGGACAGCAACGGTTTCCTCCTGGCACACCTCCCATGTAGATCAAATTTGTGCAGCCTCTTTCTAATGGTAGACTCGTGCACTTTGACATCAACAGTGGCAAGAGCTACCTGTAGGTCCTGTGATGACATTCTGGGGTTCTTAGAGGCTTCATTCAGCATCTTGCGATCTGCTCTCGGGCTGAACTTGCTGGGGCGGCCTGGCCTGAACAAGTTGGCAGTTGTTTGGAATCTTCTCCACTTGTAGCTGATCTTCCGGACAGTCGAATGATTGATTTCAAATTGTTTGGAGATCTTTTTAAATCCATTCCCAGACTCCTAGGCATCTTTCTGAAGGCCTCAGAGAGCTCTTTTGATCTAGGCATGGTGACGCCGCACACTTCAACAACAAAGAGCAAACCAAACTAAATGCCTGAGGTTTAAATAAGACAGGTTCCTTCAAGATCCTCTCTAACGATGTTCTAATCATTTGCACCTGACCTCGTGCGCCTGATTCTAATTTTAGGTATTTGAAGTAGTGATAAATGTAGGGGTGTACTTACTTTTTCCACATGCGAAATTTGCATTCATGTTTATTTAAATTTTACAATGGACTACAAAATGTAAATGTTTCATGATATTTGTTATATTATATCACCTTTATCTATCAATATTGTTGAAATGAAGATCAAATAGCTGTATGTTGAAATATGTTGAAAAAGTCAAAACTTTACATGGGGTGTACTTACTTTTTCACGTGACTGTAGGTTTGACTTGATTTTAGAGACCTATCGAGGTTAAAAGGTTGAAACCAAAATGATGCTGCAAAGGCTTCACTGATGATTCAGGCCAGGGAAGAATGTTTGTGTTGTTCGGTGTCTTTACATAAATGTCACAAAGTGTGCATATATATATAATGTATATTACGTAATATTTTTGTATATTTCTTGTGAACGAAATGGTGTCCGATTCCAAAACTACATCTCCTTGATCTTCAGCGCTCATTGACCCAAGTACACACCAAAACTTTTGTTTGTTGCTCATAGCGAAATGAACGAAGGTCATTCAAATGATCGATGAGCGACATACTCACAATGGTCCAAAAGAGATCAAAGTTTTATTTTTCAATTAATCAGTAAATGTGTTTCATATGCAAGAAAATCTATTTTCTTGTCTCGCACCCTGCTTGAATATGTAGCAACTCACCAATGCTGATCCTGTGATAAAACCAGAACTCTTAAACACTTGCACCAAATTTTATATGGGTGACTTCGATATTCTATGTTGTTTGATGCGTCGTTAAGACTGATTCAATAAGAAACAGATTTTTTAATACTATATCGGTCATTGTCATGAGGCTAACCCCCGCTCTAGCGGGAAAAGGGGCCTTTAAAAAACGATCATTCATATCGGTCTTTGTCATGGTTGCTGATAGCTCGACGCTAACTGGAAATATAAGGCAGAGTAAAAATGCAACACATGCGTCATGTTCGACATGCGACAAGACACATGTTCATGTTAAAGTTAAACTTTACTGCTTATGGAAATATTCTAAGGGTTCAGGGAATTTCTAGCTGCCAACATATACAACAACAACACAACATGCAATTTAAGGCCATTTTTCCTGCGAGAGCGGGGGTTAGCCTTGCGGTCCCCCATGACAATCTTCTCCATTTTGCCCTATTTTCTGCATCTCTCCTTGTTAACCCCCTTGCCCGCATTTCTTCTTCCACCATCTTTAGCCAAGTCTTTCTCGGTCTTCGCCGTCCTCTACTTCCTTCTACATTCATTTCCATCACTCTTCTCAACCAGTCACTTTCATCCTTCCTCAACACATGACCAAACCATCTCAACCTGTTCCTCTTCACAGCATCAATCACAGGCTCTATTCCCATCATCTTTCGCAATAACATATACAATTTCGCAATATAGCAATAACAATAACACACTATATATATATACTAGCAGAAGTACCCGGCATTGCCGGACGGGGGAAGGGAGGGGGAAGGGGAGGGGAGGGGAACGGGGGTGAAGGGAGGGGGGAAGGAGAGGGGGAGAGGTAGGGGGAGGGGGGAGGGGGAAGGGGAAGGGGGAAGGGAGAGGGGGAGGAATAGGGGGAAGGGAAGGGGGGAGGGTGAGGGGGTAAGGTGAAAGGGGAAGGGAGGGGGAAGGGGAGGGGTGGGGGAGGGGAGGGAGAGGAGGGAAGGGGAGGGGGAAGGGGAGAGGGAAGGGTAGGGGAGGGGAAGGGGAGGGAATGGAAGGGAGAGGGGAGGGGAGAAAGGGGAGGGCCAGTCAACAATGACGTTGCAGTTCTCATGGGAGGAGAGCAGCACAACAATCATGACATCGTCCTGCATCTTCGCAACAACAGCACGAAGCGGATTTTGGAGACTCACCGATCCTGTGACGCCCTCCAGTACCGGCGTTGCCGGGCGGGGGAAGGGAGACCCGTACATTCCCAACCCGTACATTTGCCCTCTCGACTCAAGCTCACTCGGACAAAAGCCTCGCACAAATTACACCGTGAAGGCCCAATGGCCATGTCTATGCCACAAATCAAGGACGTGAGCGAGTCTGGCGCACTGAATTGAAAATATATAGAACGCTCATACTCCGTGAAAAGTGTAGCCGCCATGTCGCCATCTTGGTTCACACGACTCGACCAACTCGCTTCACGGATCTCGTTTGTTTTGAACGTGTCCCAGATTTTAAAAGCCAGACAACTGTTAAAATGCCATTTTGTGCGGCAATAAACTGCTCCAATCTGTTACGGAAGGGTTGTGGAAAGACGTTTCACAGCTGTTTCAAAGACGTTTAATTCATATCGCACAAAATCGACAAAAATCGACACAAAACACGATCGCACAAAAGGTGAAAAAACGCAATCGCTTTTCGCTCTGAATTACGTGCAAACGTGTGACGGAAATCACCATCGCCCAGCATCGAGTGCCAACCAAGATGGCGCCAGGTAGCTGCATCTCCTCCTATGTGGTGTGAATGGCAATGGTCATTCTATATATTTTCCGTTCAGTGGTCTGGCAGGGAGGATGGAACATCACGTGATTGCTCTTTGCGAATCAGCGAGCTGCTCTGGCACATGCTGAGATTCTGTGTATAATGTTCCTCGCTGAAATGCGCTGAGGTAAATATTAATAAAAAATATGGATCTCGTCAAATATTTTTAGGTAGGCCATGTCCTTCCCAGGCTCAATGGCCATGTCTATGCCAAATATCAAGCACGTGAGCCTCTCTGTTTCGGAGTCTGTCGGTAACATACACACACAAACACACACACACACACACACACACACACACACACACACACACAAACTGTGTTTTATTTATATAGATTGTCGTGTGAATCCCTCCCAGTTAACACCAGGAGAGTCACGGATGGACAATAGCGAGCTTTTAACTCCGAAGGTGATGATCAAATGCGAATTTCTATCATATATATGCAGGAGGAAGAAAGAAGAAGAGGAAGAAGCTGAAGCTTACCTGTCGCGATCGCCGGCAGTCCCAACCTGCAAAAAGTAAATCAAACCGAGGTGAATTTAAAATGTACAAAAATAACAGGTTTATTTAAATGGAATGCCGGGGCAAAGAAAACGTGATGGTGAAACTGAAGTCCTTTGGGATCCTTCACACCAGACTTATAACATGGACAAATGGGGAATAAAAGAACTGGAAAATAATGGTGTGCAATTTAATTGTGGCACTCAACTCAAATCGGTGCTTTGTCAGCAATCGTCCAGGCCCCAGCGAGCAGTCTTGACGCTGCTCCAGTGTTGGCGGGAAACCGCTCATCGTTTGGCGCTGTGGAAGTATAGATCTTTACTTGTAATGGTTGAGATTGGTGAGTGAACAGGTGGTTCAGAGAATGTCAGGAATTTGGACCTCGGAAACACGAAGATAAGCAAAACCTGGAAATCTCTTGTTCACCTTGTCATGGCCCCGGGCTAGAGCACATTCCTAGGCTTTCACTATTGTGAAGTAAATGTAGGATTGGAGAAACTCCCAGCAGGAGGGGATGGTTGTCAACGTCTGGGGGGGGGGGGGGGGGGGGGGCGAGCTGGTGCCGGTGAGGCGAGCATGGATGACCGAGTAACGTTTGCGGAGAAGGGATTAAAATTAGCGCAGGGAGGATTAACACGGCTGTGCCCATAAAAACGTGAACATTTCTTGGACTTGTCAGACTTGTCACCAGAAGCTTTGCCCAACGGAACGAAAGAGTGTCCATGTGAAACAGCGCTTCGCAGAGGACCGGCCGAAGAAGATGAACCATCAACCTGAATTACCAATTCGCATTAGTTATTGCAGTTTCTTATTGAATTGAAACAAGTGATTATTAATTATAATAAAGCTTTACTTTGTAAAAGCTGTTTCGTTCATTGGAGTCTTCTACGAAACATTCTACAACAATTTTAGTGGCTACCGTACGTGGATCAAGTGGACATCGACAAGGTCATTCTGAAAGGTAAGCGTGGTTTCTTGTAGATTGGTCCATTATGATATACGAACCTGTGTTTCGTTATTAACGCACAGGTTGTAAACCTGGTGCGTTATAGGGTTTGCCTGGGAATTTCTGTCGCTCCAAAAGTGAAGCACGTTTCTGTCGCTCCAAAAGTGAAGCACGTTTCTGTCGCTCAGATGTGTAAACATGACGTCATCAAATCTATATTTAGGCTAACCATGGGCTACCCCTTTGGCTGGTACGCGGCCGCTCGCTCGTACATAATATAGGATATATTTGTTATATGTTATGTTATAGGATATATAGGATATATGTTATATGATATAGGATATATATAGGATAGGTTATAGGATATATATGTTATAGGATAGGAATATAGGACCCAAATGACCCAGAGGACCCAAATGACCCAGAGGACCCAAATGACCCAGAGGACCCAAATGACCCAGAGGACCCAAATGACCCAGAGGACCCAGAGGACCCAGAGGACCCAAATGACCCAGAGGACCCAAATGACCCAGAGGACCCAAATGACCCTGAGGACCCAAATGACCCAGAGGACCCAAATGACCCAAATGACCCAAATGACCCAGAGGACCCAAATGACCCAGAGGACCCAAATGACCCAGAGGACCCAAATGACCCAGAGGACCCAAATGACCCAGAGGACCCAAATGACCCAGAGGACCCAAATGACCGAGAGGACCCAAATGACCCAGAGGACCCAAATGACCCAGAGGACCCAAATGACCCAGAGGACCCAAATGACCCAGAGGACCCAAATGACCCAGAGGACCCAAATGACCCAGAGGACCCAAATGACCCAAATGACCCAGAGGACCCAAATGACCCAGAGGACCCAAATGACCCAGAGGACCCAAATTACCCAGAGGACCCAAATGACCCAGAGGACCCAAATGACCCAGAGGACCCAAATGACCCAGAGGACCCAAATGACCCAGAGGACCCAAATGACCCAGAGGACCCAAATGACCCAGAGGACCCAAATGACCCAGAGGACCCAAATGACCCAAATGACCCAGAGGACCCAAATGACCCAAATGACCCAGAGGACCCAAATGACCCAGAGGACCCAGAGGACCCAAATGACCCAGAGGACCCAAATGACCCAGAGGACCCAAATGACCCAGAGGACCCAAATGACCCAGAGGACCCAAATGACCCAGAGGACCCAAATGACCCAGAGGACCCAAATGACCCAGAGGACCCAAATGACCCAGAGGACCCAAATGACCCAGAGGACCCAAATGACCCTCTGGGTCAATAAAAGTTGAAACTGGGCAAATGTCAATGAAAATTTGCCAGACCCAGACCAGAAAATGACCCAGAGGACCCAAATGCCCAGAGGACCCAGAGGACCCTGTGAATGTGAATGAATGTGAACATAATGTGAATACTAGTAGCAATTTTACAAAAACCATGGCATAATTTCAAATCTTGACCCGAGATGATAATTATGCTACATCATAATTTCCATGTGCCAACCTGGGCGGAATCCAAGTGGATTCACTTGACTTGTTTTGTATATACATGGAGGAGGTGGTGTTTGGGCTTCTCCACAATGCACGATTGGTGCATGAAAGCCCTGAGAAGGAAAAATACAGATGAGACCCTTTTGCTCGGTGCTGTGTAAGCTACACAAAGATCCATTTGAGTTGGTCTGGGTGCTGTGTAAAAATAAACCACAAAGAACCATTTTTTGAGCTGGTCTCCGGTGCTGTGGAACTTACTTACACAAAGAACCATTTTTCTGTAAGATTAAGATATAATTTTTTGGTCGACCTTGCATGTAAAATATATATAACGATTTTAACGTTGTAACGTTGTATCGTCCTGAAGATGTCTGCTCGTTCTTTTTGTTGAATCGTAATTCCGTTGAAATCTCATTACGATGTGGAATTGAATACGCTCGGTAATGATCGAGATCCATTTTATCGATTTAGGCATGGTGAATGGGCGAACAAAAAATCACGGATGCTACATCCACAACGATTTTAAGCCATTATCCGAGTTTCACGATTTCTGTAAATACGTATTTTCCTGCGCTGTGTAATAAATGCGCCAGTTCGTCTGAAACGTGCCACTGATGTGCGCGAAGCGCGGGCTGTGAGACGCGCGTCGGCGTGTTTGCCTGCATCCGCCTGTGTAATTAAGACTGCGTGTTTGAGAGAAAAATTTTTTTCGTGCGTAGTCGCACAAATACGCTGGTTATTAATAGCCTTACCATGTACTAGCAGCAAATCGAACCATGAGTGCACCATGAGGCGATTTGTTGGCGAGTCATGTAAGGTTCGTACACTCGTACACTCGTACACCCACTTGCACATGACGTACACTCGTCTACACTCGTTTTGCACTTGCTCAAAGCCGGCGACTGGCTTGGCAGGCGAGAGGCAGCAGCAAAGGGAGTTTTTATATTTATATATATTTTTTCTCCTTCAACTTATGGTATCGCGACAAAACGGCTTATATCTTTGGAACAGCTAGTTGGATTTAGACAAATTAAACGAAATTGTGTAGAACAAAACCGTGGGTCCAAGGTAAGGGGAAAAAAAAAAAAAGGTGTAGGAGAGGGGAAAAAAAATTCCCGCCAATTTTTTCCCGCCATTTTGTATAACACCTAAAACTCGTTCGATCGACATATAAGTTAATGACAGACAACGCCATCTGATGCTCGTTCAGAATTATTATGAAAGAGGGCGATTGGATGAAAATTGCATACCAACGCCCCCAGGGTAAAATCGAACATTTTTACAAAAAAAAAACTGTCACAGGAACACCTCCCTCATTGTCCCTCATTTCCATTTCGGCGACCTGTGCTGCTACCTGTCTCTTGCTCCTACTCCCCTCCCTCCCTCCCCTCGCTGTTCCCCCCTTCCCTCCTCACTCCTCTGTGTCCCCCCCCCTCTAGTTCCCATTGGCTGACGCTTTGCAGGAAGCAAAGCGTTTTGCAGGAAGCTTCCAGGAAGCAAAGCCAATGCTGTTGTTTTTTTTTTGTTTTTTTCCTGTGCTTCCTGTGCTTCCTGTGCTCACATTGTTGTGCTTTACTCCTGTGCTTTAATAATTTTCTTCCCTTGTGCCATTTCTCCTTCCTCCTTCTCCCTCCTCCATCCATCCTGCGTTATTCCTCCATCTATCCCTCCACTCCTCTCTCCTACCTGTGTAACCTACCTGTGTTACCTGTATCCCCCCCTCCCTCCCTCCCTTGCTCCCTCCCTAACCCCCCCCCCTCCCTCTCTCCCCTTCTTTCTCTCCTTCTCTCTCTTTTTCCTTCCTTCTCTCCTTCTCTCCTTCTCTCTCTCCTTTTCTCCTTCTCTCTTTTTTCCTTCTCTCCTTCTCTCCCTCCTTCTCCTTCTCTCTTTTTTCCTTCCTTCTCTCCTTCTTTCTCTCCTTCTCCTTCTCTCTTTTTTTCCTTCCTTTTCTCCTTCTTCCTCTCCTTCTCCTCTCTTTTTTTCCTTCCTTCTCTCCTTCTCCTTCTCCTTCTCTCTCTTTTTCCTTCCTTCTCTCCTTCTCTCTCTCCTTTTCTCCTTCTCTCTCCTTTTTCTTCCTGTCTTCCCCTATCTCGTTCTTCATTTTGCACTTGAACTCACTTGAGTTGAGGCTCATATAACATGACTAGCTGAGGTACCCGGCTTCGCCCGGGTTGAATAATAGTGTTGGTTGAATTCAGTTTGCTGATATGTAAATCCCATTCAAATTTCAAGTGATTCGGATGAAAATTGAGGAGTTATTTAATTATTAGCGATTAATGAAGTACTTATTAAATTAATCAAATTTCCTTTCTCTTCTGTCCATTAACTCAGGCACCTTTTGAATTAGGAAGCTGATATTTGGACATGACAGTGACCAAGTGATGTGGCTATCAAGGATATTTTTGATTTATTGATTAATCAATTAATTATTTAATTTTTTATAAATGACTTATTTAATTAAATTCCTAAAAGATACATCTTCGGATGAAGCACTTGTGGTTTACTTATGCTATTAGCCAATTGATTAAGAAAATATTTTGTGATAATCTTTTATTGATTTTAATTTTACAATTAATCAACCAATTAGCGTACACCTCTCCCTCCCAATGCAGCCTCGATGAGACGCCCCGGCAATGCCGCGCTGTAGGATATTTAATTATTTGGCATGGGGGCGGTGTACTTTGAATGTATCTGTACTTGTTAGGGGACCATAGGTACCCTTTTGAAATTGCTCAGATTATTATTACTAGGGCGTGCCCGTACTATATATATATCTAAAATTATATCCCCCCCCTCTATTTACATGAAATGGTTTGGTCCATTCGCAAAGCCAAAGCGAACGGCTTGCGAGTACGGTGACAATCCCCCCCCCCCCCCCCCTCTATTTACATGAAATGGTTTGGTCCAAAGCGAACGGCTTGCGAGTACGGTGACAACCCCCCCCCCCCTCTATTTACATGAAATGGTTTGGTCCAAAGCGAACGGCTTGCGAGTACGGTGACAATCCCCCCCCCCCCCTCTATTTACATGAAATGATTTGGTCCAAAGCGAACGGCTTGCGGAGTTTGGTAAAGAAATCGCCATAGCGTGCACAAACGCGCAGGAAAGCGAAAGAATCGCAAATTAGTTTTAATTAGTTTTAAAACATAGTTTAACGCCAACATAGCGGCAACATAGTTTGCCAACGTGAAATAAATGAATACGCTCTCAAATGTGCCGTCCGAGGCAGAGTCTGTTCGCCACGTTCGGCACACATGATAACTCGCTGCTCTCTGATTGGTTGAATTGTTTTTTGGACATAGCTCGGTAACTACTTGTCCGATTAATATGAAACCTTGAAAAGGCACATCCTCGGGTCCCCAGCAATATACCTGGCAAGTTTCAAGTATATCGGACCCGTGGTTGTCGAGAAACAGCGGTCACAGACACACAGACATACAGACATACAGAGATTACTGGAATTATAGATAGATTATTAAAATTATTAATATTCTGATTCCATAAAATTTGTTGGCGACCTACAGGTCACACCTTTCATCGTAGGAATTTGAAACTTTGACCATGTATGGGACACCATATGACTTGATGCATATCCTAAGTATGACGTCATAGGTCACGTTTTGTGGCGGCCATGTTGGATTTAGTGAAAATCTTTTTAAAAAATCTATCTCCTCTTTCATTTTTGACTTATTGAGGTGAAACTTCGCACACATATACTACACCCCAAGGCGAAGAACGCTCTTTTCTCTGAATTTTCATTTTTGATTAATTAGTCTACGGCGCACCAATTAAAAAAGTGCTGACTCTGCATTTCTTTTATTTAATTAATATTGTGATGCCATGAACTTGGTATCGCCCTGCAGGCCAAACCGTTGGTCAGATGAGCTTGATACCTTGACCAATTATAGTAGGTCACTTGATTGGATGCATATACTAATTATGACGTCATAGGTCACGTGACATGGCGGCCATATTGTATTTTTTGAAAACCTTTAAAATGCATCCCTGCGTTCATTTTTCGATCGATTGAGTTGAAACTTTGAACAATCGGATCTGGGCTGTCGTCAACGACTCTGGCGCGCACCCGTCCAATCAGGATGGAGCGGTATGGTCCCCGGATCATCACTGCCCGGTTTTAATTAGTTTTATTTTTACTTTTCACTCTTTCCGTTCATTGTTCTCTTGGTCATACAATTTTATTTGAAGACATGTATGTCATGATATATGCAAACTGTTTATACAGGAAATGTTTGTTGTTCTTGTTGGTTGATTATGAGAGAGGATTATAAAATCATGATTATTAAGATGACATCATAGGGCTTAAATGCAGAATGGAAAAGAGCTTTCAAGCCCTATAGGATAAATTGTGTATTACAAGCAATTGAGTTTCAAAAATTTTCGCATGATTTAATAAATAAATAAATAATTTTTTTGGGCAAATTATGAATTGATCATCGTTTGTTCGTAGAACATTTCAGGAGTTTTACAAAATTTTGATTGCCAAGAGGTTTTGGGTACTATTGAAAATGAGACATTTTTCCCAATGAAGTTTCATATCTGCCATCAATTTTGGCTGTCTCACGAATGAAGGATGAGTTGCCTTTCGTGGTTGCAAAGTCGAATTTGTGGTGACCAGGCAAAATTGAGAAAAATATATGTCAGATATGACCCTAGTACAGAGAGTGATTCGTCAATTAGCATGAGGTAGGGATCAGAGGTGACGACCGATGATCTTCGATCTCCGTCAATGGATGGATCTATCCTGACATCATTGGGGAGGGGGCTTGTGCAGGGAGTCATCTAGAGTGATTAATTTGATTTATTGATGAATAGTGATAGATTAATTGAAATTGAATTAATTTCATTGAATAAATTGATTGATTGATTGATGAGGATGCGGTCTCAAGAAAGAAGCTTTGATATCTTTGTGAGATATTATCAATGTGAAGACAACCTTGGAAAATTGAGCAAGGTGGTGAGTCTATGCATGGATATTGTTACAGACACGACTTTGATGTTAAGGTGGGCCGAGCGGAATGGCCGTCGTGTCCGCACAAATTACCCGATTGTACCCGAACGTTGACGAAGCCGCGCCACGCTGGCTCAATAAGGAAAAAGAAGACACCCGGCTGGGTTATAATGACAGACACCAATGTTTCGATTCTCAATTATATTCGTACTGAAAAGGTTAGATTACAGGGGCTAGAGGTAAAGCACAGAAAAGATGGGCACTTAGACACAGGCTTATCTTAACCCCGGACAGACGACAGGTAAACGGGACAACGGCTGACTCACACGGGGGTTGATGGCAGGAAAGCGGTTGTCGATGGCTCCAGGTGCACCTGTGCTCAAAGGTTAGAATCGACCCGGTCCGGTCCAGAGATGCGGGAGGTTTCAGCGCTCGGAGGTAACGTTCTTTCACAGGCGGGTTCTCTTCCTCTCAGCGATCGCAGGCAACGTTCTTTCTCCAGCTGGGGGCGCATCTCACGTCACATCCGGCGCGTGGCTGCGTATATCCGGCGGGGAGTGACACGCCCTCGGCTCGTTAGCTCCGCCTCGTGGAATCGGCACGTTGCTTCTCATTGGGTGCGTGCGGGGGGTTTACCAGGCTCCGCCCTTGACGAGGAGCTGACAAGGAGCCCCTTCGTGGTAACCCCGTGGAGCGCATGGTCTGGAGCGCATCGTCTGGAGCGCATTGTCGATGGCGGCGAACCGAGCCGGTGGGAGGACGCACACTCCCCCCCGCGCAGCGCCGTGCCCCTCTGTTTTTGTAGACGGGGAAGAAGATGGGAGGAGGTATGGGAAAGGTCCTAAACTCACTACTGGTGCCATATAATCACATTCTGGTGCAACGAAGAGTCATAAATTAATGGAAACGAGGCCTTAACTGACATAGAATAAGAATAACTAGGAAGATGTCCGAAAGTTGTCTACGTGTGGTGCGGTGGACCTGGGCACGACATTTAATGGGGGAATAAGGGGAAGGTCGGCTCTACTGATTGTTATTTACATGCAATGGGACTAGGGAATGGGGGATTGGGGAAAGTTGTGGAGTATTGGAGAAAATAGGGGAATATTTACAAGCGGATATGGAGGCCAAATTCCATATTCGCAACATTGCACCCTTCTCTACCCTCGGGGCGTCCCGACCCGATAAATTTTTACCTACTTTAGTGTGGCACGCAATGTAGTTCCCTCTACTATTAACTCTACCCTGAGTGCGACAGTTTTACAGATATTCACAAATGAGTAAATATGTCCCCCTGCGACGTTGCACCCTTCTCCTCACAGAAACACACCCACAGGATAACCGAATCCGGAAAGAATTCTCAAACTACACATACAGCCGGTAGGGAGCATTATTTACACGACTACGCTGCTATTTACACTACGATCCAGGACCTGTTTTTGGAGGGACACATGCAGATGTTATGCATAGAGAGAGCGCGCTTGCCAGCATCGATACACCAACCCACGAGTGCTCTGTGGCCGACGGCCTTTAATAACGTGCAGAGCACCCTTCCCGAGCATCAAAAGCACCACCCCTCCACCAATCGGTGCAGTCACCATTGTTCATTGGAATAAAAATAAATTCGACAACCCCTAACCCTGCAGGTGTCTCTTGCTCTTCTTGTGGTGCACTTGGTGTTAACTAAAAGTGGTTCACCTGTATGGCATAGGTGCCACGTTGACCCATAGGTCCATCCCCGGGTGGTGCTTGGCCGCAAACGAACTGCGGTCCATTGTGGGTGGCCACAAACATTGCGGTCCATATGGTGTATCGATCCCGGCAGCAAACAGCGAAAGTGCAGGCCCACAACTGCGCAGCCAGCACCTCTCTCTCCTCTCTCTCTACCCCAAAGCCAGATCCTCGGAGGTGGGAGACAAAAGAAGCAGACAAGTGAGTAAGGTGGTAAGGGCGCAAAAGTGCACGCAATGTAAGGTGATGCACACTGGGGGCACATGGGAACCAGGTGAGACAGGTACGTTCCTATCGTACGCCCCCCCCACCAGGTAACCTACATGGCCCCTCCTTTACCCCTTACTGTATCCACAAAACACAACACTACCCATAAACATCTACTTTACAAATCAACAAACATCCCTACTGTCTTCCCCGTTCCTCCCATAAACCAAATTCGTCTTCTCTCCCTCCTAACCAATCAAATTTGCCATTTTCAACTCTCATCAAAATTTGCCATCTCCAACTGCACATCAAAATTTGCCATTACCAATTCATCATCAGTCCCTCCTAGGGAGGGAGAGATGGAATCACCCCAATGTCTCATCCACGTCGTGATGCGTCTCACAAATCCACACAGCAATTCTCATTTCCTGCAACAAAACAAAGAAAACACAGGTGTGGAGTCATCATCATCACCACAGGTAAGTGGCTGCGTATGGTGCGACAGGTTCATCAATCCTAACTATTTCCTAAATGACTTTAACAACTTTACACTACCCGGGGTCTTTCTCCGGCCAAACCATTGGCCCTCTTACACTATGGGTTCTAAAAACCAATTCCCATTGGCCAAACTGTGGTGCTCTTCAATTTGGGGTCTCACTCCCCCGATTCATCTCCCGGTGCCCTCGCACAATTTCTGGGCTGTGGCGTGTACCTCTCCCAGTGGGTCTACCCACCTGCACACCTCCACCACTGCAGTTGCCTCCGAGCTTACCTGCTCCTCACCCTAACCTAACTACCTGGGGAAGGCCCTCTGGCACTCTCCCCACTCGGTGCCCTCTCTGGCACTGGGCTACCCGGGTCCATCCTCCGGATCCTCGGGCCCCATCCACAACTCTACCGGCTCCCAGAGCCCACCTGCGGCCTCACCTGGCCGACATCCTCACAGTGGTGGAGTGCCCAACCAACTACACACACTAACAGGCTACACGCCCAGCCATTTCCACAACACTAATGCACCCATCCACAATACCATTCTGCAACCGCACCACAAATGCCAATATCCAACCACAATTTACCTGCACCCTCTACCTAACACTTACACTACCCGCCCCGGGTACTCGTGAAAGGGGTCCACTCTTCCCCCATCCACACCTTCGCACCATGCACACCACTCCATACCACTTACTCCAACTCTCTCCACACACCTGTACTTGCACACCTGTGCTCTCACACCTGGTGCCACCTGCACCCTTCTCTCCCCAAGCGCATTCGCGCTGATCCACAACACTCACTACTCACACACTGCTCCACACACCTGTCCAGTTGCACACCTGTGCAATCACACCTGTTCAATTCTCACACACACGGCATCATCTCAGCTAACTACTCCCCTCTGAAACTTGCGCTTCCCAGTCGTCCCTTTAAACTATTGCGCTCCCTCGTCATTATCATCCACACTAATCTACCTGCGTCCCCACTACAGGTATCAGTCACTAACTAAACTTAACGTTACCTAATGTCATCTTCTAGGGCCCTATCATATAACCTAACCCATCCGGGCTAGTTTTCACTGCCATACACCCCATAAGCTATTGCTCCTTTGCCCCCACTATGGGAAGGATGGTGGATTTGCCATCCCACCACATCGGGGGTCTCTCACTACCAATTTTGCACATCAAATTTCAATAAATCAAAAATTTGCCAATCACTGCCCATCATCTGCCAATCACTACTGCCAATCCCTTGCCAATCATCAAATTTTGTTTTTCTCTAATTTTGGGTCCAAAACACTAACCTCATCACCCAGTCGACTCACTAATACCTCTCGGTGCGCCAATCCCTGTCCAAAGCCCGGCTTCGTAAAGCCAAGCAATGGATGCTGGTTGTTTTGTGCCAGCGGCTGGATGCGTCCGGCACTCGGTGCAGGGACGGGGGCTTACCCGGGCCGAGATCCCACGCACCCCCTCGGCGTGGAGCCATCCAATGTCCCGATCTCGACCTGCCGGCACGTCTCAACAAAACGTGGTCGCCATAACGACCCTTCCTATCGGGCTGCCAGCTCCGCCTAGTGGAGCCTGGACGCGGCCGTTCAAAGCGAGGCCCGGCACGCACCGAGGGCCTGCTTCGGCTAAAAGTCGCTCTAACCTCTAACCCGTGTAACGTCGATGCTTCACCTGGACGCTTACACCCCGCAGCCCGTTCCTTGCTCACACATCCAGCCGTGCCCATGCTCCTCGTACCTTTCCTTACACACCCAGGTACACCTATTCCACTCACAGCCTTGGTCACACACCTGACCACCGAACACTTTGGCACACATTCGTTGCTCGCACACCTCACCAATACACCGCTTCGCACCCCCTTCTCGGTCACCTCCTCTGTGACAATCACAGGTGTGCTCTCATTCGCACACCCAACCATGTGCCTCACCACCAACTCCAGCGTGCATTCCCACTCACGCTCTACCATTCCAGGTGTGCATCCTTCCATCCCAGGTGTACATCCTCGCTCACCTGTCACAACCAACTCACTCTCCTTGTCACTCTCAATACTCTCACCACCACTCTTGACAACGCACTCACCCTTACTCTTGACAGCGCACTCTTTCCTCGTGCACCTGTCTGTCACACACCTTTCTCGCGCACACTCTCCCGTTACACCCTCTGTAACACTCACCACAGGTGGACACTCTTCCTTACTTCTGACAGCGCACTCTTTCCTCATGCACCTGTCCGTCACACACCTTTCTCGCGCACACTCTCCCGTCACACCCTCTGTAACACTCACCACACCACGCTTCCATGTGCTCCCTCGCACACGCGCTACGACCGACTCACTCTCGCCAGCACCCTCACTCCTTGGCATGCACTTTTTCCTCACACACCCCAGAGTCGGACTTTCTCGCACACCTCCTCTTTCGCACACCAGACCTGTCGCACACTTCACCAACGGCCTCTCACGAACACCCGGGTCTATCTCGACCCCCAAGCTTATTAAATCCCCTGGCGCATCATACGCACGACCATATTGGTCACCACTTACACCGGGTCCTCTTCCTCTTCGCTTCTCCTCCATCACCTGCGAATCCCTCATCCGGTTAATGAGCACATCACGATCCAAACACAGACTTTGGACCAATTCTTTTATCTCCTCTTTTATCTCTTTGTTATCCCCTCTCCGTCGCTTCTCAATTTCGCTCATCCCTTCTTCCACTTCTTTCTGTGTCGCTTTCAACCCTCCTAATACCGCAGTGTTCCTTTGAACCTGCTCCACTAACTCCGTCTGTCCCACCGTCAGCTGCTCCACCTCCTGCGTCAGGTCCTCTATGCCCCCTTGTAACTTTACAGTCCCCTTTCTCACCTCCTTCTCCATGTGCTCCTCACAGTGCCTCACCTCCTCGCGCACTCCTCCGACCTCCTCACTCACACCTCTTCTAATCTCCTCTCCCTCTACCCCATTTTTCACTCCCTCTATCTGATTCTCCTGGGCAGCCATTCTATTTTCTACCCCCATTAACCCATTTTTCACCTCCTTTATCCCGTTGTCTAACCCCTCACCGGTACCCCTCGCTTCGTCCCTCATTACCCCCATTTCGTTTCCCATTACCCCCAATTGCTCACTCCGAGCCCTCGCTTCATCCCTCATTGCCCCCATCTGGTTTTCTAACCCCTCTAACCCCCTTTGCATCCCTTCCATTTGGTTCTCCAATCGCTCACCCATTTGTTCCATACGGGCCCTCATTTGTAAAAAAAACAAGTTCCAATCCACCGGGGGCGCTGCCACGGTCGCCGGCGCGGTGACCAGCGAGGCGCCATTTTGCGCGCCTGCTACCTTCGCTGCCTCGCTCTCCTCACGTGTCTCAATTTGGTCCTGGACCGACCCTGCTTCACTCTCCCCTACCGGACCCCAGCCGTCTTGATCCGCCATAGCGCGACTTTCAAAATTCGAGTTTCGTAAAACAAATTCGAAATTTCGCCGTTATACTTTCGTCGAGCGCAGTACCCGCGCTCCGGATCAATTCTACTTCCCAACGTTTGGGCCTAAAAAAATTTAGTCCCGGGTCCGAATCTCACTCCTCGACACCAATTGTTACCGTACTAACACAATTGGTGTCCAAAATTTGGGCTAAATAAATTTAGTCCCAGGTTCGAATCCAACTCCTGACAACCAATTGTTACAGACACGACTTTGATGTTAAGGTGGGCCGAGCGGAATGGCCGTCGTGTCCGCACAAATTACCCGATTGTACCCGAACGTTGACGAAGCCGCGCCACGCTGGCTCAATAAGGAAAAAGAAGACACCCGGCTGGGTTATAATGACAGACACCAATGTTTCGATTCTCAATTATATTCGTACTGAAAAGGTTAGATTACAGGGGCTAGAGGTAAAGCACAGAAAAGATGGGCACTTAGACACAGGCTTATCTTAACCCCGGACAGACGACAGGTAAACGGGACAACGGCTGACTCACACGGGGGTTGATGGCAGGAAAGCGGTTGTCGATGGCTCCAGGTGCACCTGTGCTCAAAGGTTAGAATCGACCCGGTCCGGTCCAGAGATGCGGGAGGTTTCAGCGCTCGGAGGTAACGTTCTTTCACAGGCGGGTTCTCTTCCTCTCAGCGATCGCAGGCAACGTTCTTTCTCCAGCTGGGGGCGCATCTCACGTCACATCCGGCGCGTGGCCGCGTATATCCGGCGGGGAGTGACACGCCCTCGGCTCGTTAGCTCCGCCTCGTGGAATCGGCACGTTGCTTCTCATTGGGTGCGTGCGGGGGGTTTACCAGGCTCCGCCCTTGACGAGGAGCTGACAAGGAGCCCCTTCGTGGTAACCCCGTGGAGCGCATCCGCATGGTCTGGAGCGCATCGTCTGGAGCGCATTGTCGATGGCGGCGAACCGAGCCGGTGGGAGGACGCACACTCCCCCCCGCGCAGCGCCGTGCCCCTCTGTTTTTGTAGACGGGTAAGAAGATGGGAGGAGGTATGGGAAAGGTCCTAAACTCACTACTGGTGCCATATAATCACATTCTGGTGCAACGAAGAGTCATAAATTAATGGAAACGAGGCCTTAACTGACATAGAATAAGAATAACTAGGAAGATGTCCGAAAGTTGTCTACGTGTGGTGCGGTGGACCTGGGCACGACATTTAATGGGGGAATAAGGGGAAGGTCGGCTCTACTGATTGTTATTTACATGCAATGGGACTAGGGAATGGGGGATTGGGGAAAGTTGGGGAGTATTGGAGAAAATAGGGGAATATTTACAAGCGGATATGGAGGCCAAATTCCATATTCGCAACAATATATATGTGCGGTTACCATTGTGTGATTCCCCCTTCGACACAACGGGATACCTGTGGAGTCACCCATTTTACACTGACCCATTTGGCTCATCTGCAATACCAATCTGTGAGATTGGGTTGTGCAAAAGCCACAGGTGAGAGAGATTCTCTGGAAATCACCGTTTGAACAGGTGGAGAGATCCTTCCTGGAAGTACGAGCGAAGCCTTAGAGGAACAAGCTACAACACATCCAACGCTACTTTGATAAAAGGTGGAACAAACCCTAGTAGATTTTATTTACAGTACATATAGTACAGGTGTGTACAGGTGCATTCCAAAGTGCAAGTCCAAATAGTTATCTGATACATTGAGTGAGTAAAGAGTGTTATTCACATACAGGCAAAATGGGAAATGGAGCCTGCAAGAATACACAAGGACAACCAGAGATTCCACAAAAAGGTACTTGTACATATTATATGTACGACCGTTATGGTGCCGAAGCTATAAGGGAGGTCGAGAATTGGCATTTCTGGACAAAGGGACATGCTAAGGAGTTTCCAAGAGATGGTACATTTGAGCGAAGTCGATTGGAAAGATTAGGACAAAAATTGAAAGCCAGGAAGAGACAGAAACGAACGGTAGACTGGCTTGCATTCCATCTTTGGGATGGTGAATCCAGACAATGGGAACAGCAAGAACGAATAACGGACCTAGAACTTAAAATAAAAAGGATACAGGATACATGGGAGGAGATAAATGCACAACTGCCCTCGAAAATAGGAATAAAAGTGACAGTTGTCCCATCTGATTCCCATTTGTCTCCCCAAAAAGAACAGTACAGAGAATTTTCTTATGATCCAAGGGGAAATCATAAATCTACTGACAGAAACCGATGTTTCAATTGTGGAGAGATGGGACATTGGAGAAGAAGATGCCCATATGTCAACAGGAAGACAAGTTCATGGGGCAAACCAAGATCAAGGGTACCAGTGCTTACCGGTACCTCAGACAACGATTAGGCCTTCATTGCTGCAAATCCCAAATGATGATTGGCCTCAACAGATTAGATTATCCCAGTATCCAGATATCCCAGATATTAGAATATCCCAGATAACAGTATCCCAGTATCCCAGTATCCACCTCCCCTCACATCCGGAATCTTGGCGTTATCTTTGACCAACCCCTTTCCTTCGACAAATACACTAAACAGATCACAAAGTCAGCCTTCTTTCACCTGAAAAACATTGCCCGTCTCCGCTCATCCCTCTCCTCCACGGCTGCAGAAACCCTCATCCACGCCTTCATCACCTCCCGTCTGGACTACTGCAATAGCCTCCTCTATGGTTCACCCTCAAAAATCACCAATAAACTCCAATACATTCAGAACTCCGCTGCCCGTCTACTCACCCATTCCCGGACACGTGACCACATCACCCCCGTCCTTTACAAGCTTCACTGGCTCCCCATCCCCCAGTGAATCCAGTACAAAATCCTCCTCTTGACATACAAAGCCCTCCATAACCTGGCCCCATCCTACCTGGCTGACCTCCTCTCCAGACACACTCCCACCCGCAACCTCCGCTCTGCTGGTACCAACCTCCTGACCCCCTCCATCCGGACCAAATTCAGATCCTGGGGGGACAGGGCCTTCTCCATCGCTGCTCCCACCCTCTGGAACTCACTACCTCACACCATCAGAGACTCCTCCTCACTCACCACATTCAAAACATCACTAAAGACCCACCTGTTCAACACTGCATTCAACATTCAACCCACAGCATTTAACCCCTGACTATCTCTTCTCCTTCTCCCTCCTTTTGCTTTAAATATTTCCCTATTGATTCTTGTCTTTTTGCAATTGTTGTTTTCATGTATTGTTATGCATTATGTTTGCCACTCTGTCAAAGCGCCTTTGGGCTTCTGGAAAAGCGCTATACAAAATAAATGAATTATTATTATTATTATTATTATTATTACTGGACAAACATGAATAACTATCGATGATTCTTGTGTCTGAAAAGTTTTCGGAGCAAGAATGATTCATTTTTTATTTTTCCTTGTTAACAAATTAATAATTAATTGATCAAATGCCAAAATTGGCTCTTCTATTTTGGGCACAACAATTTTTAAATTTACAAAGTTTGGAACAATTGCTTGCAAAAATTTTTGGAAACCAAGTGACAAGAGTCACATGATGATCAGGTGGAAATTTTGGCCTATTGTTTCACATGGTTGATAGGTCAGTGGTCGACTGATATGTAAATGGATGTGTAGTCAAATTTGGATAAATTATTGTGGGAACTGAAAGGGTAATTTCAATGTGACATCATATAGGGGTTCTAAGAATAAACTTTTTGGTCTATTTGTGTATTAGCATTTCTAAAATTGAAGGACAAATTTTATGAAATTGAAATAAAATTGACACCCATCTTGATCTGTAAATAATGGTTCCAACGCAAACAAATACGCATAATGCATGTGTGTGTGTGTGTGTGTGTGTGTGTGTGTGTGTGTGTGTGTGTGTGTGTGTGTGTGTGTGTGTGTGTGTGTGTGTGTGTTTTTGTGTGTCAATGTTTGTGTTTGTTGTTGTTTTGTGTGTCAATCTAAGATTGTTGACACCGACAGTGTGCCTTGTCTGAAAATAGATAGTTCCATGTGGATGGGATCGCATATCGAGAGAATTCGTAAAATAAAATAGAAATATAATTTGATTATGAACATTATCTCTTTTGTCAAGGGAGATGGAATATAAAGATTTGATTTGCTGAGTTATGAGCAGCCATTCATTAATAGTAAAAATTGGTTGTAATCTTGGGATTCCATTTTGATAGAATTTATATGAGAATCAAAGCTATTTATGGATATGAGCTTCATAAAAATGTGGGAGTACAAAATTAGCCAAATTTTGGAGAGGTCTTACACTGACTTCCCAGAGTACTCTGCTCACGGATTTTTTTTATATGTATATATAAACTTGAATTTTATCAGCATATAAATTGTGCTGTATGTATGGATGTGTATTAGGCATAGATGATATGGGAAAATAGTGAAGAAAATTTTCCTGGTTTGAACTATTGTGAGTTTTAAAACGAAATGTATTGTGAATCTTAAACCAAGGGGCAGACATGAACGCGCTGTTACGTTATTTATACTCGGAACGCGATGTCACATGTACATTGTACCTGCAACATATTTGTTAATCTCGCACACCTACATTGGCATACTGGTGTCAGTAGTACTCACTGGGTGCATATAAATGAATGAGCAACAGTTAAGGGGGTGTAAAAAAACACGTACTTGGATATTTTCTACAAAAGTAGGGGTTTTCAATAAGTGGTAGCTGTACACATGGGATACATCAAATTACGTTTTGGAGTTCAAACAGTCACTGGCTAACAAAAGGAGAATAGATAGTAAATAAATTCTTCGATGCTGGGTAAATTAAGTGAGATATTACAAAGACTTATAAGAGCTATTGTTCTTCCTTATAGCAGTGGGAAAGGAAAAATATGATCCAACATAATGAATCTATAAATCAATGCGATAGGGATAATATCCTCAATTTGTGTTAATTATTTGATTGTGGGTAAAGGAATTAATTTATCATAGTGGATTGTTAACAGCAGCCTGAAAATGTCCTGAGAGTGTGCATCCATGTAATCAGAAATCCCAGATTTGTTTTTACAAACAACATTTTGGTAGAGGTCTTATGTGGACGAATACTTACTTGGTAGATAAAAAAGGTACTGCATGTTGGCAGCCACTTCGGTGGCCATTTAGACCGAACAAATTGGGAGAAACTGTAATTGAATATGTAATTTACAGATGAGTATTTGGGAAGAAAAAAGGGTATTTATTGAGATGAGAGACATTTTTCGAAGTTTTATTAAAGTGTTATAATATGACATTTGGCAAGGCAAACTATTGGATGGGAAAATTAGATCTGGTTATAGAATAAATTTATTGACCCCTTGAAGTTAATTCTTCGAATCATTGTTTCACTGGCATTTTGAGTTCACATTGGAAATAGTTTGGTAGAGCTTTGGTTAAAACCTTTGGTTGCGGTATTTTGGAACGAATTGATAAACCATAGGAGATTGATAAGAATAGAAACAAATATGGACCCAAAATAGAAAGTTGGATTCATGCCTCTCATTGCAAGCGAGCACATGGGACTAAGGTGGACGGCCCCACAGAAAATGAGGCTGCACCTAGCAGCCCAGCAGAACATTCAGTGGCAGATAAATGATAGTCGTGATTTACATTCATTTGAATTACATTTTAACACCCTTGCATTGATAAACATTGCATTTTCAACATGTAGTATTCCTACTTGGGATAGTGATATTTATTTGCCTACATGACATACAATTACCTACTGATATTAGTACAGCATGAGTGATAATGTATCACAACTACACTCATGATCAGGGGATTTAGTTCGACCCCAGGAGATAGGGGGATCAGGGCAAGGCAAATAATCAGATTTATGTTACGTATTAAGGGATTTTTTTCTTTGTTTACATTTTAGAAAGCTTGTTAGTTTGGTATATAATGTTGAATGTCATTGACATATAATTATGTTATAGGTATGAACATATACAAGGGGTAGCTCACATGTTTTGTATAAAAGGGGGTGCCTTTGCATGGTTGGGAAACACATTTGGAGGAGTAGCAGCTAAGATACTCCAATACTTGTTTGTTGGTTAAGTAGTTATATTGGCAATTGTTTTAGTGGTGGCTTGCTTGAAAGCCTTAGTGACGGTGTGTTTGAATAAGGTAACCAACAACACTATGATAATGCATGAAGTGATGAATGAGGAAAGAAATGTGGAACCACAAGAGGAAGACTTTTATGGTGACATAAATACTGAGATTAAAAGATTGAATCAAGTGATGTTGCAAATGAATACAGTAGAGTTAAGATAATGGCATAACGATAATGTTATGAATTGTGTCCGTTTTACAAGATCAGTGAACTCATATCACCACGAGTGACACACTGTTAATAAAAAATAAAAGAAAAAGTGGGGAGGAATTATGGTAATAATACATTATGCTTAATTTGTTGGTTTGAAAAATTTGTTGGGAATTACATATTCCTGTTTGTGATTGTAATCATATAGACTCATTATAAATGCATTTATTGTCTTTGAGTAGTGCTAAAATACCTGCATGAGTTAATTTTTGAACTATATTAACCTGAAAGCAATTGTGGATGCTATGCTTAGTTTAATAGTAAAATACATACCTGATTGAATATTATTTGTGTGACGCATATAAATGAATATAACTTTTTGAATGTTTTAAGGAAAAACAACAAATTGTTGAATGTGAAACTGTCGGAAGATATACATGATTATGCTGATTTCATGGTAAGATGTACCCTATCTGATTCAGTGTGTGTGGAAAGCAGATTCAGATGTGACTGAGTAAAAGGATAAGACGAGATCACATTTTGAAGGGAGTGCTAACGGAATTGGGAAGAAGTTCGAGAAAGAAAATTTGTGGCTAAAAAATGAAGTTAATCTTGGCATACACCCTCCTTCTCAAAGAATGATGAAGACATTCTCCCGTGTAACTTGGAGATGGATGCTTACCTTCACCAAGGAAATTTATGTGACCATTTGCCTGGATCACACTGCAACATATGAAAGAAAGGCGATCACTTACTCTTGTTCGAAGGCTTCGAACATTCATCACATCAGAAATTGCAGTACAACGACATTTTACCTGCAACCCCTATGAAATGCGGGGACATATGTTATTACTTCACCAACTTCCGGGGAGCCAGCATGGAGCTGCAAGCAAACGGCTGTGCCTTTTCACAACAGCTGTGCACGATTCTGCTGGTTGCTCCTGGTATGGACCATGGATGACCTGAACATCATGGTCCCAACATCATTGTGGATGCATCTGGCATCCCTGTTCCACATCTTGCTGGCCAATCAACGTCACACCAATACTTGCTGCCCACTCATAATGAGGGAGGAGGCAAGTCGACTACAACTGGGCAAAGGCCTTGTTCAGGAATTACTATGGTTTACAGCAAGAGTGGCAAGAATGCTACATGGAGAGCAGGGTCAGTCTATGACTCCGCACAGTTATTAACGCACAGGTTGTAAACCTGGTGCGTTATAGCGTTTGCCTGGGAATTTCTGTCGCTCCAAAAGTGAAGCACGTTTCTGTCGCTCCAAAAGTGAAGCACGTTTCTGTCGCTCAGATGTGTAAACATGACGTCATCAAATCTATATTTAGGCTAACCATGGGCTACCCCTTTGGCTGGTACGCGGCCGCTCGCTCGTACATAATATAGGATATATTTGTTATATGTTATGTTATAGGATATATAGGATATATGTTATATGATATAGGATATATATAGGATAGGTTATAGGATATATATGTTATAGGATAGGAATATAGGACCCAAATGACCCAGAGGACCCAAATGACCCAGAGGACCCAAATGACCCAGAGGACCCAAATGACCCAGAGGACCCAAATGACCCAGAGGACCCAAATGACCCAGAGGACCCAAATGACCCAGAGGACCCAAATGACCCAGAGGACCCAAATGACCCAGAGGACCCAAATGACCCAGAGGACCCAAATGACCCAGAGGACCCAAATGACCCAGAGGACCCAAATGACCCAGAGGACCCAAATGACCCAGAGGACCCAAATGACCCAGAGGACCCAAATGACCCAGAGGACCCAAATGACCCAGAGGACCCAAATGACCCAGAGGACCCAAATGACCCAGAGGACCCAAATGACCCAGAGGACCCAAATGACCCAGAGGACCCAAATGACCCAAATGGCCCAGAGGACCCAAATGACCCAGAGGACCCAAATGACCCAGAGGACCCAAATGACCCAAATGACCCAGAGGACCCAAATGACCCAGAGGACCCAAATGACCCAGAGGACCCAAATGACCCAGAGGACCCAAATGACCCAGAGGACCCAAATGACCCAGAGGACCCAAATGACCCAGAGGACCCAAATGACCCAGAGGACCCAAATGACCCAGAGGACCCAAATGACCCTCTGGGTCAATAAAAGTTGAAACTGGGCAAATGTCAATGAAAATTTGCCAGACCCAGACCAGAAAATGACCCAGAGGACCCAAATGCCCAGAGGACCCAGAGGACCCTGTGAATGTGAATGAATGTGAACATAATGTGAATACTAGTAGCAATTTTACAAAAACCATGGCATAATTTCAAATCTTGACCCGAGATGATAATTATGCTACATCATAATTTCCATGTGCCAACCTGGGCGGAATCCAAGTGGATTCACTTGACTTGTTACAACAGCGAAACCCTACACAAAGTAGTGCAGGTGCTATGAAGACATTAGAAGAAAATGTTTCATACCTGAATTCAAACGCAAGTGAGCAGCCCTTCCTTTCAAACAAAGTCAACATTTGTTTGGAGGCAAACGTTTTGCCAGATGTTGCAGATGCTTTATAAATTTGAAAAATGGTGAAGTGAAATTGTTGTGTCTTGGTGATGGTGAAGTGTTGTTTTGCAAAGATATTTGTGATGCAAATGAAATAGATTGAATTAACAATATGGAAGGAGTCAATGACCAACGAAATGTTTTGTGATCAGATTCTTGCAGGATGACGGTGTATGCCTAAGGGAATTGGATTACCAAAGTTGTGGTTTGAGTACTTGTATTGATGTTTAATTGTAGTGATTGATTGTTTACTTGTACTTGTATTGATGTTTAGATTAATGGTTAATATAAACAAAAACAAAAAGATGAGGGAATTGTGGAAGTATAGATCTTTACTTGTAATGGTTGAGATTGGTGAGTGAACAGGTGGTTCAGAGAATGTCAGGAATTTGGACCTCGGAAACACGAAGATAAGCAAAACCTGGAAATCTCTTGTTCACCTTGTCACGGCCCCGGGCTAGAGCACATTCCTAGGCTTTCACTATTGTGAAGCAAATGTAGGATTGGAGGAACTCCCAGCAGGAGGGGATGGTTGTCAATGCCTGCGGGGGCGAGCTGGTGCCGGTGAGGCGAGCATGGATGACCGAGTAACGTTTGCGGAGAAGGGATTAAAATTAGGGCAGGGAGGATTAACACGGCTGTGCCCATAAAAACGTGAACATTTCTTGGACTTGTCAGACTTGTCACCAGAAGCTTTGCCCAACGGAACCAACGAGTGTCCATGTGAAACAGCGCTTCGCAGAGGACCGGCCGAAGAAGACGAACCATCAACTTGAATTACCAATTCGCATTAGTTATTGCAGTTACTTATTGAATTGAAACAAGTGATTATTAATTATAATAAAGCTTTACTTTGTAAAAGCTGTTTCGTTCATTGGAGTCTTCTGAGTCTTCTACGAAACATTCTACAACAACGCGCGCACAAAGCCAGGCCTCGCTGCATGGTCCATCTCAGACGGCAGGTGCGCAGCTTGTCTCCCCAGCTGCGTCAGCCTCCGTTCTCCTCGCACGCCAAACGATGGTGTCAGCAAGGGTGTTGAAGACCAGGGGTGGGCGAGAGGCAGGAACGTCGAGGGACAGAGGAAGATGCGAGAGGCGTGGAAGGGCAAAATTAAGGCGTGAAGGTGTTGTCTGACACCAACAGACAACCAACAAACACGCATACAATCACATACACCGATACTAATACACCACAACTCACCTTACCCAAACCAAAAAGCACCTGGACACCACGTGTTGACAATCCATATCTACATGTCTATATGGAACAAGTGAGCAATGAAATTGAAAAGGTGGCACAAAAATACAATTGTTCCAGGCATAAGGACAATCTTACAAAGGCAGAGCGACGAGCACTTCACAATCTCCAAAATAATGAAAAGATAGTCACAAAGTCTGCAGATAAAGGTACTGCCATTGTCATTATGTCGACTACCGATTACGTTGCAGAAGGTAATCGTCAACTACATAGTGATACTTACAAAGAGCTCCCATCCGACCCGACCCTTTTACATCTTGAAGAGGTTAAAAGGGTAGTAGATTCTATTCGGGTGAATAAAACCATCAAATCTCGCTTGGGTCCGAAAGATCCTCATTGCCCTAACCTTTATTTTCTTCCTAAAATACACAAGGTAAACAATCCAGGTAGACTAATCGTATCTGGATGCACATGTCCAACTGTTGTAATATCAAAATTTATTGACTGTCATTTACGTCCTCTCGTGATGAATCTCTCCTCATACCTCAAGGACACAACCAGTTTTCTGACCCACATCCAAGGATTGAACAGAATATACTCACCTTTGAACTCCCAAACCATTTTAGTCACAGCAGATGTTACATCCCTCTACACTAATATTCCACATTCAGAAGGCCTGTCTGCATGCCGCAAAGCACTAGATACACGACAAGTCCCAATATCACCTACTCAAGACCATATGCAAGTTTTGACGTTCTATTAGAACTTTCTATTAGAACTGACACTCAAACTGAATAATTTCCAATTCAACGGACGACATTACATTCAAACTCAAGGTACCGCTATGGGTACCCCTGTTGCACCATCGTACGCTAACATCTTCATGGGAATGATAGAGGCCAAGATCAATGCACAAACTCATCACGGCATCTTGGAAAAATCCTGGGTACGTTATATTGATGACATCCAGTTCATCTGGTCAAAACCCCCCCCGTTGTCTCACAAAATTCCAAAATGAATTAAATTTGATTAATCCGACCATCAAGTTTACATTCGACAGCTCACAGTCCGAAGTTCACTTTCTAGACACAACACTCACGCTTCAAAATAAGACTCGAAACAGAACTATACACCAAACCAACAGACACTCACTCTTACATTCTCCCTTCTTCATCTCATCCTAAACATACAATTGCAAGCATACCATACAGTCAAGCACTCAGAGTAAGACGCATTTGCTCAACAAAAATGGTAGAAGAAACTTCTCTCTGCCAATTAGAAACACACTTCATTGCATGAAACTATGACCCTCACTCTGTGAAAGAAGCAATAAACCGAGCAAAACGCATACCGAGAGCAGACCTTCTGACTTACAAACCCAAACCTGCAACTAACCATGTCCCATTGGTAACCACCTACTCTCCTACCTCATCCCAATTGCCAAGTATTCTGAATAAGGCCCTTCCTCTCCTCCATCAATCAGAAACACTCGGCACCATATTTCCTCAATCTCTGCTAACATCATTTCGACGTGGTCAGACACTCAGGGACCTTTTGGTAAAAGCAAAGCACCCACATCCCCACAACAAAGAAACTAGGATCCCTGGCTTCTACGAATGCACAGCAAACAAATGTATTATTCACAAGCATTTACTAGAAGGAAACAAATTTTGTAGTTGTAGCACTGGACAAAAATTCCCCATCACCTCCTATATGAACTGCAAATCTACATGGGTCATATACCGAATCACTTGCCAAAAGTGCACCAAACAATATTGTTGCGGTTTTGTGTTTTGATAATAAAGGTTAATTTCCCCTCATCGTTTAGTTACACTACAACACGTAGCCTCGTTTAAGCTCAGTTATTTCTTAGTAAGTGTAAGCGTAGACCTTTCCTATGTTTAGTTTGTGTTGAGTAGAATAATGAGAATTAGGTCTCCTTCCAATGCTTATGATGCCTTGATTGTTTGTGGATTTGGCACGAAATCCCACGAGGCCAGCCTGAACAAGTCAATCAAGGCCAAAGGAAGGCGGGACAAGAAGAGTGGGAGTGACTGGTAAGCACGAGCCGCCAATCAGGGCTCGAGGGGAGTGGCTTACCACTGTGGCAAAAGCCGTGGTTTGGAACATTCGATGCGGGCTAGGGCGGGACCAATATAACCCTGCGCCCGAAGCCCCCACCTCAGTTATGAGAAGGGATGCGCGGTGTTGAATTACAAGTTATGAGCTCGGGTGAAACGTGCATGAGTTACAAGTTGAGTTCTCGTTTGAGCTTGAGCCAGATCCTCCGTTGAGTTAGGAAAGTGAAAGCGCGGAGTTGTACTAAGTTGTAGTTGTGCGAGACAGCCGTGCCGGGCTACAGAGACGCGTGTATATTTTCCCGCCTGCCTGCCTTTGCCAAGACACGCGCTGCGAGGATTCCTCCGCCTGCCTGCCTGCCTTCGTCGGGGGACGTGTGGTGACCGCCAGAGGGCCACGCTGGGTGAGCTGTTCCTGGATGACCAAAGCCCGTTCAGCGCATGAACAATTCTTCCTTCATCCCCCTGTGAGTGTGAATGGGCCCGTTGTCTGGGTAATAAGTTCGGACTGTTTTACGACTGCCCGGTGTCTCTGCTTATTCTACCAATCATTGTAAATAATGATTAAACCTGTTATTTCTTTGATTCGACCATCTCGTGTTTTCCATCATTGACGAAGCATGGTACGAATTATATCGCTCTGATTGGGTTCCAATAGTAAGGTAACAGCATGGACCACGTGGTACGCAATCTGCTCGGGTGTACTCAAATTACACGTGGTTCGTGCGAGACTTGATCCCCGCTTCCGCGGCGGCGTGGGTACTTAGGTACGTGCGAACATTGTCCCGAAACCCTGTCCCGTGTCTGACCGGAAGTGGTGACTCAGTCTCACGGTTGCGAAGACCCCAGGAGAACAAGGGGCTTAATCTCCCCTTGGTAAGGGAACGGGGGTCGTGCAAAACCATAACAATATGTTGGAAAAACTGAAAATACACTCTACACACGATTTAACAACACCCGGTCAGTAATCAATAACTTCCACACCAGTCAGGGCAAATCTCTACCTCACACGATACACTTTAATCAACCGGATCACTCTATAAACAAGCGTTACACCTAGGTCCCCCGTCGCTGAAGTGATGCGAGTTGACAAAGTGGAAGACGCAAGGCGGCCATCTTGGATTTTGACGTGGCGACCCAATTTTCAATAGCGTTCTTCCTTATGCCTAGATACACCCACACACCAGATTAGAAGTTGGTACTTCGCTTATTTTTCAAGATATTCCGCTCACAAGGTTGACATACATGGTGGCGGCCAACTTGGATTTTGACGTGGCGACCCAAGCAAAGCTGCCCCCAAACCATAATATTTCCACCTCCATGCTTTGCAGTTGGTATCAGGTTCTTGTGGTCAAATGCTGTCTTTGGTTTTCGCCAAACATGTCTTCTGGTACTGTGGCCAAATAGCTCTACCTTTGACTCATCTGTCCAGAGCACATTGTTCCAGAAGTGTTGGTCTTTGCCTAGGTGTTCATTGGCAA
>NC_136261.1:369903434-369908434 GCF_964187855.1 Myxine glutinosa | reverse complement strand
TGGATCATTTTATTGGACAAAAAGGTCACGTGGTGATTGTTCTGATTTGGGTCGATAATGGGTTTAAACCCGAAAAGCATGTCGGGAATTGTTTTTATTTAAATTTAACATTCATGGAGAGATTTGGATTTCCAGTTCATGTCGGTTGAGGACATCAGGAAACAAAACTTATTACCTTCTTAAACTTCATTTAAAATAAACTTTCATCAGCTGGTGAATATATGTTATACACAAGAACCTGATTTTAATAAATTCAACACAAAATAACCTGCAGATTGTGAAATAAACTTCCATCATGAACAGAACGGAATGAACGAAATCATTAAAACGAGCAAAACCGCACGGAGACACCAACTTTATAAACCCCAATCGCGGGTTTAACGGGGACCAGGAAGTTCCCCCTGAACACGTGCAGAACCCGCGAGTCCCCGAAACACGTAAACTCTCCCTCCTCACAATCCAACAAGAACCCAAACCGTTCAGGATCCCCCGGCACGGGCAGGAGGGTTCCTCGATTGTTGTGCCATGTGTAGTATTTGTTTTCATATTTCTGCAAACACCAAGACTCGGGATTCCTTCCCAATCCGCACTCTTTTCCTCCCCCTTTCCTCCCCATGGAGTTTAAACAGATCCCGATTCTCCACCAACGACTCGACCTCACATCGACCTCCCAGTAATGACGACCCGAGGAGAAACTCTCAGAGGAAAGAACTTGTGGATAACGATCAAACCGATCAGGATGTTCCGGCTCCGGGTGATGATTGTCGGTCTCGGTTCGAGTCGCCGTCCTGAGATCCCGGGAGATCTTGATCAGTCGATGTGCAGAGTTTGGGTCCAGACTCGGGGTCCGTCCATCTGTGGACACAACGCGGGGGGGGGGGGGGGGGTCACAGACTTTGTTAGAGAGGGTGGTGGGGTATTTTGGAGGAGGAAGGGGGTATTTTGGAGGAGGAAGGGGGTATTTTGGAGGAATGGAAGGGCGGATATTTTTGAGTAGGAGGGAGGGGGGTATTTTGGAGGAGGAGGGAGGGGGGCTATTTGGAGTAGGAGGGAGGGGGGCTATTTTGGAGTAGGAGGGAGAGGGCGTATTTTGGAGTAGGAGGGAGAGGGGGAATTGTGGAGTAGGAGGGGAGGGGGGTATTTTGGAGTGGGAGGGGAAGGGGGGGGGGTTGGTATTTATAAACTCTCACTCAGGTATTTACAGAAAGACAGAGGGAGGTGGACAAACAATGGGGGACAGAAGAGGATGCATAGGGTGGAGAAGGTGGATCCAAAAGAGACCTCGAAGGAAGGAGAGCTTGAAATTTGGAAGGAGAGATCGGGGTGTCGTGGGGTCAGACAAGTTCATGGTTTTAGATTGGGGACAATCAGCTGATGGTGAAGACCTGTCGGGAGGAATGAGATTGAAGAGGATGTGGAAGTTGGTTCCACAAGAGAGAAAAGAAGGCACGAATGAGGAGGTGAGCAGTGATCCTGGATTTTGGTAGTTTCACCAGAAGTGGGTTGATGGTGGACCATGTGAGTCCTGCAGAAACATGGGGAAGGGAAATGGGGCTGGGGAGGGGGGGGGGGAGGGACAAAGCTGGGAAAGAGCAGAGGCTGCAAGACCAGAAAGGAGTTTCTGTCTGTCTGTCTCACACTCTGTCTCTCTGTGTCTCTCTCTCTCTGTGTCTCTCTCTCCCTGTGTCTCTCTCTCTGTGTCTCTCTCTCTGTGTCTCTCTCTCTGTGTGTGTCTCTCTCTGTGTGTGTCTCTCTCTGTGTGTGTCTCTCTCTGTGTGTGTCTCTCTCTGTGTGTGTCTCTCTCTGTGTGTGTCTCTCTCTGTGTGTGTCTCTCTCTGTGTGTGTCTCTCTCTCTCTGTCTCTCTCTCTCTGTCTCTCTCTCTGTCTCTCTCTCTCTGTCTCTCTCTCTCTGTCTCTCTCTCTCTGTCTCTCTCTCTCTGTCTCTCTCTCTCTGTCTCTCTCTCTCTGTCTCTCTCTCTCTGTCTCTCTCTCTCTCTCTGTCTCTGTCTCTCTCTCTGTCTCTCTCTCTGTCTCTCTCTCTGTCTCTCTGTCTCTCTCTCTGTCTCTCTCTCTGTCTCCTTGTGTCTGTGAATGATCAGGAAGAAGAACAGATGGAAGCAACAAAGGAAAACGTCATCAGTTTCCTAAACGAGACGTTTAGGCAACGCTATGTTGTGATCAAAGACCATTTTCCCGATGTGAAAACTTTCATCAGGGCTGCAAGACCGCTCCTGCAAAGAAATGACCCAATGGAAATCTCGGAGGCCCAATTTCAGCGTCTTCGGAAAGCGGTCACAAAGGCGAATAAGGAATTGCAGGCGGAGGGTGAGTTACCTTTGTAAATGGCATTGCGAGAGATATGTATCGCATCCCTGAATATCAATGGGGGTTGTACCCCGTTATGAAAAATTCAGACAATTCAGGCGATGGAGAGGGTGAAAGCCGACATCATCCTGATACAGGAGACTCATGCTACGAACACCCTGGTTGCTGAATGGGGAAAACTTTATCGAGGGCAGTGGTGGCTGAGTGGTTTTACCACACCCAAAGCTGGTGTTGCCATCGCCTTGAGTGATAGAATCCCTGCTCGGAAGATTGTCTTTAAGGAAATTTATAAGGGACATCTGATAGCGGTGGATTTCTATTGCAACACGCAAAGGATCATCATTGTGAACGTATATGCACCGAGTGAGCCCATGGAAAGAAGAGTGTTCTTTTCCACTCTGCATGACTTTGTAAAAGGACTGGATACAACCGCTTTCATCTGTATTGCTGGTGATTTCAATTGCACGTCAGTTTCGGCTGCTGAACTTGAAACTGCTATGCGGAGCTTGAAGGATGGTAAAGCCTCTGGGATTGATGGTTTGCCCGGAGAGTTCGATAAGACTTTTTGGAAACTTGTGGGACCTGACCTGCTTGAGGTATTTGATGAATGCCTTCATGTTGGAGAGCTTCCCCTGTCCTGCAGAAGAGCAGTCATGTGCCTGTTGCCAAAGGCTGGGGACACTCAACTAGTCGAGAACTGGCGGCCTGTGTCATTGCTGTGTGCGGATTACAAGCTTTTGTCGAAGGTTTTAGCAAACCGTTTGGGAACTGTGATCAGCTCTATTGTGCACCCTGACCAGACCTACTGTGTACCAGGAAGGTCAATTTATGACAATATTTTTTTGATAAGGGATATTATTTCTTGTAATAAGTACTTGCGTGCCAGTTTTGGGTTGTTTTTTTTTGACCAAACAAAGGCTTTTGATCGAGTTGATCACACATATTTGTTTTCTGTTCTGGAACGGATGGGTTTTGACGAAACTTTCATTTCCTATGTTAAGCTGTTATACACTAACACCTTCTGCATGATGAAAGTAAACAACAGTTTATGTACCCCTTTTCCTTTCAGTCGGGGTATCCGTCAAGGTTGTCCCCTTTCTGGACTTCTGTATATAATTGCCCTTGAACCACTCTTAGCATCCATCAGGCAGCGAATAACTCAGGATGTGGGAGCCGTTTTTGGTTCAAGATTTGTGGTCACAGCTTATGCTGATGATGTATGTGTTCTGATTAAGGGCCCAAGTAGTGTTGCTGCGGTGCAGCGTTGCTTTAAAGACTACTCTGCGGCCTCTTCCGCCAAAGTAAATTGGGGCAAGA
The DNA here is from genome assembly GCF_964187855.1 of Myxine glutinosa. Taxonomy (NCBI): domain Eukaryota; kingdom Metazoa; phylum Chordata; class Myxini; order Myxiniformes; family Myxinidae; genus Myxine; species Myxine glutinosa. Next base: position 369,904,792 of record NC_136261.1, on the reverse strand, counting down.
GTGTAGCCTTATGGTGCGGTTCAGATAACCTTTCTTTAACACTGCCACCGTCACTCCCACATAATTTAGAGTGGAAAACAGGTGGGGTCAAATATCTTGGTGTCTATCTCGGCAACCAGGAAGTAGAAACGAAGAACTGGGAAGGAATGATTGAACAAATTACACACCAGTTGAAACGATGGGAAGGACTGCTGCGATCTCTTTCTTATAAAGGCCGCACTCTTGTTATAAATAACTTGATAGCAGCAAGATTATGGCATAAACTAATTGCCTTGCAGCCACCCAAGGAGTTGATACCAGCCATCCAGCGGGTCTTGGTTAATTTCTTTTGGAATGGATACCACTGGCTTCGGCCGCAAATACTGTACCATCCTCGGAAGGAGGGTGGACATGGAATTGTGGATGTGTCCACCCGGCTTATGGCTTTTCGCCTCCAGTCTGTGCAACGTCTGTTGTATGCTGAAGAGCTGCCCTGGCGCTCATTTGCGTTTTTCTGGTTGCAACAAGCGGGAGGCCTGTGTTATGATAGGCACTTGTTCCTGGTGAACCTTGACCGTGTCAGCTTAGTTTCAATCCCAACTTTTTATCAGGGTTTGCTGAGAGTTTGGAAAGGTTTTGGGGTTCATCGTTGCCTTGAGGCTTATAATTGCCAGATGTTTATCCAAGAGCCTATTTTCTATAACGGTTTTTTTCCATGCATTCCTCATAGTCCGACTTTGATTAGGAAATTTACTCAAGGAGGAATTGGCAAAGTTTGTGACCTGAGGGATACATCTGGGACAAAATGGATGTCTGCTGGCAGGGTGGCGGCCATTCTTGGTTTAAGATCCGTGCGTATTGTCAGCCAAATTATACGCATCGTCAAGAGGAAGTTTAAGGAGTTAAATATTGGCTGGGAAGGTATAAACAATGTTGAGGATTTTCGGCTGTCTTTCCCTGAAATTAAGGTGCTCCCAGCTCTCCAGTCGAATGGTGAACTTGTATCTCATTTTCATTTGGTAACAAAGGCGGGTATTCACAAGCTCCTTCGAGAAAACCAAGCATCACCCTTCTCCGGAGTGGCGCGAGTGGCCTTGTGGTCAGAAAGGTTAGGGCCAGGGTCGCCTGCCACACCACTGTGGCCTAATATGTACAAACTACCTATTTACGGGTTCCTCGCAGATATCCAGTGGAGACTAGCACATTGGGCTCTCCCTACGAACACCTTTGTTCATCACCTTGACAGCTCAGTGCCAGTGGCATGCCCCTTCTGTGTACAGGAGGAGGATCTCTTTCATGCCTATGTGAAATGCGAAAGACTAATACCTCTTTTCTCGATTCTCACACACCTTTTTGATCAGTTGTCTTTTCCTTTTACT
>NC_136261.1:369798434-369898434 GCF_964187855.1 Myxine glutinosa | reverse complement strand
ACCCTCTCTTCCACCACGTTTACCACGCTCTCTTCCACCACGTTTCCCACCCTCTCTTCCACCACGTTTCCCACCCTCTCTTCCACCACGTTTCCCACCCTCTCTTCCACCACGTTTCCCACCCTCTCTTCCACCACGTTTCCCACCCTCTCTTCCACCACGTTTCCCACCCTCTCTTCCACCACGTTTCCCACCCTCTCTTCCACCACGTTTACCGCCCTCTCCTCCACCATCCCTTTCACTTACAAAGACGTTTCAGGGTGTTGAACTCGAGGTCGGCAATTTCCACCTGCTTCACCAACTCTTCTGTGGAAATTAATGAACAAAAAAAATCGTGAAATTAAAATCACTTTGTGATTATTAAATAAACTTTATCTTATTATCACAAAATATTGGTCACATTTTGTTGCATTACTTCGGCCTGAATAAGGGATGTCCTGCTTGGTGTTCCTGGAGGAGGATATTTTTCAAATGCCGAGATCTGAATTTAAAATCCACCATCCCATTCCACTTTGTCCATATAGAGATACATGACAATTTTTAATAAACAAGACCACAAAATCCTCAGATACTTCTCGTCAGATGCAAGTGAAGCGTTTACACGTTTATGTTTACACATATGGTGATGATTCCCTGCCAAGTTTAGACACACGGTAGGGTTCATGATGAACAAAAATTCAGATACAATTTAAACAACCCATGAAATATTGTGATGTGGAAGCAGGGGGGCAGGTGGGGGGTTCATAGTGAGACTGGTAAGTGTAACATAGACCCTGTGTTTCGAGTAGATTAGATTCCCATGTATCAGGGACCTATCAGAGTAAGTTGTTTTGTTTCATGTGACGCTGAAGAGGGAGCATATATAATTTATAGACAATATAGTCATGGTGAGATTATGTGTGTAAAAACTTGTTAGTGGGTGTGGCTCGTTGAGGACCATAAAAAGACGCAACAGGAGCAGACTATATTTTTATTGGGGCAGCCCTGTGGGTATGGCGGCCCAGAGGTTGGGCACCTCCCACAAACAGTGGGTAGCTAATCATGGAACCCGCCACAGAAGGAGGCACTCCCAATGTCTACGAGGGATGGGTCTGTACATGTGCACGGAAGAGTTGAAGCGGGACCCTTGGAGACAAAGAAGATCGGTCTTTTTCTCATTCTTTGTCTCGCTGGGTCTCTTCATTTTCTGCTTCTGCTTCTTTGTTGCTCAGGGAGGATTGCTCTCTCGAAACGTGGACGCCGCCTTACAATCCCTTCCCTCCTCTTCATCCATAATTTCTGTTCCCGAGCTTCATCATCACCCTGAACACCACTCATCACGCCAAAGGGAGGTCCTCGCCTGCTTACCCCCATTGTTTCCTAAGAGAATGGTCTGTGCTGTGCCGCCTCATGGGGTTAGGATTGTTCTTTCTTCCTCCTTGCATATACGTTTGCATTTCTCCACATCAATCTTTGTGTCTGCATGTTGACTCGCATGGTTTGTCTGATTTTCACCTCCCATCCACCTTTTTCCCCATGCTCATCATAAATAAACCCTTATAAATTCCCTTTTTAAGGCCATTTTCCCCGCCAGAGCGGGGGTTAGCCTTGCGGGCCCTATGATCATCATCATGGTTCCCTTTTTATATATAAACCCTTGTAAAGGGGAGAAACATTTTCTTATAAAGGTAAGAAATCGTTCAATTTGGTTCATTTTTGGTGACGTTGGGGAACGGTTATGTTGTACATGAATTGCACTGAATGCAGTAGTTGGACCTTTCAGCTGTTGGCCAGCTAACAGATCCCAGAGGAGACGGCCCCTGTTAACGGAGGCTGGCTGATGTGATATTTGCTGCTTCGGATAGGGACATTGTCTTGGGATAGGGATCTCCCTTTGCTGTGCAGAACCCATTGAATTTTCCCAAGGAAAATTATAAATCCAATTGTAGCGTAACAAAAGCGTGATTGGGCATTCAAAATTTAAAAGATTTTATTTTCTCGGTGGCGATTTGCTCGGTGGTGAGCCAGGGTAGTGCCTGACTGAGGAGGGGGAGCCTAGGATAGGAACCTCTCTCGCTCTGGACATCGCTCGAAGCCCTTCGACAGGTGTGAATGTCGGTCAAGATTCTGGTGGAACGTTCATTCAGGCCATGTTAGAGCAAATAATGGGGAAAAATTGGAGTATTTGGAGAACAAATGAGAGGTGAAATAAAAGAAAACAAGGAGAAAGACAAAACGTCATTGCCACTGTGGTTTTAGTAATTTTGCTGAGCAGAATTAAAGGCTGCCAGTTGGCCATCTTAGATCAGATCACAAATTAAAGTGAGGTGCATGTGTATGCCATCATGTACTGAGCTTGTGTCGTTTGAACAAAATCGGACCATGCGTGTGGTACCACCCGGACCCCACGGGGAGTCTTGTGGGGTGTGGCTTCCCCAGTTTACTGGGGCACCGTCAAAGCAACAAATATCTCCGTTTTTCTGGCTGTTTCTTCCCTTCCTCAAATTATAATTGGATCTTTTATAAAAGCTCTTGATCACGCCAAATATAGATAATGTCAACTATTTGTTAATCCCATTCAGTTGCAATCGTACCTGCCCTGGATTTCTCACTCAGTCTATACTGACGTTCCGCAACCTATGGGTTGTGACGGATTTTCATTGGGTCGCACGATCGTTTCATAAATCGCGGGAAAAAAAACTTTATCGATGATTTATTTCTCCCGACTGAACAGAACAGAGATCAAACGTACGCCGACACAAACTTTATAGTGTGGACTCTTCTACCGTGCTGTACCACGCGTGCATCTGGTCAGTCAGATCATACGTTTAGTTTCCGACACGCGAATGTCCATTGCTTTTCATTCGAAAGATTGAGCTGTGAGCGTAAGGTACTCGCCATGGCTAGAAAGTATCAGCCTGTGTTCCTGAACTATGGGTTCACCTTGAATATCGATAAGCACAATGTTCATCGACCACAGTGTGTGGTATGCCTCGACGTGTTGGCCAACGAGTCCCTCAGGCCCCAAAAGCTGAAACGGCACCTCGAGCAGAAACATGGAGATCATGTCAACAGGTCGCGGGAGTTTTTTCTCCGGAAAGAACGCGAGATGGACAACAGCAAGCCAGTAATGAGTTCGGTTGTTTTTCCATCGGAAGGGACTGACCAAACCAGCTACCTGGTGGCGGAGAAGATAGCCAAAGAAAAGAAACCGTACAATATTGCGGGTAAGTTTTTTGGTTTTTTTCGTAAAAGTATTTCACTGCATTGGCGGTTTGTAGGTACATAAAGTAATACATGGCGCTGTAAGTATAGTTAAATTTAGTTTTTCATTTCGTCTTTAGAATATTGATGTGTCGGGTTCTTGCTTACTATTACTCGTGCCATGTATACGTTGGTATATCACAACTTCGTAAGTTTTATTGTTTGTTGCAATACAGCCATTCTTAAACTTTGCCTCTTTTTTAAAAGTACGTACGGCAATCACATCGTACATATTGAATTTTTATAATGCCTTGGAACAGCGGTTCTTAACCGGGGGGTCGTGACGTACGCGCATACGCGAACAAAATATTGTGTGTGGTATATGTACCTTTGTTAGGTTCCTAAAAACGGGCTCAACAAATTGATATGTTTTTTTAAACCCCCAAACGACCCCCAGGTTAAGAACCGCTGCCTTGGAACAAAATCAAGATTAATCATAAAGTGAAAGAAATGTTCATGTGTTATTTTATTTATCTTGTATGGCAGAGCAACTCATCCTGCCATGCGCCAAGGTGATGTGCAGAGAAGTGCTTGGAGAGATGGCGGCTTCCAAGATAAGCACCAATCCGCTTTCTGCCGACACGATTCGCCGACGGATAATAGACATGGGCGAAGACATCGAGCACCAGCTGTACGCAGACCTAGAGGCCAACAAGTTTGTCATCCAGTTGGACTAGTCAATGGACATCACACAGAAGGCGTTGATCCTCATCTTTGTTCGTTATCGGCATGGCGATGATTTTATGGAGGATCTTCTGGCATGTGACGAGCTACAGACCAAGACCACGGCCACAGAAATATTCGCAGTCGTCAACAAACACATCGCATTGCATAGCCTCAGGTGGGAAGACTGTGTTGGCGTTTGTACCGATGGTGCGGCATCGATGATAGGTCGGCACAGCGATGTCATTAAGCAAATCCAAGATGTGGCACCAGAGGCAAGCTGGGCCCACTGCTTCCTCCACCGTGAGGCATTAGTGGCGAAAGAGATGTCACCTGGACTTGCCGAAGTAATGGACATTGCAGTGAAAACAATCAACCATCTCAGGAAGAGCACCCTAAATTTGAGGTTGTTTGCAGAGCTGTGTAAGGAGCAACATGCAGAATACACCATGGTGCTGTATTTTGCAGCTGTTCACAGGCTCTCCAGAGGAGATGCTTTGGCAAGATTGTATGAAATTCGCGACCAGGTCCTCGTATTCTTGGAGGTGGCGAGGTCAGACCTGGCAGTATACTCCAAAAACAACAAATTCATCGCAACATTGGCATACATGGCTGACATCTTCAACTTGTTGAACAATCTGAACACATCGTTCCAGGGCAAAACGAACAAGCAGGCGAAATCCGTGTTCGTAATGTATGACAAGATAGCGGCGTTCAAGTCAAAGCTGGATCTATGGAAGAGAAGAGTACAGACCAATGATGAATTTGACATGTTCGAAAACCTGGATGATCTGCTCAACAAGAGTGTTGAGGAACGTGTGGACATTAAGGATGTCATCGTCGAACATCTGGTGAACCTGCGCAAACGATTTGACGAATACTTTCCTGTTGATCCACGCGTGGAGAAGAAGTGGATCCGAGACCCTTATTCAGTCGACGTTCAGCAGTGCTGCAACTTGTCCAACAGATTGAAAGAGGACTTGATCGACATCGTGTCCAACAGTACACTTGAGACACTGTTCAGGAATGACACTTTAGTAAAGTTTTGGCTGACAGTGTCTCATGAGTACCCATAGATTGCACGTCTCGCGGTAAAGTTCCTGATGCCATTCACGACGACGTGGATGTGTGAGGCAGGTTTCTCAACGGTGACATATCTGAAGTCCAAGTGTCGAAACAAACTGGAGACGGTGGCCCTGTGCGCCCACCTGAGAATCGCATCGTCGCCGCTTCAAAGCCGAATCGATGATCTCGTAGCCAATATGCAAAGTCAACCATCGCACTGATTTGGATCATCCACATCTACAATGTTGCTAACGGAACATTTGAATTAGGCTTGTAAGTTTCACTTTCGGGTTTAATCAGTGAAAGTTGTTTATTTACTGTTGTTCATGATAACGGAACATTGAACCTGGATATAAGTTCAGATGCATATCGGGTTTTTTCAGTAAAAGTTATTCTTGTTTTGTTTACCAGTTCATGTTACATTTTGGGGTGGGGGTTCGATGGGTCATGACTGGATGCCTGGGTTTGTTATTGGGTCCTAGGCTAAAAAGGTTGTGGAACGCAGGTCTATACTGTACTGATCTGATAAACTTCATTTTTTAATTTCCAAAAAACTTCATTGAAAGGAATCTTATTGCAAAACTTATTATCTTATTGCAAATCTTATTGCAAAACCCCATTTTATCACTTACTCTGGATCTCTTTCAGAAGATTGTCATTGATCTGGATAAGTGTTATCTTATTGCATCTTATTGCAAAACCTTATTGCAAAAACTTCATTGAAAGGAATCTTATTGCAAAACTTATTATCTTATTGCAAATCTTATTGCAAAACCCCATTTTATCACTTACTCTGGATCTCTTTCAGAAGATTGTCATTGATCTGGATAAGTGAGTCCACATTCTGCTCCTCCACCGGGAAGTCCAGCAATCTGGATGGTGCAGGCTCCATGGTTGAAAAATGTGACCTGGATTCCAGTCTTGGTTGGGAGGAGAGAAACATTCATTCAACAAGGAAGGAAGGTGAGGGTTGCCAGTGAGAATAAGGCAATGGATGAGATAGATAAATAAATAAATTATATATATATATGAAGAGCTCTATTCCAAAACGCGATAAACGCCAAAAAAAAAAAAAGCGATTACCAGCTCCAACATTCGTGAACAGATAGTCGGTCAATATCACACATTCGTTTTTTCTCAAAACGTGATATCTCCCGTTAGTTTACGCAGCCCAGTTTAGATCTTTTTTGCAAAGTGCGACAAACGCCATGCCACTTTTATTCCAAACCGCGATATTGCCTGTCGGCCAATCCGCGTGGGGAATTTTCCACAACATGGCGACTTCCGTTGTTTGACTGTGGCGTAATTTTCTTGGACGTAATCTTCTGTAAAATGGACAGTTTTGATGGGATGGACGAAGCAGTGGTGCTTTCACCGGGAGGAAGAAAGCGTAAGTTGAATAAGGACAACCATGAACGAGAAAAAGCTAAGAAAATTCGCCATTCTGGTGCTGGTAAAGTTCCAACCGTGGCATGTAAACACACCGCTGGAAAAAAGCAAAATCGTTGTCACGCTAATAAGCTCACAGAAGACGACCTCAGACTGAACTTTGACAAATTATACGGAAACTCAAAGAAAGCAGATCAGGACAGGGAATTTCTGCAGCTGATGACAATCACGTCTGTTAAGCGGCATCGCAAGAAGGTGGATACAGTTGGCAGAAGGGAAAACAGGAATGTTTCCGCGCAGTTGTCTGCTGACGGTAAACCACCCAGACAAGCTTCCTGTTTGTAAAGACACATTCGTCTCAGTACTGGGTGAGTTTTTGTATTGTTTTCATTGCAGATATCTTTCATCTGGAAGCTCATTGAATGTTATTCGCGTTTACTATTTGCACACCATTATGCATGCACCCAGATTCTCCACCACAGATAACATTTAAAATATTTACATAATCCACGTATGTCAGCGATGATCATGCATAAAAAAATTATTAGCACCGATTCACAGCATCTCCAGGCAGATTCTACGTCGGAATCGAGGTGGTTGCAACTTTGCTGGGCTGATTAAAACAGCCACAGTCAAAATTATTTCTGTCTATCGGTTCCACAAGATTGATCCCCTGCACCCCATACGATATTAGCCATTTTATACCAGGTATTGCATTATTCTTTTGATTTTTTCAGGGATCAGCAAGGACAGAGTGTCCCGGGTGGCCCGATATTACGCGGAGACTGCTGAGGCTCGCCCAGAAAGAAGGGGAGGCGCCCGAAAAGTAGACATCAACAACAGCAAGAGGGATCTGATCTCCAATCACATTGGAACATTCACCTGCAGGGCCAGTCATTATGGCCGTAGGGGGGCTCCAGGGCGAAAATATCTCCCCACTGACTTGAGTGTGCACAAAATGCACCAGCTGTTTGAGGCACAAAACCACGCCCAAACCAGCTACTCTCTGTACTATTCTGTTTTCTCATCCCAATTCAACCTTGGCTTTGGCCATCCTGCCACAGATGCCTGTTCCAATTGTGCCAAATACAGGATGAGAATAAAGGATCCAAACATGTCAGAAGCTGAAAAGCAAAATGAAACAGCCTTGTTCATTTTGCATCGGCGAAGAGCACGAGCATTCTATGACCAGCTGGGAAGGGACGAAGAGGACTCCGTGACTGTTTGCTTCGACATGATGCAAAATCTAATTTTGCCCAAAACACCAATAGGCCAAGCCTATTATTCCAGACAACTCTACCTTTACCTGTTTGGTGTTGTTGTGCATCATGGTAAGGAGAGCAAACAGCTCAAGGAGGATGTCCACCTTTATGTCTGGCTGGAAAATCAAAACAAAAAGGACAGCAATATGACAGCTTCCGCACTGGATCATTGCTTCCGCCACCCACTCAATGGTCCGCTTCGGGAGAAAAAAAGCCTTCGCTTGTTCAGCGATTCATGTTTTGGACAAAATAAGAATATGAATATGGCATCCATGCTCTTGGCACTTCAGCAAACAATTCCTGGTCTCAGGATTGAGTACACCTTTCCAATTAGGGGGCACAGCTTTTTACCAGCAGATAGAGTATTTGGGAGAATTGAACAGAGAGTTAGGAAAGTGGACACCATCCTGCTCCCAGAAGAGTACTGCTCAATTTTGAAAACATTTGGGAATGTCTACGTGTATGGAAAGGACTGGCAGTCGTTTGATTACCGATCAGCAACCAAACATCATGTGAGGACGAAGAAAACCTTCAAAATTAGTGAGGCCCGCATGCTAGAATTCACAAATGGCCAAGTGGGTTTTAAAACCGCCTACAGTGCTGCATACTGCCACCACAGTGTTTTGAAACGGGGCAAGAAATGGGCTGAATTCAGACCTGATCCATTACCAATGCAGACCACTGTAAAAGAGGCGAAGAAGCGTGATGTGTTTTCACTCCTTGCGGAAATAGGAACGTCAGACGACGTCCGGGCGTTCTATGATTCTGCTTTGTCAGTGGTGAGCGAGGCTGATGCAGCCAGCAGTGATGACGAGCCCGGACAGGGCTGACCTGCATTCCAATGCAAGTCTGACATTGAGAAACGTCCATCATTGGACTTGTGGTGTTTTTTAAGAACTGTCACACAGTGGATATATAGCGTTTTGGAAAAAAACTTCATTATTTTTGTTAATTAGTTGTGAAAAACGATTACTAGATTTTCAGTTTGTTGTTTGATATGTTCTAATATTTGCATATTAAACATTGAAACAGAAAAAAAAGGAAGTTTGCTTCATTTCCTTTGCTGTGCAGAAATTCTCATTTTACACAAAATGCTCCAAATGGATTTATAGCGTTTTGGAAAAGAGCTCTTCATATATATATATATATAATATATATATATATAAATTTTTGCACAAACATTTGAAGTACGGTACCTTCAAAAAGTCAAAATTGGACGAAGCTGCCAAATCGTTGTGATCAAAGTATTGCAAAATCCATTGATAAATCATTTAAACTTGCAGGTCGACAAAATATGAGACATTGGGGAATCATCCACCTGATAAATCATTTCAAGTTAAATTATAAGCATCTGAAAATGAAAAGGCAGACAAGACAGCCTCTGCTTTGTATTCAGACTTCCGTTTGCTAAACATGACAAAAACAGCAAAAAAAGAAAAATATAAATTACGATTTTAGGCGACCTCGACCTTTTGACTTCAAAACGCAATTGGCTTCAGTGACGCAATATGCAAACCCTGCGCAAACTTAAAGTCAAACAGATGAAAATTAACAATTTTATGCAACCTTGACCTTTAAACTTTTGATCTAAAAAATAAATAAAACAATGGGTTGCACACTTTTGATTGGTGTACCAATTCACTTCTCAATATGATCATTCTTAAAATTTCAGGTCAATCGGAGGAAAATTGACGATGTATGCAACCTTAACCTTTGAACTTTTGATCTGAAAAAACAATTGCCTTCTCGCTTTTGATTGGTTAACCAATTCAGTCACCCAATGTACAAATTCATAAAATTTCAGGTCAATTGCATGAAAATTAACGATTTTAAGTGACGCTGACCTTTCACCTTTTGGCAAAATTCTGAATATGGCTTTTCCATAATCTCTTGATAAAGCTTTCTTGAAAATTTGATGAGAAAAGCTGAAATGGTAAAACAAGATACAACCCGGACAGACGCACGGACACAAACACACACATTGGTGATTGCAAAACCCCATCTGCTGGGAACGAGCTGACAATGGATATAACGAAGTCGATGGCTGCCATTGTAAATGCCCACAATTCCCACCTAAAGCAAGGTTGAAAGACGTCAAAAAGTTCCACCATAAATGACTCGATATCAAATTTTACATTAAAAACATTTTTCCATTTTGACCCGTGACCACGGATCCCCCACCCTGTGGCATGAACCAGGGGCCAAATCCTAAAATGTGTGACATATTTAATGCGTTCCCCAATGATGAATGCATTCATTAAAAAATATTACAAAGTTTCATGAAAAATATTTTAAAATGTGCCCGGAAAACGTTTTTTGGTACTTGATCTTTTGAAACCTGCAGAAGGGTGTTTACAACCATTATGACCTTCTGAAACCATGATCTATTTATACACCTCCACAGGAAGTGCGGCCAAAAATGATTCACAAATACTGATCTTGTACCTTCATGCAATGTGGTGATAATTAGAATTTATGTGCAACCGCTGAGGAGGTGACAGTGTGACGGAGGGATGGACAGACAGACGAAGCCAATTACAATATCCCACCGTTTTTTTCTTGTTTTTTTCTTTCAAAAAGCATGGGGATAACAATCACGAGTATAATAGCATGACCGAGTCTGGAGAATCATCGGCTGAGCGAGTGTGAAAAAGTATTGATGTGTCCAAGCTGTTAACTTGGACCATTGGATGGATGGACCGAACTGGCTGTTACTCCCTTGGACACATCAGATTAATGGCTGCTTTGTGCGCACGGGATCGCTGGAAGCACATCGGAGAATCTTAGCTCTTTTAAAATGGGGTTAATTTTCCACACAAATAACAATGGAAGATCAACCTGACGGAGGTACAATGGCGGTATAAAAGAAAGGGAAGAAAATGGGGAAACACTGAATAAATAAATAATTATATACAAGACAATAAAAATCGAAGGTGCCTCACACTGGCCTGAAGCACAGACGGGAATGGGAACTCTGCCACTCGAGAGGCAATCATAACTCCTTCCCTCACTTTCCGGACAACTGCACCCCCTTTTAAAGCCACTCCTGTCTCCCCTTTTCAGGATGTTGCCAAGGCCTCACTTTGACACCTCACCCGAGGACGTGACAGGAGGCCATACATACGATTGCCTTAACCTAAAACCATAACTATTCATTGCAACGCACCACCCTCATACGGTGTACATTTAAACAAGACAATTTTTAAGCTACATTTCCCTGCTTATTACATTGCAACGGCTAACTACCCGAACATGGACCATACTAATCCATACATTTAACTGTAACGTGGGTTTGGAAATGCACAAATTGGACATCACATCCTTCTTTCAACGTTCAGTGAATCTCCAATGTTATGAGAAAGAACCATCATGGGAACATGATGAGGATTTCTTGTTGATTTATTTTGGCAGGTCAATCAAACGGAGGAGTTGTGCCAGAATTGTGCCCACGCGAGAACTCTGCGGAAGTTCAATTCAGTGCTGAGTGATTAAATACCCATTTTATGTTCTTTTCTACACATTTGTTTTCTTTACTACACGTGATTAAAATACACATGAAAGGGACATGATAGATACCCTTGCAGTCTTACCTGCACAGCAAATCCTTGTAGCCCTGAAAAGGTAAGAAATAAACAAGGATCAGAATCAGATATACAAGGAAGTCTGATGCAGGTGGGGGCCATCTGGGACAGAGCTATAGAATACTAGAGTTCAGTGAACTTAACAATAGGCGCCATGTTGTGACTCAACTGTTCATGTGCAGTTTAGCGTTAATTACGCACGATTGGAACGTACCTTTGAGACATTCAAGGTTCTTTAGACCTTTTCGACCATCACAGACCTTTTACTTGAGACCCTTTAAAACCTCAAACCTCTTCGACCCTTTCGGCCTCGCAGACTTTTACAAACCTTTGACTTTAGATCCTTTACACATTCAGACCCTTAAAACTGTGGACCTCATGGAGCTTTAACTTTAGAGCCTGAAGATCCCTCAAGACTTTTAAGACCATTAGACCCTCAAGACCATTTGCTATGACCCTAGCTTTTTAATAACTTAGGTTGAAACTCTTTGAATGCACCAAACATGCCAAGTCACAGACAAGGTTTCTTATAACTCACCTTCCCTTTACCGAGACAAAACATCACGATAACACGTCACATTTATTGATGTTTCATCGTTTTCTACAGTGGTACTTTTGCTTTCATGCATGTAATATGTGATCCACTCATAATTCTGTGTGGTCCCTGCAGAAGTAATTTGGGGTACATTTAATTTACACAGATTAATTAGTGAATACACATATTAGATTAATGAACACGAGAGGGTCTTCCTCCAATTGGGGTGGGGGGTACGGGACAAATCCTGTCTCTCTCTCTTCTTCTTCTTCTTTTTTTCTTTTTTTTCTTTTCCTCTCTCTCTCCTGTCTCCTGTCTCCTCTCTCCTCTCTCCTCTCTCCTCTCTCCTGTCTCCTCTCTCCTGTCTCCTCTCTCCTGTCTCCTCTCTCCTGTCTCCTCTCTCCTGTCTCCTCTCTCCTGTCTCCTGTCTCCTGTCTCCTCTCTCCTGTCTCCTCTCTCCTGTCTCCTCTCTCCTGTCTCCTCTCTCCTGTCTCCTCTCTCCTGTCTCCTCTCTCCTGTCTCCTCTCTCCTGTCTCCTCTCTCCTCTCTCCTCTCTCCTGTCTCCTCTCTCCTGTCTCCTCTCTCCTGTCTCCTCTCTCCTGTCTCCTCTCTCCTGTCTCCTCTCTCCTGTCTCCTGTCTCCTGTCTCCTGTCTCCTCTCTCCTGTCTCCTGTCTCCTCTCTCCTGTCTCCTCTCTCCTGTCTCCTCTCTCCTGTCTCCTCTCTCCTCTCTCCTCTCTCCTCTCTCCTCTCTCCTCTCTCCTGTCTCCTCTCTCCTGTCTCCTCTCTCCTCTCTCCTCTCTCCTCTCTCCTCTCTCTGATGGCAGAGCACTGGTATGGTTTTCCAGACAACCTGGGATCGATTCCTGGTCTGGGAATGTAATTTTCCCACATATATGTAATTTTCCCACACTGACTCCACAATAACCACTGACTTCACTGATTTACTCACCTGCTTTAACCTCACTCAACATGTCGACTTTCCTACCCATATCCGTGGTCACATTTTGGACCTTGTCTGCTCCAGTGGATTAAATTTGCACCATCTCTCTGGCTCCGACCTCACCCTCTCTGACCACTTAGCCATCACTCTGACCATCAACATCCCCGCCCCAACACCAAGGCATTATCGCACTATCAACTTCCGTAAGCTAAACGCTCTTTCACCTACCTCATTCTCATCCACCCTCTCTGAAAAAAATGTCCACTTCTCCCTTCATTGACCTCCACACCCCTTCCGACCTCACTGACTACTACAACCACACTCTCTCCTCCTGCCTTGACCAGCTTGCGCCTGTAAAAACCAAAACAGTTTCTTTCACCCATTCTGCTCCCTGGTTTACCACTGAACTCCGCCTGATGAAAACTCGTGCTCGCCAACTTGAAAGACTCCGCAATAAAACGGGTCTCACAGTTCACTCCCAAGCCTACAAGGACCACCTACAACACTACAAAGATGCCCTCTCCCACGCCCACTCCGCCTACTACTCTCAAATTATCCACTCTGGCTCCGGAAACCCAAAAGCACTCTTCTCGACAATAAACAAACTCCTCCGCCCCCTGAACACCACCACCCAGTCATTCACAGTAGACAACTGCATCTCCTTCCTCTCTTTCTTCCAACGCAAAATTGACAACATCTACAACAGCTTGACCACCGCCGCACCCGCTCGCCCTCCAACCACCTGCCCCCCCTTGTCCTGCCATCCTCTGTCTCAGTTCTCCCCAATCTCCCCTACTGACCTCTCTGAACTCCTCATAGGAATGAAAACTGCCACCTGCACTCTTGACCCCATCCCCTCCAGCTTTGTCAAGGCCTCCCTCCCTGCTCTCTCTCCACTTATCATTGCAACAATAAACTCCTCCCTTTCTACAGGCATCGTCCCACCTTCCCTCAAAATTGCTGCTGTTACCCCCATTCTAAAAAAACCTGGTCTAAACCCTGACACCCTAAACAACTTCAGACCCATCTCCAACCTACCCTTTCTGTCAAAAGTTTTGGAACGCGCTGTAGCCACTCAACTCAAACATCATCTCTCTGCCAATAACCTGTATGAAACATTCCAATCCGGATTCCGCTCCAACCACAGTACTGAAACTGCTCTCCTCAAAATCACCAACGACCTTCTCCTCTCCTCTGACGCTGGCAACCTCAACATTCTCGTCCTCCTCGACCTCAGCGCTGCCTTTGACACCATCGATCACACCATCCTCCTCACCCGACTTGAATCCACCTTTAACGTTACCGGCACTGCCCTCTCCTGGATTAAATCATACCTCTCTGACAGATGCCAGTTCATCTCCATCAATAACTGCAAATCCCCCACTGCTCCCCTCCCCCAAGGTGTCCCCCAAGGTTCAGTTCTTGGCCCCCTCCTCTTCATCCTTTACCTGTCCCCCCTCGGTCACTTAATCCGCCGTCATGGTCTCCAATTCCACTGCTTCGCCGATGACATCCAGCTTTTCATCTCCACCAAGTCCGTCTCCACCGACACCCACTCTATCCTGACAAACTGCATCACTGAAATAAAATCCTGGCTTCAAATCAACTTCCTCAAGCTTAACTGTGATAAATCTGAAATAATCATCATTGGCCCAAAAACGCTCACAAAATCCACCCATAACTTTGCCCTCAACATCGACGGTATCCCAGTATCCACCTCCCCTCACATCCGGAATCTTGGCGTCATCTTTGACCAAACCCTTTCCTTCGACAAATACACTAAACAGATCACAAAGTCAGCCTTCTTTGACCTGAAAAACATTGCCCGTCTCCGCTCATCCCTCTCCTCCACGGCTGCAGAAACTCTCATCCACGCCTTCATCACCTCCCGTCTGGACTACTGCAATAGCCTCCTCTATGGTTCACCCTCAAAAATCACCAATAAACTCCAATACATTCAGAACTCCGCTGCCCGTCTACTCACCCATTCCCGGACCCGTGACCACATCACCCCCGTCCTTTACAAGCTTCACTGGCTCCCCATCCCCCAGAGAATCCAGTACAAAATCCTCCTCTTGACATACAAAGCCCTCCATAACCTGGCCCCATCCTACCTGGCTGACCTCCTCTCCAGACACACTCCCACCCGCAACCTCCGCTCTGCTGGTACCAACCTCCTGACCCCCTCCATCCGGACCAAATTCAGATCCTGGGGGGACAGGGCCTTCTCCATCGCTGCTCCCACCCTCTGGAACTCACTACCTCACACCATCAGAGACTCCTCCTCACTCACCACATTCAAAACATCACTAAAGACCCACCTGTTCAACACTGCATTCAACATTCAACCCACAGCATTTAACCCCTGACTATCTCTTCTCCTTCTCCCTCCTTTTGCTTAAAATATTTCCCTATTGATTCTTGTCTTTTTGCAATTGTTGTTTTCATGTATTGTTATGCATTATGTTTTCCACTCTGTCAAAGCGCCTTTGGGCTTCTGGAAAAGCGCTATACAAAATAAATGAATTATTAGGTTTACTCTCCATAAATGGAGAGTAACCTATTATTACTGCTAGAGTTTTTCTTATTATTATTCTTCCACCCTATTTTGCACCTCCGAAAACTTCATAATTAAGTTTCTCAGCAACCGCTTGTCGGATTGACAGGAAATTTTCATCAAATGATCGGCTCGGCTCGTAGAATTTTTTTAATGCTAATGATGACGTCATAGGTCACGTGGTATTGGCGCCATCTTGTAAAACACCTTCAACTTTGCCCCTCTGTATCTCCGAAACGGCTCAATGGAAAAATTTGAGGAATGGCTCATTCTAAAGAACTCTGCAATGGGAACAAAAAACCTGTGTATTGAGTATATCAAAAATGCTAACGTTAAGAGGTTAGAATTCGTCAAACACAATTTTTCTCCCCCGAAAATGAGATTTTTTCCCCAGATGCTAAGTTAAAAAAAACTCAGAATGCGAAAATTTTCGAAGTCATACGTCACATGGTTCGGCCGCCATCTTGTTTTCCGTGAAAAAACACAAAAACCCCTTTTTCTCCGCAACGTCTGAACGGATCGAGCCCAAACTTGGCATGCATATTCGCATACCCATGTCGAACAAAAAAGTCAATGAGCACGACGTCATCCGACACGTGGTTTCAGAGTTATGACGTTTTAAAATTTCAAACTAGAAATGGAATCACCTCCATAATTTGTGGAGATATCGAGTGCAAACTTTACACAAATGTTCCTCATGGGGGGATGTTTCATCGTTACTTGAGACGTTTTGATAAGTCACATGGTTTGGCCGCAATAAATAATGGAAGTTTAAATTTAAAAAAGCTTGTAACTCTTGAACCACTGCATGGATCGACTTGAATTTTTAATGGTATGCAGCTCTCATCAGGCCGAACAAGTGTGTAAAATTTCAAGATGATTGGATGTACGGTCGCGAAGCTATAAGTCTTTATTGTTGAAAGAAGAAGAAACACCATTTTGTCTTTCCAGAACGTGCTCACGATAACGCGATCTCCCGCGGTCATTTGAACCGCAAAAAAAATTATAATTGCAGATTTTTTCAATAGGTGAGGCATTTTAACAAACGAATGAAACAGATTTGCTCAAATTCTGACTATTTTTAACTCGATCGTATTTCACTGAAAGTAAGCCCATCAAGGCACGTACGTAATACAAGAAAATACAGTGGCCCATTTGCGCATATGCAAACATCCATCCACATATTACGTAAGGTGCTGTGCGAGAAGGAAATGGCTGTCATGGTCGTAATTGGTCTTGAAATTTGCGCAAATAAATGCCCTACACGATGCCGTTTATTTCGTCACAATCCATCCAGCCGATCTGAAGTTATAAGAAGAAATGCATTTACGTCGTGACGTCATCACGCGATTTTCGAATTCAGACGTCTTTTCGGAAATTAAATAAAGATAGAAATCGAAATGAATCATGTCCGCGATCTGCGCATGCGCGGTTTTTTCAGTCGCTTTTCAGTGGCATCGCAGTGCAACCCATCTGCGCATGCGCCAGCTATTGAAAATTGGGTCGCCACGGCAAAATCCAAGATGGCCGCCACCATGTATGTCTGAACCTTGCAACCTGCATATCTTGAAAAATAAGCGAAGTAGCAACTTCTAATTTGGTGAGTGGGTGTATCTAGGCACAAGGAATAACGCTATCGAAAATTGGGTCGCCACGTCAAAATCCAAGATGGCCGCCACCATATATATGTCTGACCTTGCAACCTGCATATCTTGAAAAATAAGCGAAGTAGCAACTTCTAATTTGGTGTGTGGGTGTATCTAGGCACAAGGAAGAACGCTATGGAAAATTGGGTCGCCACGTCAAAATCCAAGATGGCCGCCACCATATATATGTCTGACCTTGCAACCTGCATATCTTGAAAAATAAGCATGTGTGTGTGTAGGGGGGATGTGTGTGTGTGTTGGGGTGGAGGGATGTGTGTGTGTGTGTGTGTGTGTGGGGGTGGAGGGATGTGTGTGTGTGTGTGGGGGGAGGGATGTGTGTGTGTGTGTGGAGGGGGGAGAGATGTGTGTGTGTGTGTGTGTGTTTGGACGGGTGTGCGTGTGGGGGGAGGGGTGTGGGGGTGTTTGTGTGTGTGCATGTGTGTTAGGGTTGGGGGGGGTGGGGGGATGTGTGCATGTGTTTGTGTGTGTGTTAGGGGTGGGGGATATGTGTGTGTGTTTGTGTGTGTGTGTTGGGGGTGGGGGGGATGTGTGCATGTGTGTGTGTTAGGGGTGGGGGGATATATGTGTGTGTGTGTGTGTGTGTGTGTGTATGTGTGGAGGGGCGGTGTGTGTGTGTGTGTGTGTGTGTGTGTGTGTGTGTGTGTGTGTGTGTGTTGGGAGTGGGGTGGGGAGATGTGTGCGTGTGTTTGTGTGTGTGTGTGTGTGTGTGTGTGTGTGTGTGTGTGTGTGGATGTGTGGATGTGTGTGTGTGTGTATGTGTGTGTGGGTGTGAGGGGGCAGGTGGATATGTGTGTGTGTGGAGGGGTGTATGTGTGGAGGGGTGTTCGTGTGGGGGGAGGGGTGTGGGGGTGTTTGTGTGTGTGCATGTGTGTTAGGGTTGGGGGGGGTGGGGGGATGTGTGCATGTGTTTGTTAGGGGTGGGGGATATGTGTGTGTGTTTGTGTGTGTGTGTTGGGGGTGGGGGGGATGTGTGCATGTGTGTGTGTTAGGGGTGGGGGGATATATGTGTGTGTGTGTGTGTGTTGGGGGTGGGGGTGGGAGGACGTGTGCATGTGTTTGTGTGTGTGTATGTGTGTGTATGTATGTGGGTGGGGGGTAGGGGGAATGTGTGTGTGTGTGGGGATGTGTGTGTGTGTGGGGATGTGTGTGTGTGGGGGGGGGCATGGGGGTGTGTGTCGGGGGGATGTGTGTGTGGGATGTGTCTTGGGGTTGGGGGGAGGGGGATGCGCGCTTGTCTGGATATGTGTGTGCGTGTGGGGGGAGGGGTGTGCGTGTGTGTGTGTGTGGATGTGTGTGTGTGTGTGTGTGTGTATGTTGGGGGTGGGGTGTGTGTGTGTGTGGATATGTGTGTGTGTGTGTGTTGGGGGTGGGGTGTGTGTGTGTGTGTGTAGGGGGGATGTGTGTGTTTGTGGGGGTGGAGGGATGTGTGTGTGTGTAGGTGGGGATAGGGGGGATGTGTGTGTGTATGTGTGTGTGTGTGTGTGTGTGTGTGTGTGTGTGTGTGTGTGTGTGTGTGTGTGTGTGTGTGTGTGTGTGTGTGTAGGGGGGATGTGTGTGTGCACGTGGGGGGAGGGGTGTGCACGAGTTTGTGTGTGTGTGCGCGTGTGTGTGTGGATATGTGTGTGTGTGTGTGTGTGTGTGTGTGTGTGTGTGTGTGTGTGTGTGTGTGTGTGTGTGGATATGTGTGTGTGTGTGTGTTGGGGGTGGGGTGTGTGTGTGTGTGTAGGGGGGATGTGTGTGTGTGTGGGGGTGGAGGGATGTGTGTGTGTAGGTGGGGGGGGGGGGGCTTGGTGTGTGTGTGTGTGTGTGTGTGTGTGTTGTGTGTGTGTGTGTGTGTGTGTTTGGAGGGGTGTGCGTGTGGGGGGAGGGGTGTGGGTGTGTGTGTGGGAGGGGGTGGGGGGGATGTGTGTGTGTGTGTGTGTGTGTGTGTGTGTGTGTGTGTGTGTGTGTCGGGGTTGTATCCAAGGGGGTTGTGTCAAAGCATGTCCAATGAAAGTGGGGTTGTATCACAAGTGGGGTTGTATCAAAAGTGGGGTTGTATCAACAGTGGGGTTGCATCAAAAGTGGGTGTGAGTAAACCGGTCATCACTGCCAGCAGTTTTAAAGTGGCAGTTCTAGTTATATATAATCCTGTTCATTAATCGAATTGCTTCACTATGCCCCCAGTGGTGTTCATAACAGAGAATACGGATTTGTCCCCCCCCCCCCCCCCATTTGAGGAAGAACCTCTCGTGTTCAGGCCCTTGGTGCTCCTGTGGTTGGCAGCGAGTGTCCCAGAAGCATTGACAGAGAGTGGCAATCATATGTGTGGGAAAATTGCATGCACAGTCAAGGTCGCCCAGATAGTTCAGATAGCAGAGCACTGGTTCGTTTTCCAGAATGACCTGGGTTTGATTCCTGGTCTGGGTATGTAATTTTCCCACATATATCAATTTAATGAATACACATATGCAAATACAATGCTCATATTACATATATACTCGAAATAGCTGCTAACGTGTGTATCGTTTGCTTAAATACTTGTATTAATGAATGCTTTATCGTGGATTGTCATTCATTGATGAATGATTTTAATCAAGTTCAATTGTACTTGTAAAGGCCACATATTTAAAAGCACATTTTACAAAGCCCAGTTTAAAACTGCACTTCTTCCATCCGACGTTTCCATGGTTTATGACCTGAAAGAATGCACGAGCTTTCGGTGCATCTTCCCTCCCTTTTACACAGCCAGCCACCTGGATCAACAGCTTCTGCCATAAAATTCATTCCACCACTTGAATCATTGTGCTCGGTTCTCTTCCCCACTCCAACCAATTAATTTCCCTGGCTTTCCAAACTCTATTTTCACAGTCTCTTTTTTATGAGCTCACTCCTTATCAGATCGGTGCCTTGGGCAAAAGCCCACAGCTGTTTCACATCAATGGCCCCCACCCATGACAAAATGTGCACATGAAGCCAGAGCCAAAGCACTCTGGCCAGAATAATCTTCATGCTGCCTCGCGTGTAGCTGTTCTCCATGCATACTTTTTTTTGATGCATCAACTCTATTAATAAATGTATTACTCGAACCGCAAGGCTAATTCTTCAACAATAATTGGTGTAGTCGGCAGGATCACAAACCCCAGAGGAGAGAAAGGAGACTGGAGGGCTCGGCTGGGTGATGGCAGACACGGACAGCCGGCTGGAATAAAGGTAAATGCCCTAACTGCAGGTCGTATTCCCATCTCTGACCTACCGGGTAACGCGATCCAAAGTGTTCAGAGTTTAAACATTTATAAGGCCAGAGAAAGCAGGTTAGAATCCTGTTGTCTTTGCGATGGTTTGGAAAAGGGGGTTCCCTGTCCCCAGTGAGGTTTAGAGGGCTGATGATTTGAATGTTAAGAGTGCCAGCTGGATTGCACAGAGTTAAAATCCAACTAGCTGGAGGTCTTGCATGTTTGTGATTCAAATGCTGTGAAGATGCAGATATCCAGGAGGTAAAGTCTCCAAAGAGAGACAAGGGGTGAAAATCCCCAATGTGCGCACAGTGTAATGCCTACACCAGAGGTATAGAGGATGGGTTGTATGGGATGAGAAGTCCCATTGGTTAAGAGTCCGGATGTTTGAAGTGTTAAATAAAGTAGTTTTGTAAATGTGGCGTAACAGACTGCATGTCTTAAATTGTAAAATTTAAGTATTGACAAATTGTTTTGTTTGAGTAATTGGCGTTTGCCCTGTTTTATCCTGGTGTTTGTGTTGTTTGGTGCAACAGCCTGTGTATTGCAATTGCGAAGCTTGGGAAGGGGCAATAAGCATGGAAACTCGGCCCAGGTTGAGCCCCCCAATGGGAGAATTTGCGCCAGATACATGTATGAAAATTACGGGTCGGAGTCCGTAAGTGATGTTCGGAAATGGTGTAAGTGGACAGAGGGTGAGACAAAGTTGAATTTTCCAGAAGATGGTACTTTTGATAGAGAGAAACTGGAAAATCTAAGGAATTGAAAATTAGAGGGCAGAATCAGAAAACTGCAATGGAAGTAAATTGGGAAGCATTTATGATGAGGCTTGAGGAAAGTATGAAAATTAATGAAAAAATCAAAGTTAGGCCGAGAAAAATATATTTCCGGTCTCTGGTCAGTGCGTGCATTGATTGTGACCCTGCACGTCAACAATTTCTTTTTTCTTTAATTTCCAACAGTTCCTACAACAGCGCATGCCTGTTGTTGCCGGGCCGGCGCGCTATCTCGGGAAATACGGGTCCGTGAGGGTCCCCATTGATATCGACGTTCGCGCACGGTTCTCCCCTACAAAACTACGTTTAGTTTGTCCAAATCCAACTAGCCGTTCCAAAGATATGAGTAGTGATGTGTGCCGTGCCGTCATGAATCAAATCGGCTGGCTATTGTCATTTATTGAAACTAAGACGTTCTTTGTCGGGTTCGTGTGAAGCAACCGGAAGGCCTAGAGAGCTGCGGATGGTCTTGTTAGTTAGGCCTGGATCCTATCTCGTTTGTCATGAAGTTGTAAGTGTCTGTGATAATCTGCTGGACTGGGAGAAGAGATCGTGGGAGACAATCGGCCTGTTAGACCACTTGCGCATGCGCAGTAGTGTTGACGCGATCGATGCATTGGAATGTTTGACGGTACGGCGAGGCGATCTAGAGAACGAAATGGCAGTCTATAATATGCTTGAATAACTTAATGATTTTCAGAATAAATACATTTTAAAATAACTTAAGCTTCTGTTCATTATTTACAAAAAGGCCTACAAGTCCCATTGGCTGTCTTTAATTTCTCTCTGGATGGCGCCACGGCAGATGAGGAGGACCGCAAGGCATGAGGACACAAAAAACAACACCTTTATATGTGCAATCCATGCTTTGCAAAAAAAGAAGAAAAAAAAACCCATCGCTGCATCAATTCTGGAACTTTGGTCTGACCAGAGACCAGCAATATAATTTTTTCAGCCTTATCTAGCTCAAGACGTAATCTCGATAAGGCACAAGGTTTGCTCAATGAAGTTACGACTGAAATGCCGCTGGAAATCGGGAAAGACAAGAAAGTGCAAAGAGCCGTAAAGGCAGAGCTAATTGTTGAAGAGGAAAATGAAGATGACGACTGGCAGCTGCCGCCGCCACCACCACCTTATGCCCCAGTGATGCTAAGTGCACCGTCATCATGGGGAGCATCGGGTATCGCTGCGGCAGAATCTCTGTATGGAGGATTATCGAGCCAATTAAGAGATGAGTTGGGGCAGGCTTCAACAAGTACCACTACGACAGAGAGACCAACTGAAAGTCATGCAACACCGAGGCGGATAGCCACTAAAAGTATCACTCATGTCAAAGAAATGAGTCCCAAGAGTTCAAGTGTCATAATTAATGTAGACAATGATCATGAGAATGATGGGAATGTACTGCAAATGCCGCAAGAGAATTCCCGGGACAAAATGATGGACCAGTACATGTGTACCGACCCTGGTCAGCGACCGATTTAAGTGTCATTGTGAGGTCCATGCCCCAGAGTCGGGATGATCCTCATAAATTTCACAAATATATATATAATTTTTGGTGAATAAACATTGTTTTGCATTCCAAATTTTTGTCAAACAAATTGTCAAAAATAATAATTGTCAATAATGTGTCAATAATAAACCAGCATACGTAGATATGAATGTCCTGTTCGATATATGATTGTGGCTGAAGGGCTATTACTCCAATTTAAACAAAGCCAATTGGCCATACCCTGAATATGGATCAAAAGCATAAGATAGGAAAATATCGGCCTGCTATAACAAGCACTGGAAATTGTGCCCACTGGAATCGATTGGGGCAAAATTCAGGCATGCAAAGAGAAACTTGACGAAGATTCGACGGACTATTTAGAACGATTGCGGATGGCGTTTAGGAAACATTCAGGAATGAAAGGCGATGCAGGCGAAAAATGCCTCTTCCACGTTTTCATAAACGGGCTAAATGCAAAATTACAGTCCGATGTAAAGAAAACATGCTTGGAGTGGGAAACAAAAGATACAGTGGCCCTTTTGCCAAATGTCGCCCATTGCTTTCGCTAAATGGACCAAAAAGGAGCAGACACTGCCACAAGATTGATGCAAAGCGTTGAAGCTTCTAATAAGTTAATGCAGTTGCAAGTAAGTGCAATGCAAAAGGAAGGAGATAGAGGGTATCGCAAGCAATAGAGAGGTATGCGAGGTAATCGTGGCCAAGGATCTAACACCATATGTGGGCAGGAACACATGCCACGGGTACGGCCAAGTTGGACATTGAGCCAAGCAGTGCCCAAACAAAGGTATGCCTATACCACGGCCAATACAAAACCCAAATTTTAACCCATGGCCCCAAAATCAGGCTGCGTGGACTATGTAAAACCCCTTCACACCACAACAACAATAGGTGTGCCTGGGCCAAACATCAGCATTACGGTTACCAACTTCTAAACCTTCCGAAGAACCGACACTTACTATGAAGGTATCAGGACAAGAAATCCCCTTCCTAATAGATACAGGCGCCCCACGCTCGACAATTATGCAGAGTGACTTCCCAATGTTCTGCTGTCACAAGCACGTATAAATGCAATTGGGTTATAAGGAATACCAATATCAACTCATGTAACAAAAAATTACATGTGGAATGAGGACCATTGTCAGGACAGCATGCATTCCTGCTAGCAGCAGATACTCTGGTCAACTTATTGGGCAGAGATTTGCTCTGCAGATTAAATTGCACAGTAAAATGTTCTCCTAATGGGGCTTATTTAGAAATGCCCAAGTCATCATGTGACACTGTATTTAATTTTCTGCAGACAACCACTGAAACCGTTGTGTATTGGTGGACTTTGGATAACGACGAGCTTTCTCGTACTTTGAAGGCTCATTTTGCAAAATTGACGAATTGTGTGTCTCAAGTACAGGACTGGATAACTCAACCAGATAGACCTTTCGCAGTGGAAACCTCATCTGCACTGTACATCATAATATGACGCAAAAGGTGATGATGCAGATTATGCAGAGAGAGCGTCTCCACGCCTCCAAAAAGGTATGACGTTAAATTGGGATCACTGTGGATAGGACAACAGGGAATAGGTATGGAAGTACACCTGTTAAAGGAGCAATTGGATCTGTTTAAACAACTGCATGAGATAACACCGCACATTACTTTGGCTGTGGCCGAGGGATATCTGGCTGAGGATATAGGTCCAATGATCACTAGGCTAAAAACAGTCTCTGAAGGATGAGGCAATAGCTTTAGGAGCTTTCCATGATGCCCAACTCTGGCAAATTGGCTCCGATGGATTCCGATGGGAAAGGAAGAGTAAGGCGACTTCCTCCACATTCATGGTGATTGACATCCTGCATGTAGCTGTCATAAATGCCTCTCGTGACCAACTAGATCAGGTTCTGAGCCGTCTATGGACAACGCATCCAAATGAATGATGTCGGACGAATTAAGAGTATGCGACAAGTCAAAATTACGATACACATTATTTTTTTATCTGTACTCCCATGAAACGCATGGCCTCGCTCAAGCGGTACTCACACAGAAGCATGGAGGTAAGATGCGTCCCATTGCTTGCTATGGCACAAAATTGGGACCCTGTGGCTTTAGGATTTCCGCCGTGTTTGAGGGCAGCAGCAGCAACCTCCTAGGCAGTACAAGCTACAGAATCAATTGTTCTAGGCACAACGTTAATCCTTCTGGTGCCACATGCTGTTACCACTGTCCTATTAAGAACAAATACACACCATTTGTCAGCTTCAAGAGCTACCACATATGAACTTGTGTTAATAGCTGTGACCAACAACATAATTCGGCGATGTCCACCACTGAACCCTACTTCTCTTTTGTCTACCACAGAAGATGTTTTGCCGCATGACTGTGAGGTCGTGATGCATATGCTCATGCCACGACCTGATGAGACAATCCACTCCAAAATTCTGATTTGGTGTTGTATGTTGATGGGTCATCATCACGTGTATCTGTCTCCTATAATTTTATAGGTCTGAGCTCCGCCACAGCAGCTGAGTTGCTTTTTACAATAACTCAATTTCCCACTGCCCTTGTAATGATCTTACACCTCCCAATCCCCAGGAGTACCTCTGGCAGCAACTTCCCCTCTGCCCCAAACTCTTGTTTGTCTGTGTGTTGTACCCTTCTCCAAACAGTGACAACTCCATCTTCAACTCTCTCTCAAACAACAAGGACCAACATTTCCCACTCATCCCAACTCTCTCTACTCTCCATATGTGGCAAATTTCAATTGTCACCATGCAAATTGGCTGGGTGTTGGACTTAGGGTGGAGCAAAAATATCATTTAAAATTATTTTATAAGCTAGTATATGGGAAATGTGCCAAATGACCATAGAAACAATCCTGCAAAATTGTAATTATTTCTGACCACTCCTTCATCGCCCTCAATCTGATTGAAATTTTGGCATATTACCGCATTTTGACATGTATCGCATTTCGTGATACATGCTTTGATCCGCCATTGACCACGAGGTGACTTGGAGAAGAAGGGGGCGGGGCACCAGAACAGGGTGTGGCCCACCCCCACGTCATCAAAGGCGTGGCCACAAAACCCTCAGCCAGCCAACCAGGGCTGAGGAGCGTCACCGACCAGGGTGGTTTGGTGAGCTGCGTAGTGATACGCACCCCGTTTATATTAGCACCGGCTGGGACTATTTATGCCAGATGAGACGATTTGCTGCACTTGGGCGATTGCTGCACTCCTGCCACCCCCCTTCAATTCGTGTGAGTGAGTTCGTGTTGTTTGTGCTGTCTGTCTGTCTGGGGAACCCTAAGTAAAGCCTGTAATAAGTTGTTTTTGTTTGTTTTCAGAACGATGGCGGTCACAAGAGATCAAGTTACATGCGTGATATTTGGAGCTCCACGAAACATCCAAACTAACGTTCTCCCAACGTACGCTGATGTCATGAAAGGATACCTTCAATCTCGGCAACAGCTTAGGACGGAGAATGGCAAATACCCTTCATTTGGTGACATATCTCACAAACTGTGCTATGAAATTCAAGAGGTATGGGAAACGGCCTCTCTTCCAACGGTATCGCACGCGCAAGCGATTGAAAAACTCAGATCTTTCCATGCCAAGTACAATTCAATCCTAAAAGTCTACAAGGGAAGAAAGGATCAAGCCACCTACAAACAACGACTCACAGACTTTCTCGACAAGTCTAACAATCTGTTTGATCTTAGCAAATGTAAATGTTCTGACATGGTGTCCAACTGTAACTGCTTGAAAGAACATAAAGTGCTGCAAAAAGAGCGAGAGTTCCTTCAAGACCAGAGAGGACCGAGGAACATGGTAATTGGCGGCATAGATCAAGACGAGACATCAAGATTGAAGAGGAAAGCGGAAAGATAAGAGACCAATCTCAAACGAATGAAAACTCACGACGAAGATGCCAAAAGTCAGATTGCTTCTACGTATGACGAAAGCGAAGAAGACTACGCGGATAGTGCGACTGACGATGAGTATATTTCTGAATCAGTTAATCTCCAGAGCACACCAAAACCGGTTCGACAACAGCAAAAAATGACGATCTCACTACCTTCGCTCGCTAAAGCCTGCGACCGAACTGGCGTCTCTGACAGATCAGCTACATCAGTTCTACACGATCTCGGTGTAATTTCACCAAAAGACCGTTCTAAAATAATTGATCGCAGCGAGATCCGCAGAGAACGTAGCAAAACTCGAGAAGAACTTCAAAGTGATGTCTGCACCATCATAGAGGGACTATACTTTGATGGCAGGAAGGATAACACCATGACTCAGGTTCACGGCACTGACAACAAGAATCACCGAACAACAGTCAAAGAAGAACACGTCAGCATCATCGAAGAACCCGGTTCATCGTACTTCAGCCACACAACTCCATCATCAGGATCCAGCAAAAGCATTGCAGACTGCAGAGTCTTTAGTCGCTCGTCTGAAGGAACGGAATGTGGAGACAGAGGACATCAATGTAGTCGGGTGTGACTGCACTAATGTGAATACGGGACATACAGGAGGTGTTATACGACAACTGGAAGAAACCTTCAATCGTCCACTGCAGTGGCTGGTATGTCTTCTTCATGCCAATGAACTTCCGCTGTGGCATCTGTTCGAGGAACTCAACGGCACAACTAGAGGCCCGCGTGGATTCTCAGAACCCATCGGAAAACGTCTATCAACGTGTAATGAACAGCCTGTAACATCGTTTACGCCAGTGAAACCGAGTCAGGCATTGCCAAATGAGGACCCGAGAGACTGGAGTACAGACCAGCAATATCTCTTGGAAATGTGCAATGGCATTAGCGAAGGTGAATGCAGCGTCGATCTGGCCCTACGAAACCCTGGATGCCTAAATCACTCTCGGTGGCTTACAACAGCTAATAGAATACTCCGACTGTACGTCAGCGTCAAGACACCACCCGAGAAGTTGAAAACCATGGTGACATACATCATTCGAGTGTATGCTCCAATGTGGTTTTCCATCAAAGTCCACTCGTCATGCAAAGATGGAGCCAGGCACATCCACCAGATGATCGTCAAGTCACGATACCTTAGCGCTAAACACAAGAAGATCGTTGACCCTGTTATGCACCGCAACGCGTACTTTGCACATCCGGAAAATATTGTTACGGAACCCAACGTCGGCCTATGGTTCCCCTTTGAGGGGGGATTAGTCCCCTCGCTTGTCACTGACCGACGTGGTCCCTGAAGCTGCACCGCGGCCTCCGGAAAGGCCGGTGAGCAGCTTCATTCGCGACCGCGGATAAGATGGTAATTTGCCGAGCGGATGGCAGCCGCGGCCCGAACCGTTAACAAAGACTAACCCGATCCTGAAACGTTGGCCAAAATCGTGCCACAGGTGTCCAATGAGGGAAAAGACAACAACGACGGATGTAGAGGAAAGAAAACAAGAGGTAGGAAATATGATTTATTATTACTATTTACACCATTCAAAGAAACCAAGGAGAAGGAAGGATAATAAAATAAAGGCAGAAAGAGGGACGGACCAGAACGACACAGTGAAACTTAGCTTACCTATTCAGTCTTACTTAAACCCAGGACAGAACAAACAAAGATGGACTCACACGAATGGGGAATGAAGGCAGGAACGATTCGGTGGAAGGAGAGGAAGGTCCAACGGGAACCGGAGCTGGAGCTTGATCCCGCACGGGATGTCGGGCGGGACCTCGACGGCCACCGATGCCACCGCAATCTGGCTCCCGCGTCGCAGCGGGTCGAAACTGCGTGGTCTCCAAGCTGGTGGTGGTGGACTCTCTGGGGACTCAACGGGGTGGTGGTGGACTCTCTGGGGACTCAACGGGATCGTGGGGACTCAACGTGGGGGTCCCTTACTCATCTGCCGTCCCTGGCGCAACTCTCTGGTTCGCTCTCCGTGCTGCCGTGGGGACGTCGTGTGCTTTCCCAGGACTCATCTGCTGTGGGGCCTTCCTTGGTCAGCCGCTCCAACTGGACTCTCCGCTCCTCCTCAACTGGACTGGACTCGACTGGGCTCCGGTGGACTGCCAACTCTCTCACGCATCTGCCGTCTCTTGCGCAACTCTTTCTTGGAACTTCTCTCGCGTGGGGAGCGTCCCGCTGCGGGTTATATAGGCCCCGCCCTTCAACCTTTGCGAACCTCCCCGATCGCTCTCTCTCCGCCCCCCGCTCAAGCCAAACCCCTTTTGCTGGGTTGGTCGAGCGGGGCCGACTCACTCCTCCCCTCTCTGACGAGGTGGAGACACGCCTTTCTTCTCCGAGCCGGAGCACATGGCAATGGCGGCGAATGCAGTTGGCAGTAGAGGCTTTGGGAATGGGAATGAAAAGGGATCTACCTTATTTCACTTGGTGCAATGGAGAATGTCAACTAGTGGGAACAGAGCCTTAACCTACACAGAATAAGGAAATAACCGTCAACAAAGAGGAAATCTATGATTGGCTAACGTGATTGTATATGACCTAACTACGGGACGCACTTTGACCTTTATACACAACTGGAGGAAGGAGGGTGATATTTTACAATGGACAACACAATAAAAAAAAACACAATTCTCATATCCACAACAATATACTCCTGGCCATGATAACTGACCATCGACCTCAAATACGAGAATGGGGCTTGCGGCGAGTGATGAAAGCCAGAGCAACAGACAGACAGCCTACTGGACAGATACGGCGGTTCAAAGTCCCCGCTAAACTCAACTTTGACGCAGTGGAGTACTTCGACCTAATTGACTGGGGAGCGTGCGCCATCTCGGAGCCTCCCGTGATCCGAGGCATGTCAGACCCTGAGCTGAAGGAACTTATCACGATGGATGTCACCCCAACTGTCCTCTTCCCTAAATTCTCTTGCCACACACAGGCTGTGGAAAGGACTGTGAAACTCGTGACCGAGGCCGCTCAAGCTGTGTGTGGCAAGAAAAGGCGAGACGGCTTCATCCGTGCCCGTGTCGCCTCGCGACAGATGATGCCATCGTTTGAATCGAAGCGCGACTTCACACACTTCACATTGTAACTGTGTGACTAACATTCTGAGACAAACTATAACAGACCTATGATTTGAATGCATCTATGAGCTGTTTTACTATGTTGCATAGTATAGTAAAATAAAAGGTTACTGAGGGAGATCAAAATATTGTTCAATTTTAATACAATTTTAACACAGTGCTCTATAGATGTAATGGCACCTTTTGGCATATCTAGCTAGTTAAAATTCAAAAAAAAAAATTGGGGCTATTTTCACTCCACCCAGTGTTGGTACCTCTCTCATCAGCCATGGCAATTCAGGAAAGGACTTCTGGACTCCATGGGACTGATTCGATCTGCGAACTTTCCCATCCAGATTTGTCCCAATGGCAAATTCTCCCTTCTGGACGAGGTTGTTGTTGTTTTGTATGCAGCTTGTGGCTACTTGGCTGCATCATTTTCTGTGGGTGCAGCTGTTCTGCTGATGCAATGCCCGTTGCAATGCCCCGTTACCAATAAGCTGGTATGCATTTTGTCGACCTTACAAGGATGGCAGGCCGAGTCAAACCACCTGGTGTCAATTTGACGTTAATGCAGAGGCTCAAACTCAACACCTTAAGATCTTAAGCCAGCCCCCTCAACCATTAAGCCAACACCAGGCTTTATGGACGAGGTGATAGATTTGGTTCTGGACTTTCTGGACAACACCAGACTAAGTGATGACAAAATTCCTGCAAATTTATCCTGCTCTTCCTCTGCTCTAATTCGTTCATCTGTCCATATGCCTGTGAGAGTGAACATCTCTCTGGAAATATTCAGAGAGCTGCTTCAGTGCCGGCGAGTATGGCAGTTCACTCAGGCAGATTGACCAGGAACTGCAAGCAGCCGTCTATCTCTCTTTAGCACTGGTATCCTAAATCTACTGCCCCTGATGGTATCCTGTATCCCCAGCACATTGGATTAAGGGTCAAACAGGGGCCAAACAGGGGCCACTCACCAATGGTGAGTGAGAGTGGAGTGGTGTAATTCTCACCCAGTGACGTTGGCATGCGACTTTCTATTAAGTGGGGTGCAGGCGAAGATGCTCTCTCTGCCTGCTGACATTTATCCCAGGAGGACCAGGGGGAGCACGATGCAGCTGTGAGCCCGAGTGCTGGTGAGGCAGATTCAGCAGAGACCACGCCTGCCAACACCACGCCTCTATGCCGGGGGGCGTTCCTTCCCCCCTGCCGAAGGGAACAACTGTGGACTTGAAAACAAGTCGGTTTGCCCAGAAGTTATTTTTTTTTCTTGTGAATGTCCCTCGTCTATCTCTTGTATCAGGCCCAGATAAGGCTTGGGCTACTTGAGGAATGACAATTTGTTCCTTCAATTGTGGGCGTATACCGGGTAGTTGTGCAAGGGGAATTATTGTTGGCCTACATATTTTTCATGCTTTGCTACCTTTTATTTCCTCTCCATGGCATTTGCAATAAGCATTGTAAACTCGATTTGGTCTCTGGGTGAATTGTGGTTGTCCTGGTGGCTTCATCTGTTAGTTTTATACAACCTGTTAAAGGTCAATTGGTCACGGTCTCCGACCCGCCAGACGATCACATTACGTGATGTGACTTTGGTTGCTCAGCCAAGGATTAAGGTGCACAGTGGAGTAAAAAATAAAAAAATAAAAACTGTTGTTTTTCATGTCAAAGTGTTATTTGAAGTATATATTTTCAGAATAAAACTGTTTTGATTGGTACTTATTTCCAAATAAATAAGTTGAAATAACTTGAAAACCAATCATCCAAATTGAATGAAATTTGGCATTAATAATCATCTTAACATGTTGGATGAATTAATGATGGCTTTTTAAGATACCCCGACCACAAATTGAGTTGTGAAAAAAATCCTTGTATTTTTCTTTAAAAACAACGAAAAAATATTTTGTGTAATTGTCATTACAATTTACTGAAAAGCCATCACTGGTCTCTTTGGATATACCCATACTAACTACCCAAAGGGGTAAATAACAGATTGACTGAGGCAGTCAGCAGTAGTTCCAATTTCAATTATGTCAACCAAAAAAACATTTTTGTATGTGTCTATAAAATTAAAGCTCACATGTTTATTTGTATCCGAAATTCACTTATGTCTGTATTTTTGGATTCCTCATACTTTAAGCTTTCTAGCAGTATGTGGTTTGTGGGGGGTAGGTTCACTGGAAAGACTGATAATTTCAATTTATTGATGGCTCGTGAAACGTGCTATTTTACCCCACCTTGCACCTTAAGATCAGTCATGTGATCGCTCATCAGCATGTCCCTCACTCACTTTGGGGAATCAATCTGTATGGTAACAAGGTCAAAGGTCATCAAATGCAAATGGAACAGGGAGTATTTGAGGCAGATGACGGTTGGTGTCGTTTTGACACTAACCGGATTCGAACCAGGCAACCAGTGCAGACTGTTGGGGGGCGGTGGGGGGTGAGGGGAGGGGGGGCTGTAACAATATTATGTTTTAGGAATCACCAAATACTGGACAATTTATAAATGGAATTGTCATACGTGTGTGTGTGTGTGTGTGTGTCTGCGTGTGTGTGTGTGTGTGTGTGTGTGTGTGTGTGTGTCTGCAAGTGTGTGTGTGTGTGTGTGTCTGCAAGTGTGTGTGTGTGTGTCTGTGTCTGCAAGTGTGTGTGTGTGTGTGTGTCTGTGTCTGCAAGTGTGTGTGTGTGTGTGTGTGTGTGTGTCTGTGTCTGCAAGTGTGTGTGTGTGTGTGTGTGTGTGTCTGTGTCTGCAAGTGTGTGTGTGTGTCTGTGTCTGCAAGTGTGTGTGTGTGTGTGTGTGTGTGTGTGTGTGTGTGTGTGTGTGTGTGTCTGTGTCTGCAAGTGTGTGTGTGTGTGTGTGTGTGTGTGTGTGTGTCTGCAAGTGTGTGTGTGTGTGTGTGTGTGTGTGTGTGTGTGTCTGTCTGCAAGTGTGTGTGTGTGTGTGTGTGTGTGTGTGTGTGTGTGTGTGTCTGTGTCTGCAAGTGTGTGTGTGTGTGTGTGTGTGTGTGTGTGTGTCTGCAAGTGTGTGTGTGTGTGTGTGTGTGTGTGTGTGTGTGTCTGTCTGCAAGTGTGTGTGTGTGTGTGTGTGTGTGCGCGTGTGTGTGTGTGTGTGTCTGTGTGTGTGTGTGTCTGCACGTGTGTGTGTGAGTGTGTGTGTCTGTGTCTGTAAGTGTGTGTGTGTGTGTCTGCAAGTGTGTGTGTCTGTGTCTGCAAGTGTGTGTGTGTGTGTGTGTGTGTGTGTGTGTGTGTGTCTGCAAGTGTGTGTGTGTGTGTGTGTGTGTGTGTGTGTGTGTGTGTGTGTCTGTGTCTGCAAGTGTGTGTGTGTGTGTGTGTCTGTGTCTGCAAGTGTGTGTGTGTATGTGTGTGTGTGTGTGTCTGTCTGCAAGTGTGTGTGTGTGTGTGTGTGTGTGTGTGTGTGTGTGTGTGTGTGTGTGTCTGTGTCTGCAAGTGTGTGTGTGTGTGTGTGTGTGTGTGTGTGTGTGTGTGCGTGTGTGTGTCTGTGTCTGCAAGTGTGTGTGTGTGTGTGTGTGTGTGTGTGTGTGTCTGCAAGTGTGTGTGTGTGTGTGTGTCTGCAAGTGTGTGTGTGTGAGTGTGTGCATGTGTGTCTGCAAGTGTGTGTGTCTGTCTCTGCAAGTGTGTGGGTCTGTGTCTGCAAGTGTGTGTGTGTTTGTGTGTGTGTGTCTGTGTCTGCAAGTGTGTGTGTGTGTGTGTCTGTGTCTGCAAGTGTGTGTGTGTGTGTCTGTGTCTGCAAGTGTGTGTGTGTGTGTGTGTCTGTGTCTGCAAGTGTGTGTGTGTGTGTGTGTCTGTGTCTGCAAGTGTGTGTGTGTGTGTGTGTGTGTCTGTGTCTGTGTCTGCAAGTGTGTGTGTGTGTGTGTGTGTGTGTGTGTGTGTGTGTGTGTCTGTGTCTGCAAGTATGTGTGTGTGTGTGTGTCTGTGTCTGCAAGTGTGTGTGTGTGTGTGTGTCTGCAAGTGTGTGTGTCTGTGTCTGCAAGTGTGTGTGTGTGTCTGTCTGTGTCTGCAAGTGTGTGTATGTCTGTGTCTGCAAGTGTGTGTGTGTGTCTGTGTCTGCAAGTGTGTGTGTGTGTCTGTGTCTGCAAGTGTGTGTGTGTCTGTGTCTGCAAGTGTGTGTCTGTGTCTGCAAGTGTGTGTGTGTGTCTGTGTCTGTGTCAAATTCAAACCAAAGCCTCAATATCCTATTCTGAAATACTAATCTCGGTCTGAAGTGAAACTCTTAAACTTTGTCTTCTATGCGATGTTCAGAATCAGCCTCACCTCCAGAAATGTAACTGCCTCCATCTCCTTGAGTGATGCTTTGAGGGTGGATTCTTCTTCACAGAGAGAATCCATCTCCTGCTGCAAGTTCTCCCTCTGGTGTTCAAGGTGAGAAAGCTTCACACTCTGTCTCTCACTGAGCCACCTCTTCATGCGATTTACCTTTTCATCCACAGCTCGATACATCTCTCTTCTCTCCCCCTCCAGCCTTTCCTCCTTCTCTTTGCCCGACACCTGAAGAAAATCATTTATGAAGGTTTGTTAAAGTTTCACTGAAAATTATAGAGGTTAAAATTACAACAAAGCGACTTCAGGATCCGTTTTGAAGGAAACAAGACCGAAAGTCTAACATCGGCATAGCCGAGCTTGTTTGATACTTTCGTTGAAGAGGATCGTATGACCTGGGTGGAGATACCAGTCAGCAAATAATGTAAGTATTAAATTATTTTGAAGTACTCCAATCTCTCAGCTGTCTGTCACCATGGAAGTGAAGAGATTGCATCGAGACACTGACACCGGTTTATTCTATATGTTGGTCAGTTCATCAACACTATCAAAGTGACCTTCGCACCATCCCGACACACACACACACACACACACACACACACACACACACACACACACACACACACACACACACACACACACACACACACACACACACACACACACACACACACACACACACACACACACACACACACGTTACGGAATGAGGTGTTTTACGGCGGCCGGAGTGCAAATCCTGCCACCAACCTCCTTGAGAGGACCCAGTGAGTTGGTATTCATTTTACCGACATCGGAAGGAGGACAGGCTGAGTCAACCTCACCTGGTGTGAATCCAATAGCTGACCAGGATTCAAACTCAGGACCCTAGGATCCCAAGCCCTCCACACTAACCGCTAGCCAACACGAGGCAGGGTGGTTGGAGGCAGTCATAAGAAATGCTTCAATGTTTGGAGCCCTGAATCAAAGGTTGAATTAGAAATGATCTGTGGGGCATGCACTTCCCCCCCCCCCCCCCCCCCCCACATCATGTATAATCACGCTGTTCTCATAATTTCAGTTCCGCCCAATCATCAAGTGTGATAATTTGCCCCAACCAGGTATATGACATAATATATGAACGTTCCCTGAAGGGTGTTGAAGGAAACATAACGAGCAAAGCCAAATGGCATTACTTACATTCCACCTTTCAGAAGCGTAATTATCGGCTATAAAACTCACCCGATATGTGGGATAAATATGTGAGGGACATACATACATACACACACACACACACATGCGGAGAGACAAACGCTGTAAACACAGGAACCAAACATCACCGCCAAAAAAATAGTTTGTTTAATCGCGAATTTGCCAGGTCTTAAAGCCTCTTTGCGAGTTTGAAGAAGAGGAAGAAGCGCTAAAGTTGGGATTATTCACACAGCAGTTTAAACGGAAACATTTATTATTCTACAACAGCAGAAACCCTTTAGAACAGGGGGTTCTTAACCTGTGGTCCATGGACCCCTTTGGGGTCCGTGGATGGGCTTCGGGGGGTCCGTGAACCAGGCACATAAAAATTATTTAAAATTTATTTTCGCTAGTTTTTTATAAAAAGTTTTATTTTTTGTCCATGTGCAGGATGTTGTGTACTTATTCTTGCTTACATCGGCATGCACTGGCATCAAAGACTCTGCCAACAATCCTGAAAGAAGTCTTGTCGACTGCCGTGAAAGTCGTAAACTTCATCAGAGCCAGGGCTCCGAATCATCGCGTTTTCAAGGGGTTTTGTCACGAAATGGGAGCAGAATACGAAGTTCTTCTCGACCACACAGAAGTTCGCTGGCTTTCCAGAGGACAAATCCTGAAGCGCTTGATGGAACTTAGGGCACAAATTTCACTTTTTTGAGAGAAAAGGAAAGTCCACTCTCGGAACAGTTTCACAGGGAGGAGTTAATTCACGGCTTGGCTTATTTGGCGGATATTTTTGGCCATATGAATGTGGTAAGTCTTTCGATTCAAGGCCCTGCAGTCACCATTATGGATGCTGCTGAAAACCTTCAAGCTCTTTTGGCCAAGCTGCCACTGTGGAAGATGAGATTGGAGGCAGACAACGATGCAAACTTTCCAATGCTGGAGGAAGTGCTTCTGCAGGATGAAGTCGAGACAGACATAGCCCTGACTATTTCTCTACAGGCAGAAATGTGCAGACACCTGGAAACTCTGCAGAACTCTTTCGAAGGTTACTTCTGCTCAGATGACCTCAAAGTTGAAATGTGGATTCGTAATCATTTCCTTGCTGATATAAACTGTATTAATGATGCAGACCTTGCCAAAGATGACCTCATTGACCTGAGGACAAAGGAAATGATACGACATGAGTTCAACTCGAAGAGTCTTGGATAATTTTGGTGTTCCTTGACACAAGCCGACCCTCGTCTGGCAAAGCGAGCTCTGGGAGCTCCGATCCCGTTTGCAACCACATCTCTTTGCGAGTCAGGATTTTCAGCACTTGTTACCATCAAAACGAAAAGTAGAAATCGATTGGATGTCAAACATGACATGCGTGTTGCCTTGTCAAAGACCACTCCCAGATTTCATCTTCTTATTGAAGCCGAAAAACAACAGCCTTCTCACTGAAATGTACTTTTGAGCATAATTAAAGTTAATTTTTTGTTTAATTTGCACAATTTGGATATATTGCATTTTATTCAGGGAATGGTCATTGATTTTTGCATGAAAAAAGTGAGATATATTCTTGTAAAGATTGTTTTTTTATTCTGATTATGACGGGATGTGAAGGAAAGAATTTTCCGATGCAATACAATTTATTCAATGTATGCAAAATTTTGTGTTTATGTGCATTTTTCTGGGGAGGGGTTTTCGCAGATTCTCAAAAAGGGGTCCATGACTCAAAAAGGTAAAGAACCCCCGCTTTAGAAGGACACAGAACGAGCATACAAAATTATATATACAGCAGTGATATTTTGCAAAAGCAACAAGAAAGAGCAATCAGAGATTGCAAACACTCGCCAGGATGTTTTCAGTGGTTTCTAAGGCTTTTGTGTAAAATCAAATATGGCGGCCGAACGTGACCGATGACGTCATTCTTTTTTCTCCACCAATTTATTCCTAGATTATGCTCAATAAATTTCATCTTGATCGGATGAAGTTTTGTTCATGTCGAATTATGACGTCATAATGGAGGCACCTATGACATCATCATTAACATAATTTACTCCACATGGAGAGTTCTTTACAATGAGCCATGTCTCAATTTTTTCTATTCAGCGCTGTCGGAGATAGAGGTTCATAGATTCTCGGTTTTTCCAAGATGGCGGCCAAACCACGTGACCTTTGACGTCATAATTATCATAAAAAATTATACAGGTGGAGTTGCAGATGTTGAAAATTTCCTGTCAATCGGACCAACCGTTGCAGAAAAAAAATATTTATTCTGTGCAGACAAACAAACAAAGTCAAACAGACAGACAAACAAAAACGGACTCAAATGCAACACACTCTCCTCAGGTGAGGGTTAAAAAAAAAAAAAAAAAAAAAAAAAAAAAAAAAGGATCCCACAATCAACAACAAAGAACCACAGCCACGATCATCGAGTGTTATAAAAGATCCTTATTACCTCCGCCACCAAAGCTGGATGGAGGTTATGTTTTCAACCCTGTCTGTTTGTGAACAAAATATCTCAAAAAGTTGTGGACGGATTCGGACGAAATTTGGCAGAGATGTCGCGTATGTGACGAGGACGACTCGATTCGATTTTGGTGAAGATCTGAATATGGATTCGGATATGATAATTATATATATTTTTAAGTGCGTTCACCATTGGGAGATAGCGCCAAAAACTATACATAGCACGATATCTCAAAAAAGTTATGGATGGATTTGGTCGAAACTTGGAAAGGTTGTGTATGCGACAAGGAAGAATCTATTCAATTTTGGTGAAGATCCGGATCCAGCTCGTAGAGTTTTTAAAGTGATTCTTCACCATTGAGTGATGTGGCCAACCAGGCGGAGGAATGCTCTCCACCGAGTGCCGTTCTAATTTTCACGTGTTTTACTTCATGTGTTTGTTTGTTTCAGACTGAATGAAAAACGGAAAGGTGGAGCATATAGATTGTGATACATGACAGGTTCAACGATATGCCCGGCGTCACGCCGTAATGACATGACATCATCCCTGCCAGGTAACCAGATCCTCAGCTCTGATTGGTGTACATTTGAGGGGACATACATACATACATGTAGTACATATGGACAGACAAACACCGTTCTAAACGGCTTTGCCCGATGGGCGACGCTGTAAAAATAAAGTAGAAATGGAAACACTCCCGGCTGCAATGCTGGTCAGTTCCACCAAACCACGGGGTTTCAACATTTCCCAAGTACAGATTTGTATTAACGAGAGAATATTTGATGTATAATTATTGAATCAAAAAGTATGGGTCTGAAATATGAATGCAAGTTGAAAGAAAACATGAAAACATCTTCCTGAGAACAAACAGTAAGGATTGAAAGTCTCTTATAAACATCTCGATGTAATTGTTTCTGCGATCACATGGAATGTTATTTTCTTTTATTCCCATCCATCTCGATTCTCTTCTTATTGTTTTGTCCAATTTTAATTTGTTATAATGCAAAAATAAAATAAAATAAAAATCCAACAAACTTCAATCTTGTTTCACAATCAATGTAAATATACGAAAAAGACAATCGTCTCTTAAAATGCAGATTGTAATGTTTTTCCATGTTATATTTTCATTTTATTATAATGACAGCCAATAATTGATGTCCCTTACCTGTGTATCCCGAACCTCTTGATGCACCTGCCGAATCTGGGACCCAACTTGCTTTATCGACTCAACGAGAGGAGGATACTTTGCAGCCAAAATTCCCTGCATGGATTAAAGAAACTTCAGTTAACAATAAAAAAAACAAAATTTATATGGAAATTAAATATTTTACAATCATTTTAAATATCGACTTGAAATACATTTGTGAGAAATATCACAATGATTGTAGATTACGAGTTGAACATGGAAAAATGTCCTTTATTTAAATGACGCCGATGCGGGATGAAAACAGAAAAGAGGAACATGAACTCGAATGTGGATTCTGGAATCATTTCCTGGCGAGAATAAAAAAGAACCACTTTCAGAGGCCATTTCCCCCCGCAGGGAGAGGTTTGGCCTTTTTGGGGGAACCGTGGTCCCCTTTTTGAAACAATGTTTTATGGCCAGATGCCCTTCCTGCTGCCAACCCTGTTAGTCACCTCTTGCGACACACAGGGAATTACCAGTGAACTGGTACTCAAATTGCCGACCTTGGAAGGATGACAGGTTGAGTCAACCCTCT
The DNA here is from genome assembly GCF_964187855.1 of Myxine glutinosa. NCBI lineage: Eukaryota > Metazoa > Chordata > Myxini > Myxiniformes > Myxinidae > Myxine > Myxine glutinosa. The sequence continues at coordinate 369,859,404 of NC_136261.1, read as the reverse complement.
TGGCGTTAATTCAATGATCGACCGGGATTCGAAACGAGGATCCTCGGATCCCAAGCCGGCACCCTAACCGCTAAGCCAACCCCAGGCTGGCGAGACTGTGCTGAATTAATAACTGCGAGACATTAGCACGACAAGACACTTTTGTTGATCTGTGAAGGAAGCACATCATGTGGTTAAGATAATTTGGGTTAAAATATTGATTTGTGAATATGATTGGATAAATATGGAAATAAGCTAAACCCCACACTCTTGTATCCATAAACTACAATCCACCATTATAAACGAGAAAGATGTTACACTAGGAGTGTATTCCGACATACAGGCCAGGCGTTATCTCAATGTGTCTGCCTTACATAGACGTTAAAACTGGGTGTCCTCTCTGGTCTTATTAGTTGGTGGATGTTAAAGTTCCAACACTGTCCGTTGTAAAGCATCGGCGAGTTATCACTGGTAACATAATCAAATTCCGAATTCATTCCTGGACCACAGGTAGCAAGTGGTCTGCTCTTCTTTGAGAGTCCTCAACACCAGGTTACATTGCTGGCTATGTGCGACAATGGTTGCAGTCTCGGCCGGTTATTTCAAATGATTATTGTCAACTGTCTTTTTAAAACAAGGAGGGTAACCAATTCGTTCATATATCTATCTATTTTCTATATTTATAAAGTTTTTGTTTGTTTGTTTGTTTGTTTGCGCAAGCTAATCTCCTGAACGGTGAAAGATAGGAGGGGTGTTTTAGGCTAGGTGGCGAGACCGGTCGAGGCCGCATCGGCCGGGCTGGGCCCATTTCGCAATTAAAAGCTGAGCTGAATTATACAGTCACGTGAAAAAGTAAGGACACCCCATGTAAAGTTTTGACTTTTTCAACATATTTCAACACACAGCTATTTGATCTTCATTTCAACAATCTATCTATAATTCCAGTAATCTCTGTACGTTTGTACGTTTGTACGTTTGTACGTTTGTTTGTCTGTGACCGCTGTTTCTCGACAACCACGGGTCCGATATACTTTTAACTTGCCAGGTATATTGCTGGGGACCCGAGGATGTGCCTTTTCAAGGTTTCATATTAATCGGACAATTACTTACCGAGCTATGTCCAAAAAACGATTCAACCAATCAGAGAGCAGCGAACGATCGCGTGTGCCGAACGTGGAGGACACACTCTGCCTCGGATGGCACATTTGAGAGCGTATTCATTTATTTCACGTTTGCAAACTATGTTGGCGTTAAACTATGTTTTAAAACTAATAAAACCGAATTTGCGATTCATTCGCTTTCCTGCGCGTTTGTGCACGCGATGGCGATTTCTTTACCAAACTCCGGAAGCCGTTCGCTTTGGACCAAACCATTGCATGTAAATAGAGGGGGGGGATTGTCACCGTACTCGCAAGCCGTTCGCTTTGGACCAAACCATTTCATGGAAATAGAGGGGGGGGATATAATTTTAGATATAGATATAGTACGGGCAATGCCCTAGTATAGATAAAGGTGATATAATATAACAAATATCATGAAACATTTACATTTTGTAGTCCATTGTATAATTTAAATAAACATAAATGCAAATTTCACATGTGGAAAAAGTAAGTACAATTAAAAGCCGAGCTGAATGATAGTAGTCAATCTTCTACGGCCACAAGTAAAAGCTGAATTATAGTAGAAAATTCATTCAAAAAGAACCTGGGCAACGCCGGGTGCATTCGGCTAGTTTCATTATAAAGCCAAAACCAATTCCTGAGCAAATTACAAAGAAATGAGAAAAATATTTTTGAACTGATTCAGATACCTTGAATTCAGCAAGAGCCACCTCCACAGGTACAACTTCATGGTCCTGATGTTCAGCTTTACACAACAGAGACACCAAGCTCTCATCGTCCTTGCAGTAGAAGTGGATCGAGTTCCCATGCTCGGTACATCCGGGATCTTCCACTTTCATTTCCGGCTCCACAAGGTTGTGCCCTTTGTGTTTAGGGGGCTTCACGTGTCTCTCACAGCACACGGTCTCATATGGTACACACCGCATGGCTGCCTCTTCATTACACTCCTCACAGTGACTCTCACGGCCTCCCACATTCACCATCCTGTTCACTGTGACATCACCTTCACCATCCTTTCCCTCAGCCTGACCCCCAACACTTTGACGACCTTCACCTTCTCTCAGCTTCATCTGTTCTACCAACCTTGCAAGGATCACATTCTTATGGAGTTTTGTTTTTTGAGGAAAAACCTCACGACAATTTGGACAAAGACAGGCAGTGGATTCTTCTCTGCTTTCCCAATAATTCTCGAGACAGGAAGAACAAAATGAGTGTCCGCAAGGCAGTGCAACTGGCTCTTCAAACAGTTGCAAACAGATGGCACATGTGAGCTCATTGGAGCTATCTTCGAAATAAGAATAAGACGCCATTTCCCCAGGAAGAGAGAGATGGAACCTGCTGGTCAGATAGTGGTTACAAAAGAGACAGCATTAGCAAATCTTAAACAATACTCAGTTGTCAACTTAGAAAACAAGACACACCCCAACCAATCCACATGAAAAACAATCACCCTGGTGATGTTCCTTCCCTCCCCACCCGCTAGCATCACCTCCTCCTCCTCCTCTCCCCACTCCTCCAGCCAATGAACATAAGTTGATAATCTCTAAGAGATGGAATTATTGTAAAAAAAAGAAAAAAAAAGAAGACTTTTGGCCATCGTAAGCGGCCAACATGGCGGCTCCTCACTCACAACAGGCACGCCATCGTTCGGTGGCAAAGCCCATGGCAGTGAGGAGCCTTCGGCTGTCAGTTCCTCTTTTTGTAGAGAAAGTCAAGGATCATGTAAAAGGTACAACACAGAATGGATCAGGATGGAACAGAACATAAAGGATCTAAATATCGAGGGCAGAGAAGATTATCGTTGCTCATGTGGGACGATCTGAGATGGTGGTGAACAACTATGTTGAAAACCTGAATGGGAGAATGAGATTTAAGATTTTGGATTTTGTGAGTTTCACCAGAAGGAGGTCGATGATGGAAGCTGATCGGTCTGGAGTTAAGGTGTTTCCGATTTTGCACCTTTTTATGTAATGTGGTGATGCTGGCTGATTTCCAAGCAGATGGAAGATGACCTAGACTCCTAGAGCAAATGAAAGGGTGAAAGGGGCAGAAAAGGGAAGTGCAAGAGCAGAAAAGTCAGTTTTTAGGACACGTGAGCTGATGCCATCCGGTCTGGTTACAAAATCAGTCAAGGGTTGCGAGAAACCTCAATTTTCACAGGTCCAAAATGCACAAAATGAGTCCAGGGACAGTCGGACACAACTGGGGAGGGTGGGTACATACAGAAAATGAGGGGTTGCGGACACAATAAGCAATCACAGAATTGAGGCATTCGGCCTTCTCATGAGTGGAGTCGGCCATGGTGCCATTTCAAGAGAGGGAAGTGAGGAATAGGGAGCATAATCTGGAGACAGACTTAATGAGGTGCGACCAGGTTTGAGAGGAGGGAGATAAGTTTGAGAGGAGGGAGATAAGTTTGAAAGTTCATTCTTGTGGTTGGACAGATGTTTTTTGTCTCTCCTGAGAGTGGACACACACATGTTGCGGGCTTTGTGGAATGATCTGAGATTGCTTTCAGTTGGGTTTGCTTTCCAGGAAGAGAAGGGAAGCTGTTTCAGAGCAACTGCCTCGCCACTGGATTCCGTGTCCCATGGGCGGCTATTTTCGGACAACTGAAGACGAGATGGGATGGATCTGTGCAAAAGATGGAGTAGCTTCTTCTGGAAGAATTCCCAGGCTGATTTGATACCAGGGGCAGGAAAAAAATAGGAGACCAATCCTGGAATGATTCTGTGCTTTCTATTATTCTGTGATTATGTGATTGCATGCAATCTACCCTCATAAGTACCAAGTGTAATTTCAAACAAACCATTCATTAATGTGATGGTAGAGAGCGGACATGATGGGATAAATGTTCTCATGTGTCCGAGTTTCTTATTTATCCAAATATTACAAACACAGATGCATCAAATTAAACAAACATCTCTCTTCTTGTTGACAACAAACAGAGCTAATGACATTTTAAACACAAAGAGGAGGGCGAGGCCTTTTCATACAAGAGGATTACGAGTGTGCCAAGTCTTTCATCACAACGTACACATCAAATATGTATTGGTCCTTCAGAGGGATGAAACTGACCACTTCGACATTGCATTGGTTGTCAAGTGTGAACAACCTTCGTCACCCGAAGCTGTACACGAAATGGTCCTGTTGAATGACACTCGAGGGTGATAACTGAAGCTGTCATGTAATGATATGTGAGGTCAAGTCTTTGGTCATGTCATGTCTTGCATCTCGTCAAGCTGGTTATTCCAAATATCCTCTGGTGTCCTGTCAGGGTGGGCTTCTTTCTGATTACCAACCTTGGTCTCCCCAGGTTTGTAAACAAAGATTAAAATGGATATTTCATTTGAGACCAAATTTAACTGCTTTAATTATCGACAGGCCCAGTCCTATTCCTGATCTTCATCAATGATCCATCTGACCCTCGAGATCTATTTGCTGATGATTCCATCTTCTGCCGTGACATCCCTCATCCTTCAGACAGGCAGGCTGCAGCCACTTCCCTCTCTTCAGACCTTGACAAAATGATAAGCTGGTCAAGTCAAACACTTGGAATATGTCTTTCAATCCTGATAAATGTCATACAATCTATCCATCCGCCTCGATCCATCCGTGTGTGTGTGTGTGTCTGTCTCTGTCTCTGTCTCTGTCTCTCTCTCTCTCTCTCTCTCTCTATACAATCTGTCAAACCCTCCGATCTACTTTCTTAACAATCATCTGGAGGAAGTTCAGTTATTCAAAGTCCTGCGTCTCACTATCAGCGATGATCTTTCTTGGGCAAATCACATTTCAAAGTCGGCCTCCAAAACCAGCCGCCAACTGGACATCCTCTGTCGTACAAAGTCCTTCCTTGGCACACCTGAAATATTATCCACCTTCATCCACAGCTTGATGGAGTATTGCTCTCCCCTCTGGGCTGGCTTCCCTGCATCACTACATACTCAGCTTGTCGCTATGGAAACCAAGACCTATAAGATTACTGGAATCTCCTACGATGAAGCGGAGTCTTTGGGATTATCACTCCGACATTGCAGACAGATCGGGGGGTCTCTCTGTCTTCTACTGCCTCCTCTCTGGTCTTGCACCTTGTGCTCTATATGTGCTTTTTCCCACCTCCAACCCCCTTCCCAGGTTTCTGCACATCTCACATGGTCCACCATCAACCCCCTTCTGGTGAGACAACCGAAATCCAGGATCACTGCTCACCTCCACTCATTTGTTCCTCTTCCCTCCCCCCCCCCACCCCCCAACCCCCTGCCCCCATCACCTCCCCCACCTATGGAACAAACTCCCACATCTTTTTCAATCTCATTCCTCCATCCAGGTCTTCAAGACAACCGTTCACCACCACCTCAGATCATCCCCCATTCCAAAACCATTAACTTTTCTACCCTGATTGACCGCCTCTACACCCCAATCCCTCATCCTTCCAAATTTCCAGTTTTCCCTCCTTTATCCATATTGTCCACCCCATGCATACTCTCCTATCCCCCATTCCCACCACCCTATTGTTTGTCCAAGTCTCCCTCCATTTTTTCCCTCAACTCAGCTGTTTGTGTTTCCCCCCTTACCTCTCTCTCCTGTTCCTTTTGTCCTGATCCGTTCAGAGTGCTCGTACTAGCTCTAACACGAGCCTCCACTGTGTATACAAAAATAATAATAAAAACAGTTCACGCAGTTGATAAGGAAAAGATGAAAACAGTCTTTATCTTTCCTTATAAAACCCTTGGTGCCTCCTCCATCACCTCCACCACCGAAAGTATTTGTGAACACGACATCTCAAAAAGTTGTGGACTGATTTGGATGGAATTTGGTGAGCAGGTTGGGTACGTGACAAGGAAGAGGTAATTCAATTTTGGTGAAGATTTGAATTCCGGATCCGGATCTGGGAACTTTTTCATGATTCTTCACCATGTCCATAGAGAGGTCGAGCAAAAACAAAAAACCGGCATATAGCAGGATATCTCAAAAAGTTGTGGACGGATTTGTACGAAACTTGGTGGACAGGTTGGGTGTCTGACAAGGACAAATAGATTCGATTTTGGTGAATATCTGAATATGGATTTGGATATGAGAATTATTTAATTTATCCAGTGATTCTTCACCATTGAATTATAATTATATCAGATATGGCTAACCAGGTGGAGGTATGTGCCCTCCACTGAGTGCCGTTCTCGTCTCGGTCTGCATTCTTTGACTTACCTGGTAACATGATTAAAATAGGTACATTCTCATTCTGATCAACAGTATCACATTACCTGTTCTACACACAAGTGGTCGGTGTTCGTGGTGCGTTGTTGGTGTGCGTGTGCATCGGACTCACCGTATCACTATCAGGTGTGTACTGAAGGCTGAGGCTTCACCAACAAAGACAACAAATGTACAAAGGAAGAAACAAAACGTTTTCGTCCTTCAAGGAATAAAATGAATAAAATCGAAAACCGGATAAACTTTCCTGTGGTTATGGAACCGGTCCAGGAAGTGAACGCCTTAATCAGTGACGTCATACGTTAACGAAGTGACGTCATTCGTTAACGCAGTGACGTCATTCGGGGAAGTGAACAACGTTCCGAGAATCGACGTCTTTATCTTCTCAGGGTGGATACACTTACTGCAACGAAGAAGTTCTCCACAAAATTGGGATTAATAACAATGACGTCCCTGCAAAATAATATATTTTCAGCTTTACTCACCAAATAAACTTGATTTAACTCACCAAATAAACTTGATTTAACTCACCAAATAAACTTGATTTAACTCACCAAATAAACTCGATTTAACTCACCAAATAAACTCGATTTAACTCACCAAATAAACTCGATTTAACTCACCAAATAAACTCGATTTAACTCACCAAATAAACTCGATTTAACTCACCAAATAAACTCGATTTAACTCACCAAATAAACTTGATTTAACTCGCCAAATAAACTTGATTTAACTCACCAAATAAACTTGATTTAACTCACCAAATAAACTCGATTTAACTCACCAAATAAACTTGATTTAACTCACCAAATAAACTTGATTTAACTCACCAAATAAACTCGATTTAACTCACCAAATAAACTTGATTTAACTCACCAAATAAACTCGATTTAACTCACCAAATAAACTCGATTTAACTCACCAAATAAACTCGATTTAACTCACCAAATAAACTCGATTTAACTCACCAAATAAACTCGATTTAACTCACCAAATAAACTCGATTTAACTCACCAAATAAACTTGATTTAACTCGCCAAATAAACTTGATTTAACTCACCAAATAAACTCGATTTAACTCACCAAATAAACTCGATTTAACTCGCCAAATAAACTTGATTTAACTCACCAAATAAACTCGATTTAACTCACCAAATAAACTCGATTTAACTCACCAAATAAACTCGATTTAACTCACTAAATAAACTTGATTTAACTCACCAAATAAACTTGATTTAACTCACCAAATAAACTTGATTTAACTCACCAAATAAACTTGATTTAACTCACCAAATAAACTTGATTTAACTCACCAAATAAACTTGATTTAACTCACCAAATAAACTCGATTTAACACCAAATAAACTTGATTTAACTCACCAAATAAACTTGATTTAACTCACCAAATAAACTCGATTTAACACCAAATAAACTTGAAGCCTTGTGATGTTTCCGGTTGCACTCGAGCTTGCTGAGTCGATGGAAAAGCTCAACACTGTTTTTGTCTTCTTCGTGGAACCGCCCACCAAGGTGCGACCTCCCACTAATGGGCGGGGCTTCCAAACAACATGAGGTAAGTGGCTTCACGCACCAACGTGTGGCCTCCCACTAATGGGCGGGGCTTCCAATTAACATGAAGCGTTTATCCCATCTCAACAAAACAACACAAATGGTCATGGAGGGGTGGGGTTGGCGAAGGTTCCTGGCAGTGCATTTTAAATTGCCCCCCTCCTCATCCCCGTTATAAGGTTTTGTATTAATGGTGATTGAATTGGTGAAATTTTAACATCTGACAATGTTCGAACCCCACAAACAGTATAAGATCAGCAGCGGTGTGTTCCGTTAACCAGCTGCTTGCTATCGCTTTCTAAGCCAGTCGTTCCGTATCAAGCTTTACAAGCCGCTCGTTAAGCGGAACAAGCGATGAAGAACCCCGAAGAATTTGAAGACCCCTATGATGCTTTAGACCCCAAAGACCCTGCATACCATGTACACCCTTAAGACCCATATGACCCTCAAGACTCTTTAAGTCCCTTTAAGATCCTTTAGACCCCAAATATCCCCTTGATACCCTAAATACACTTCAGTCCTTTAAGACCCAATTGAGAGCACCAACGACCTATTAGACTCCCAAGACACTTTTAGCGGCTATTATAGGACAACTGAAGACGATTTTCAGTTTTTCTTCCACTGTGAACACCATAGTTGGTGTAGGATCCTACTGACTACTTCTTAGAAATGGTGTGCGACCACCAAGAGAGAAGGCAATAGAAACGACAGAACATCAGGCTGCTCAAATAGTCGACATTTTTATGGTGTAGCCCACAGGGCAAAGCCGTCTTGAAGAGTGTTTGTCTGTCCATATGTATGTATGTATGTATGTATGTATGTCTGTATGTATGTATGTATGTATGTGTGTGTGTATGTATGTCTGTCCCCTCAAACGTAAACCAATCAGAGCTGAGGATCTGGTCACATGAGAGGGGTGATGTCATGTCATTACGGCGGTACGACGGCTGACTCCACACACCGCCATTTTGATTCCTTTGCCGTTCAGGCCGGACATATCGTTGAACCTGTCCTGTATCACAATCTGCATGTTCTACCTTTACGTTTTCCATTCAGTGTGAAACACAAACAAAACGCGTGAAACACATCAAGGAAAACACATGAAAATAAGCATCTTTTTTAACACTCGATTGTTATCACTAGCGAAGTACCCGTGCTACATACGGGTGGGAGGCCAGAAGCCAACAGACAATGCAGAAACGGCGAATGCTAAAGCATGAAACCAATCAATTCCACATTCATGAAGCACCTTCAGTCGCATATAAGACATGGACAGCAAGTTGGTGAAGGACGTCCACGAAAAACGTACCGTACGCAAAGAAACGGGTACGTTTGTTCTGTACCCAGTCCATGGCGAATCTGCATATGGCGATCCACGAATTTCACGTTTAGAAAGTAGAAACCATCACGGCATTCTATCATTCACTTGAACTCGATATCTCTTTTTTTCATTCCAAACAGCAAAACTCCAATCACAAATTAAATAACATTAATATAAAAAATAAACTTTTAACAACATTCGTGACGTAAACAAATATTTAAATCCTGATGTGAAGTTCCATACGGTTGGGTGAATACAATTACGAATTCAAAATCGTAATTGTATTCACTCAATTCCAATCATCAATTGATACTTTAACAAAACGATTAACACGATTAACGTTTAACGTTTAACGTTTAACGATGAAACATTATGATTGAATGACGGTTGTATTGGGATATTATCAAACCCACGCATTGCCGTCATCTGTCCACTTCCGGATTCGCTGCAGGTTCGTAATTCTCATCAAAATCTAAACAGTATTTGTTGAATTTAAATAAAAGCCACATCACTGTTCATATCGGTAAATATTATTCCATCATGTTTGGAAAAACTGGAAAATTGGAAAAATTGGAAAACAATATACCCCATTTTACTCCAGGAGGTCCTAGAATTACCCACCGAAAATATCGTTGCGATCAGTTGAGCCGTTTTTGCGATTCCTTCGAACGGACAGACGGACATTTGGTGAATTACAGTAAGATAAGATGGCTGTGGCTGTTGTTGTTGTTGTTGTTGTTGGTTTGTTCATTCTGTGTAGTTTTATATATGTTTATATTGCTTCGCAATATAGCACAACTTTATATATAATTTTGTATGCTCGTTCCGTGTCCTTCGACAGAGTTTCTACTGTCGTAGAATAATAAATGTTTCCGTTTAAACTGCTGTGTGAATAATCCCAACATTAGCGCTTCTTCCTCTTCTTCCATTTCGCAAAGAGGATTTTCGAACTGGCAAATTCGTGATTGAACAAACTATATTTTTACGGCTTGGATGTTTGGTTCCTGTGTTTGCAGCGTTTGTCTCTCCGTGTGTGTGTGTGTATGTATGTATGTATGTATGTATGTATGTATGTATGTATGTATGTATGTGTAGCGGTTCCCGCTGGATGTACACAATCGCCTTGCACCTGCCAGGATGCGGCCAGGGCGCAATCGCCATGCCAGGCTTGTCCGGGCGGGCCCAGACGCTCCTCTCCCGGGCATGCCCGGACTCGCTGTTCCCGGGCACGCCCGAACCTCCCGGGCACGCCCGGTCTCGTCTTTCCCGGGCATGCCCGCTCTCGCCTTTCCAGGGCTAGCCCAGAACGCCCGGACATGCCCGCTCTCGCCTTTCCAGGGCTCGCCCAGAGCGTCCGGGCATGCCCGCTCTTGCCTTTCCAGGGCTCGCCCAGAGCGTCCGGGCATGCCCGCTCTCGCCTTTCCAGGGCTCGCCCAGAGCGCCCGGGCACGCCCAGCCTCGACATGCCAGGCCGCGTCCTGCATGTCCAGACTCGCCTTTCCAGGACTCGCCCCTGACACCCGGGCATGCCCGGTCTCGCTTTTCCCGGGCAAACGCTCCGGCATAAATGTGTATATATATTGCTGCCCGATAAACGGGCTTTTCAGAGTACCCGAGTTTGATACGTATAATAAAGCAACTCGGACGAATTTCCGTCTTTGGTCGCGTCAATTCTTTCGACTCGCGTTGGAGCACAGCTCCTTCATATGTATGTATGTATGTATGTATGTATGTATATATGTAAGTATGTATGTATGTATGTGTGTATGTATGTATGTATGTATGTATGTATGTATGTATGTATGTGTGTATGTATGTATGTATATATGTATGTATATATGTATGTATGTATGTATGTATATATGTATGTATGTATGTATGTATGTATGTATGTATATATGTATGTATGTATGTATGTATGTCCCTCACATATTTATCCTACATTTTAGATGAGTTTTATAGCAAAGATTACGCTTCTGAAAGGTTGATTGTAAGTAATGCCATTTGGATTTGCTAGTAATGTTTCTTTAAACACCCTTTCGGGAACATTCACATATTACATCAAAAAACCTTGTTGGGGCAAATTATCACAATTGATGATTGGGGGGAACTGAAATTATGATAACAGGGTGATGAGTGATGACATATGATGGGGGAGAAGGTGGAGGACGGAGGGGGGGGGGAGGTGGTGCATGCCCCCCAGATCACATATCTATCTATAATTCCAGTAATCTCTGTGTGTATGTTTGTATGTATGTATGTATGTATGTATGTATGTATGTCTGTGACCGCTGTTTCTCGACAACCACGGGTCCGATATACGTTAAACTTGCCAGGTATATTGCTGGGGACCCGAGGATGTGCCTTTTCAAGGTTTCATATTAATCGGACAAGTAGTTACCGAGCTATGTCCAAAAAACGATTCAACCAATCAGAGAGCAGCGAGCTATCACGTGTGCCGAACGTGCCGAACAGACTCTGCATCGGACGGCACATTTGAGAGCGTATTCATTTATTTCACGTTGGCAAACTATGTTGGCGTTAAACTATGTTTTAAAACTAATTAAAACTAATTTGCAATTCATCGTAACTGCGATTTGCGACCTTCCGGACAGTGAAGACTTCACTTCCGGCAGCCAATCACAGAACGCGTTGTTGCGAGCCGAGCCGAGCGCGTGCGCCATTACGGTTCGTAATTCGATTTCTTCCGGAGAAAATAATAATTTCTCGATTTCTTATGCGCATTATTTCTCCCAGAGCGAAGGGCGGAAGCGAAGAGCGTTGTTTTTTTTGTTTACGGGCGTACGGGCGTACGGGCGGGGTAGAGCGTACCGGTAGCGTTTTGTTTTTTTTTTGGCAAGGAACGGGCACCCACGTACGGGCATGCCCTAGTATTTAAAACTTTGATAAAGGGCTCTTCAAACATTGAAGAATTTCTTATGACTGCTTCCAACCACCCGAAACCTGGTGTTGGCTTAAGGGTCACAGGGCTTGGGATTTTGTGAGGGCTTGGGATCCTAGGGTCCTTTGTTTGAATCCCGTTCAGCTGTTGAATTAACACCAGGTGAGGTTAACTCAGCCTGTCATTCTTCTGAGGTCGAGGTGAGGTGAGGTCTGAGATCTTCTCTCAAGGAGGTTGGGGCCAGGATTTGCACTCCGGCTGCTGTAAAACACCTCATTCCGTAACACACACAGTGGTGTGTGTCGGGATGGCGCTGAGGTCACTTTGATAGTGTTGACTAACTGACCAACATCTAGAAACATAGGGGCAATACCCCTGGCGCTCACCAGGTCGAATAAACAGTATACTGCACTGACTAAAGGTATTTAAAACCAATTTCAATGGTTGTGAGAAGACAGGGCAGCATCTAGAATCATACTAACATAATCATAAGACTTTAAACAAACAAAGAAAAACATACTTATTTTGGGGGGCAACCCCCACCCCCCTTCCAAAACCCCATATACGTCTTAAGACCCCAATTTTTCTAATGCCTTGAACAAACATTGGTACATAATGGGTGATTTAGGTTGTGGTCAAGTTTCATCGAAATTGCATGTGTGGTTTCTGAGAAGAAAGCAAATACCTATTGTGGGGGGCAACCCCCGTAAAGCCCCAAATGGGCACATTGTTAATACCGTGAACAAACATCGGTACATCACGGGTGATGAAGGTTGTGGTCAAGTTTCATCGAAATAGTGTGTGTCGTTTCAGAAAAGAAAGGAAATTCCTATTTTGGGGGGTCAAACCTGGACCCACTTTAACCCTGGTAAACCCCCTTAGACCTCAATTTTTCCAATACCTTGAACAAACATCGGTACATCATGAGTGATTAAGGTTGTGGTCAAGTTTCATCGAAATTGCATGTGTAGTTTCTGAGAAGATAGCAAATACCTATTGTGGGGGGCAACCCCCTCCCCCCACAGACCCCTAAAGGGGCAGATTTTTTTTAATGCAGTGAACATACTTTGGTACATCACGGGTGGTGAAGGTTGTGGTCATGTTTCATCGAAATCGTGTGTGTAGTTTCTGAGAAAAAAGGAAATACCTATTTTGGGGGGCAAACGTGGACCCACTTTGACCCCCCCTTAGACTTCCATTTTTTAAAATGCAGTAAACAAACATTGGTACATCATGGGAAATGAAGGTTGTGGTAAAGTTTCATCGAAATCGTGTGTGTAGTTTCAGAGGAAAAAGCAAATTCCTATTTTGGGGGTCAAACCTGGATCCACTTTGACCCCCGGCAAACCCCCTTAGACCCCGATTTTTTTTAATGCCGTGAACGAACTTCGTCACAACACAACAAATATAATTTGTGCCAAATTTGGACACAATCCCTTCAGCGGTCTCTGAGAAGAAGTTTCAAGTGTTTCCGGGCGGACTGACGGGCGGACGCGCCATCGCATAATCTCCCCTGAACTTCGTTCCAGGTGAGCTAATCAACCAGTGTCTCAATGCAATCTCTTCACTTCCATGGTGACAGACAGCTCGGGCCTTAGAGACTTCGAGTACTTCAAAATAATTTAATACTTCCGAGTACATTATTTGCTGACTGGTATCCCCACCCAGGTCACACTATCCTCTTCAACTAAAGTATCAAACAAGCCCGGCTACGCCGCTGTTAGACTTTCGGTCTGGTTTTGAAACACCTGTACACACACAACATCATCTATCTATAATTCCAGCAATCTCTGTGTGTATGTTTGTATGTTTGTATGTTTGTATGTTTGTATGTTTGTATGTATGTTTGTCTGTGACCGCTGTTTCTCGACAACTACCGGTCCGATATACTTGAAACTTGCCAGGTATATTGCTGGGGACCCGAGGATGTGCCTTTTCAAGGATTGAAATTAATCGGACAAGCAGTTACCGAGCTATGTCCAAAAAACGATTCAACCAATCAGAGAGCAGCGAGCTATCACGTGTGCCGAACGTGGCGAACAGACTCTGCCTCGGACGGCACATTTGAGAGCGTATTCATTTATTTCACGTTTGCAAACTATGTTGGCGCTATGTTGGCGTTAAACTATGTTTTAAAACTAATAAAAACGAATTTGCGATTCATTGTAACTGCGATATACGACCTTCCGGAGCTCCCGTGAGAGCGTGCGCCATTACGGATAGTAATTCAATTAAAAACATAAAAACATTGTCCCAATTCAGTCAGAGCGAAGGGCGTTGTTTTAAGCGAAGAGCGTTTTATTTTTCCCCTTAAATTCAGTCGCCGGACGGTGAAAGCTTTTTTGTGGGGGCAGCTACTGGCAGCCACGTACGGCCAATCACAGGACACGTTGTTGTGTCGACGTGCCGTGTTGTTTTCCCTCGCGGTTTGGAATGTTTTTCCTTTTCATTTTTTTTCTCTTCCTTACGGAAGTACGGGCATTTCCTTAAATTTGCGATTCTTTCGCTTTCCTGCGCGTTTGGGCACGCTATGGCGATTTCTTTACCAAACTCCGCAAGCCGTTCGCTTTGGACCAAACCATTTCATGTAAATAGAGGGGGGGGGATTGTCACCGTACTCGCAAGCCGTTCGCTTTGGACCAAACCATTTCATGTAAATAGAGGGGGGGGATATAATTTTAGATATAGATATAGTACGGGCATGCCCTAGTTATCGGCAATTGTGACATCCCCATGGAATTTAGGAGTGAAAGGGAAGTCATATTAATTTTGAAGACCTTTAATTACAAGTTGTTAAGAACAAAGTATGCTCTTTAAGCACTTTGTGTTGGGAGATTTGTTGGTTTCTCGCCTTGGGATTCCATCATCCATGCTTAAAGTCCCACAGTCCGCAGGCCTAAAATTTCCTGCTGATTCAGCACCACGGCACCTCAAGGGAAATTACCTTCAGATGTGAATTACCTGTTATAAACACCGACTCTCGTGCTCCTCAAGTCCACATTCACAGGTGTAATTAGTACGGATTGTGGATTGCATATCTCGAAGTGATATTTTATCGAAGTGAAATTGATTAATGCGATTGATTGATTCATCCTTTTATATATATTTTTGAAAGATAGATAAAAGGTATGAGCAGGTAACAACAATTTCAAAGCTGATGCTGAATGAACACCTGGTAACCTGCCCGGGTTTGTGCGGATGAAACTTCAATAAACTCTTCCTCTCTTTCGGAAGCCTTCATCACGTGGCGTCATCTCCGTGCAAGTCTTGACTCTGTTCTGGAGGTGAGAATCCCAATGTGTACCTACAAGAGACATTTTAGGATTTTTTTTCTGCCCTATTAATATGTTCAGATAATTATTTCCTCCGATATGAGCGTTAATCATTAATTGTGTGACAAATTAATCACCTTCGCATTGTCCATACAGCAATTCAAACCTTATAATTGATAAACTCTCTTAGTTACAGCGATTTTACTTCCCGTCACCCAAACCTGATTTAACCCTTTTTCCTCCACAGTTATAATGTGTCGGATTATTGGTCGCGATGAACACCATGATCCGGTCAATTGTCCTTATTGATTGATGACTGATTATTAATAATCTGGAGCCTATTAGGTCCTGATTCCGATATCGAAAGTTAATGATCGATCACATGGATCAAGGTTGTTGTTATTAATATTTTTGAGGTTACCTGTTTATTGTTCAAATGTGAACACAGTTCATGATTTTTGGATAGTGGTTCAAGAGCGGTTAACGAAAGTGCGGTGAACGAAAGTGCGGTTAACAAAAGTGCAAGTTAACGAAAGTGTGATCAATGAAAGTGGAGTTATCAAGATACTCACATTAGTACAAATCTTGCTAACTATATTATAATTTTTATTTTATAATCATGTTGAATATATAAACACACAGTTCATGATTTTAGGATCACAGATTCAAGAGTGGTTAACGAAAGTGTGGTTAATGAAAGTTAAGTTATCAAGATACTCACATTAGTACAAGTCTTGATAACTATATTATAATTTTTATTTTATAATCATGTTGAATATATAAACACACAGTTCATGATTTTAGGATCACAGATTCAAGAGTGGTTAACGAAAGTGTGGTTAATGAAAGTTAAGTTATCAAGATACTCACATTAGTACAAGTCTTGATAACTATATTATAATTTTTATTTTATAATCATGTTGAATATATAAACACACAGTTCATGATTTTAGGATCACAGATTCAAGAGTGGTTAACGAAAGTGTGGTTAATGAAAGTGCAGTTATCAAGATGCTCACATTAGTACAAGTCTTGCAAACTATATTATAATTTTTATTTTATATTCATGTTGATTATACGAGTAAAAACACACAGTTCATGATTTTGGGATCACAGGTTCAAGAGTGGTTAACAAAAGTGTGGTTAATGAAAGTGCAGTTATCAAGATACTCACATTAGTACAAGTCTTGCTAACTATATTCTAATTTTTATTTTATAAACATGTTTAATATACGAGTATAAACACACAGGTCATGATTTTGGGATCACAGGATCAAGAGTGGTTAACGAAAGTGCGGGTTAATGAAAGTGCAGTTAGCAAGACTTGTACTAATGTGAGTATCTTGACAACTATATTATAATTTTTATTTTATAATCATGTTGAATATACGAGAATAAACACACAGTTCATGATTTTGGGATCACAGGTTCAAGAGTGGTTAACGAAAGTGTGGTTAATGAAAGTGCAGTTATCAAGATACTCACATTAGTACAAATCTTACTAACTATATTCTAATTTTTATTTTATATTCATGTTGAATATACGAGTATATACACACAGTTCATGATTTTGGGATCACAGGTTCAAGAGTGGTTAACGAAAGTGCGGTTAATGAAAGTGCAGTTATCAAGATACTCACATTAGTCCAAGTCTTGCTAACTATATCATAATTTTTATTATATAATCATGTTGAATATACGAGTATAAACACAAAGTTCATGATTTTGGGATCACAGGTTCAAGAGAGGTGAACGAAAGTGTGGTTAATGAAAGTGCAGTTATCAAGATACTTACATTAGTACAAGTCTTGCTAACTATATTATAATTTTTATTTTATAATCATGTTGAATATACGAGTATAAACACACAGGTCATGATTTTGGGATCACAGGTTCAAGAGCGGTCAACGAAAGTGTGGTTAATGAAAGTGCAGTTATCAAGATACTCACATTAGTACAAGTCTTGCTAACTATGTTATAATTTTTATTTTATAATCATGTTGAATATATAAACACACAGGTCATGATTTTGAGATAACAGATTCAAGAGTAGTTAATGAAAGTGCGGTTAACTAAAGTGTGATAAAGGAAAGTGCGATTAATGAAAGCGCAGTTAACAAGATTCTCACATTAGTTCAAGTCTTGCTAACTTTATTATAATTTTATTTTATAATTATGTTGAATATATAAACACACAGGTCATGATTTTGAGATCACAGATTCAAGAGCGGTCAATGTGTAGTTAATGTGTGGGAAGTGCGGTTAATGAAAGTGTGGGTTAACGAAAGTGCGGGTTAATGAAAGTGTGGGTTGACGAAAGTGCGGTTAATGAAAGTACGATTGAGGAAAGTGCGTTTTAACGAAAGTGCAGTTAACGAAAGTGCAGTTAACAAAAGTGCGGTTAACGAAAGTGCAGTTAATGAAAGTGCAGTTAATGAAAGTGCAGTTAACAAGATACTCACATTACTACAAGTCTTGCTAACTATATTATAATTTTAAATTGATAACGAGTATCAATCCGGCAAAAAATGACGGGTTCGAACAGTTTTTGACGGTACAGCCACATGATCATGCCAAAGTCTGAAGCCTGAGCCTAGTGTCAGGTGTGCTTATATCTTCTTTATTTGTTAGACATCCTACAGACGTAAATGAACACTCGTTTTACTCTAGCTTTATTCTAGTTTATACTGGCAATGAACATGTACAGTACATAAACACATAGACACCGATTTTTCATGTCTGTTTTTCAAATATTGAATCATTTATGAAACAGTAATTCCTCTTCCTAAAGTATTTTATATGAACATTTATTGTAAATACTTTTACTTTTACGACACCTTCGACGTAACTTCATCTTCATTGGAAACTTAAAAATAGTTGTTTGCCTAAAATATGAAATTTATTAATATGTCAAAAATTTATAGATTTTTATGACTGCCCGGCTCACAAAGCCTCTCCAAACAGTGGGTCCACAACCACACCTGTGGATCTACATCAGTAGATCGGTAAACACAGGTGTGTCCTGTCAGAGTTCCAACGATGTAACCTCACGATTCAAATCTATACCTTGTTAGAGGGTTTAATAATAATATTAACAATAATAATAATAATAATAAATGTTTATTCGATTCCACAGATGACAAAAACATGTCGAATTGCATATGGATCACATCAATAAAAAAGAAGAAAATAACACAGAAATAAACGGATCATTCTTTTTAAAAATCATAAATTGTTAAAAAATAATAATGAGGTAACAGCGTTAAACTATGAAATAACAATAAAATAAAATAAATATACATACACACACACTACTAACATTGAATGACTTCAGCTAGCACAATTCTGATAACATTGAATCCACTTTTCATTTAAAATATGAACTAAGTAAGGTAACCTCACCAAGAGACTCTCCCATTTTGTATTATATGCACTAGTGAGGTACCCATGCTACGCACCTGTTCCTAAAGTGCAGTGCTACGCACGGGTGGGGGGCCAAAAGCCAACAGACAATGCAGAAATGGCGAATGCAAAAGCATGAAACCAATAAATTCCACATTACTGCAGCACCTTCAGTCGCACGTCAGACATGGACAGCAAGTTCGTGAAGGACTTCCATGAAAAACGTACCCGTTTCCAAACAAACAGGTACGTGTGTTCCATTCCCAGTGAATGGCGAATCTGCATATGGCGATCCGCGAATTCACATTTAGAAAGTGGAAACCGTCATGGCATTCCGTCATTCACTTGTACTCGATATCTCTTTTTTCATTCCAAACAGCATAATTCCAATCACAAATTAAATAACATTAATATAAAAAATAAACTTTTAACAACATTCGTAACATCAACAAATATTTCAATCCTGATGTGAAGTTCTGTAGGTTGGGTGAATACAATTACGAATTCAAAATCGTAATTGTATTCACTCAATTCCAATCATCAATTGATACTTTAACAAAACGATTAACACGATTAATGTTTAACGATTTAACATTACGATTAAATGACGGTTGTATTGGGATATTATCAAACCCGCACATTGCCGTCATCTGTCCACTTCCGGATTTGCTGCAGGTTCGTAATTCTTATCAAAATCTAAAGAGTATTTGTAGAATTTCAATAAAAGCCACATCACTGTTCATATCGGTAAATATTATTCCATCGTGTTTGGAAAAACTGGAAAATTTGGAAAAAAATACAGCCTATTTTACTCCAGGGGGTCCCAGGAATACCCACCCAAAATATCATTGCGATCGGTTGAGCCAATTTTTGCGGTGCCTTCGAATGGACGGACAGACAGACGGACATTTGGTGAATTATCGTAAGATGTCACAGGCCTTTGAAAATGCATTTCGTTCAATAAACGGTAACTTTCATCAAATTTTCTTCCCGTTTTTTTTTTTCAACCCATTCTAAAACCATGTTAGCGACTGTGAAAAATGAAATGAGATGTCGAATTAGAGTTGAAATAAAACTGTGAGAGAGAGCCAAGACACCACTGGCCTAACAAAAGAGGCCTCAAAACTATGCGAGTAAAAAAAAAAAAGGTGGATATTTGTTTTTGGAGCCCTCCCAGACCGGGTGCAGCCACTCCCCTGGACAGACGTATCACAGACAGACAGACAGAATCACCGACGAAGAATATAATATAGATATACAAAATAGATATGTATATATATATATATATATATATATATGTCAAAAGATTTGCAGCTCTGGATTTGTATATCAGGATCATATATATATATATATATATATGTGTGTGTGTGTGTGTGTGTGTGTGTGTGTGTGTGTGTGTGTGTGTGTGTGTGTGTATGTGTGTGTGTGTGTGTGTGTGTGTGTGTGTGTGTGTGTGTGTGTGTGTGTGTGTGTGTGTGTGTGTGTGTGTCAGCTGAACTCGTCTCCCTGGGGACAAACCGTTCTCAGAGGATTTGTGTTCCTCGACAAGGTAATGATGTAGTTAAGGCACAAATCCTGGTGATATAAACACTTTGATTACAATCGTCTTGTACCATGTTTTTATATTCAGAGAATTGATAAAGCATTGTCCTACATTTTGCAGAAATAAGAGTGATTTTTAAATATAACTGACGTGTGAACAAAATGCATGTGCACAGGAGGACAACAATGAATACCACAATTGTGGAGCGGTCGCCGCATACGGTCATTTTGTGGAAGTTCTCTCTGGATGAAGGAAGGATAATTTTGTTGTGGATTTTTACTTCCTTTGCGTTCCTTTCACTCCTCCTCAACGCAGGTATTATAACATCCTGTGCATCCCGCAGGTTCCACAAACCCATGCTGCTCTACATCAGCATTTCATCACTAGCCGATGCGTGCTGGGGAATCGTTGGGATATCCTGCGTTCTTAGCAACACGATAGCACATCGCATAGAGATCACGTTCGTCGAATGTCTGTGGCAAATGTTGTGTTTGGAGTTTGCGCTTGTTCATCAGTTCCTCAGCACCTGGATCATGTACGTCGACCGACATTGCGCGGTGTTTTGGCCGTACACATATGTCGCTCTGATGGCAAATAGGCGAGGTGCCCTGAAGCTCGTCTTATTGATGGAGATCCTTGCGGTCTTCCTCAGCATCAGTTACCCTGTGGTCACGTTGTACATGGAGTTTTGTAACGACTCGGTGATCGTGCCAGACAGCATATGCCTGTTCACAACTGTTGCCCGCTCCTCTTGTGAGAACTCCTCCATCGCATCCGCATCCATTGTCGTTCTTTTCTCTTTTGTGTTCGGATTAACTGGATTCACCGCATTGTACTCCACTTGTTGCATCATCTGGAAATGCCGCAATTCACGCAAGGAGTCGAATGTCAAAGCTCTGCACACTTGCCTTACACAGCTCATGGTGACATCAGTGCAATTTGTAACTTGTATTGTCATCATGGTGATGAAAAATATACTAAAACGACCGGCCGACGAATTGTTCCTGGATCCTTTTGCCATCGTCACCCCAGGTACTATAAATCCACTGATATTTGGATTTCGGACTCAGGAAATCCGTGTGGTGGTCATGAACACATTTCATCCACTGTGGATTAAATTCTCCACCATGATCAAACATCCATTGTCCTGCAATTATTTCCTTAAGCAATGAGTACTTCTATACAATGTCAAAGTCCGTTCACCAGCTGAAAATGTACATTTTACAGTCACGGGAAAAAGTAAGTACACCCCATGTAAAGTTTTGACTTTTTCAACATATTTCAACATACAGCTATTTGATCTTCATTTCAACAATATTGATAGATAAAGGTGATATAATATAACAAATATCATGAAACATTTACATTTTGTAGTCCATTGTATAATTTAAATAAACATGAATGCAAATTTCGCATGTGGAAAAAATAAGTACACCCTTGGCTCTAATAGGTGGTATTGCCCCCTTTGGCAGAAACAACCTCAAGTAGGCGTTTCTTATAACTGTCTACCAGTCTCTGACATCGACTGGGAGAAATTTTTGCCCACTCCTGCATGCAGAATTCTTTCAGCTGAGCGATGTTTGAGGGGTTTCTTGCATGCACAGCTCGTTTGAAATCCCCCCACAACATCTCGATGGGAATTAGATCCGGGCTTTGACTTGGCCATTCCAGAACCCGCCATTTCTTTCTTTTCAGCCATTCCTTGGTGGATTTACTGGTATGTTTAGAGTCATTGTTATGTTGCAAGTTCCGCCTTTGGTTGAGCTTTAACTTTCCAACAGATGGCCTCACATTATCCTCAAGCATCCTCTGGTACAATGAAGAATTCATAGTGGATTCTATGATAGTGAGCTAGCCAGGCCCTGATGCAGCAAACCTGCCCCAAACCATAATATTTCCACCTCCATGGTTTGCAGTTGGTATCAGGTTCTTGTGGTCAAATGCTGTCTTTGGTTTTCGCCAAACATGTCTTCTGGTACTGTGGCCAAATAGCTCCACCTTTGACTCATCTGTCCAGAGCACATTGTTCCAGAAGTGTTGGTCTTTGCCTAGGTGTTCATTGGCAAACTTTAGTCTTGCCCTGATGCTCTTTCTGGACAGCAAAGGTTTCCTCCTGGCACACCTCCCATGTAGATCAAATTTGTGCAGCCTCTTTCTAATGGTAGACTCGTGCACTTTGACATCAACAGTGGCAAGAGCTACCTGTCGGTCCCGTGATGACATTCTGGGGTTCTTAGAGGCTTCTTTCAGCATCTTGCGATCTGCTCTCGGGCTAGACTTGCTGGGGCGGCCTGGCCTGAACAAGTTGGCAGTTGTTTGGAATCTTCTCCACTTGTAGATGATCTTCCGGACAGTCGAATGATTGATTTCAAATTGTTTGGAGATCTTTTTAAATCCATTCCCAGACTCGGAGGCATCTTTCTGAAGGCCTCAGAGAGCTCTTTTGATCTAGGCATGGTGACGCCGCACACTTCAACAACAAAGAGCAAACCAAACTAAATGTCTGAGGTTTAAATAAGACAGATTCCTTCAAGATCCTCTCTAACGATGTTCTCATCATTTGCACCTGACCTGGTGCACCTGATTCTAATTTTAGGTATTTGAAGTAGTGATAAATGTAGGGGTGTACTTACTTTTTCCACATGCGAAATTTGCATTTATGTTTATTTCAATTTTACAATGGACTACAAAATGTAAATGTTTCATGATATTTGTTATATTATATCACCTTTATCTATCAATATTGTTGAAATGAAGATCAAATAGCTGTATGTTGAAATATGTTGAAAAAGTCAAAACTTTACATGGGGTGTACTTACTTTTTCACGTGACTGTAGGTTTGACTTGATTTTAGAGGAGACCTATCAAAGTTAAAAGGTTGAAACCAAAATGATGCTGCAATGGCTTCACTGATGATTCAGGCCAGGGAAGAATGTTTGTGATGTTCGGTGTCTTTACATAAATGTCACAAAGTGTGCATAAATATAATGTATATTACGTAATATTTTTGGATATTTCTTGTGAACGAAATGGTGCCCGATTCCAAAACTACATCTCCTTGATCTTCAGTGCTCATTGACCCAAGCACACACACCAAAACTTTTGTTTGTTGCTCATAGCTAACGTCATTCAAATGATCGATGAGCGACATACTCACAATGGTCCAAAAGAGATCAAAGTTATATTTTTCAATTAATCAGTAAAGCCGTGGTCCCAACCCGCCGTACTTGCAAGTGCGTGCTGTCTACTTGCAAAAACGTGGGCAAATATTGGGGATCCGTACGTGGTGAGTACCACCTCAGTACGGATTTGTGAGCACGCAGACACGCCGTAGCACTTTTAGTGCATGAGGAACTTTCGCTGCGTTCGGGATGCGGTCGGGCTACGGATTCACCCCAGTACGGGTGACGCGCGTGCCTTCTACAGCCAATGAGCGCACAACGCACTGACTCCGTGAGTCTTTTAAATTCTTCCCACGGTCACTTGCTCTACAGACGGCGCACTTCCACGCACTTACAACATGCGAGTGAGTAAGGACACCGTACGTGAGCAGCACGTGTAAGTACGGCCTCCGTACGATAACGTGGCAATCGCACGGAGATCGTACGTTGTAAGCAAGTTGTAAGCACGTACAACTCACTTACCACGTGTGCAACGTACGATGCACGCAACCGCTCACGGCCAGGCATGGCATGTGGGCCACGTACTTACACCTTGCGCAACCGTGCGAGTGACGTGCGTTGACGTACTCTCTCCCTACTCTTGCCACTCCCTCCCCACGTTTCGGAAAAACGTGGCGGCCGTGGCCTCCCCAAAAAACGTCCGGACTAAAAACACGTACGGTGGGTTGTGACCGGGCCTTAAATGTGTTTCATATGCAAGAAAATCAATTTTCTTGTCTCGCACCCTGCTTGAATATGTAGCAACACACCAATGCTGATCCTGTGATAAAACCAGAACTCTTAAACACTTGCACCAAATTTTATATGGGTGACTTCGATATTCTATGTTGTTTGATGCGTCGTTAAGACTGATTCAATAAGAAACAGATTTTTTTTTTTTATATCGGTCTTTGTCATGAAGCCAACCCCCGCTCTAGCGGGGAAAATGGCCTTTAAAAAACGATCATTCATATCGGTCTTTGGCATGGTTGCTGATAGCTCGATGCTAACTGGAAATATAAGGCAGAGTAAAAATGCAACACATGCGTCATGTTCGACATGCGACAAGACACATGTTCATGTTAAAGTTAAACTTTACTGCTTATGGAAATATTCTAAGGGTTCAGGGAATTTCTAGCTGCCAACATATACAACAACAACACAACAGGCATTTTAAAGGCCATTTTCCCTGCGAGAGCGGGGGTTAGCCTTGCGGTCCCCATGACAATCTTCTCCATTTTGCCCTATTTTCTGCATCTCTCCTTGTTAACCACCTTGCCCGTATTTCTTCTTCCACCATCTTTAGCCAAGTCTTTCTCGGTCTTCCCCGTCTTCTACTTCCTTCTACATTCATTTCCATCACTCTTCTCAACCAGTCACTTTCATCCTTCCTCAACACATGACCAAACCATCTCAACCTGTTCCTCTTCACAGCATCAATCACAGGCTCTATTCCCATCATCTTTTGCAATAACATATACACACACTATATATATATACTAGCAGAAGTACCCGGCATTGCCGGACGGGGGAAGGGAGGGGGAAGGGGAGGGGAGGGGAACGGGGGTGAGGGGAGGGGGGAAGGAGAGGGGGAGGGGGTAGGGGGGAGGGGGGAGGGGGAAGGGGAAGGGGGAAGGGGGAAGGGGGAAGGGGGAGGGGGAGGAATAGGGGGGAAGGGAGGGGGAGGGGAGGCGAGGGGGTGAAGGGGAGGGGAGGGGGAGGGGGTAGGGGGTAATGTGAAAGGGGAAGGGAGGGGGAAGGGGAGGGGGGAAGGGTAGGGGGTGGGGGAGGGGAGGGAGAGGAGGGAAGGGGAGGGGAGGGGGAAAGGGAAGGGGAGGGGAGGGGGAGGGGGAGGGGGAAGGGTAGGGGAGGGGAAGGGGAGGACGGAGGGGGGAGGGGGAGGGAATTGGAGGGAGAGGGAAGGGGAGGGGAGAAAGGGGATGGCCAGTCAACAATGACGTTGCAGTTCTCATGGGAGGAGAGCAGCACAACAATCGTGACATCGTCCTGCATCTTCGCAACAACAGCACGAAGCGGATTTTGGAGACTCACCGATCCTGTGACGCCCTCCAGTACTGGCGTTGCCGGGCGGGGGAAGGGAGACCCGTACATTCCCAACCCGTACATTCGCCCTCTCGACTCAACTAGGACAAAAGCCTCGCACAAATTACACCGTGAAGGCCCAATGGCCATGTCTATGCCATAAATCAAGGACGTGAGCGAGTCTGGCGCACTGAATTGAAAATATATAGAATGCTCATTCTCCGTGAAAAGTGTAGCCGCCATGTCACCATCTTGGTTAACACGACTCGACCAACTCGCTTCGCGGATCTCGTTTGTTTTGAACGTGTCCCAGATTTTAAAAGCCAGACAACTGTTAAAATGCCATTTTGTGCGGCAATAAACTGCTCCAATCGGTTACGGAAGGGTTGTGGAAAGACGTTTCACAGCTGTTTCAAAGACGTTTAATTCATATCGCACAAAATCGACACAAAACACAATCGCACAAAAGGTGAAAAAACGCAATCGCTTTTCGCTCTGAATTACGTGCAAACGTGTGACGGAAATCACCATCGCCCAGCATCGAGTGCCAACCAAGATGGCGCCCGGTAGCTGCATCTCCTCCTATGTGGTGTGAATGGCAATGGTCATTCTATATATTTTCCGTTCAGTGGTCTGGCAGGGAGGATGGAACATCACGTGATTGCTCTGAGCGAATCAGCGAGCTGCTCTGGCACATGCTGAGATTCTGTGTATAATGTTCCTCGCTGAAATGCGCTGAGGTAAATATTAATAAAAAATATGGATCTCGTCAAATATTTTTAGGTCGGCCATGTCCTTCCCAGGCTCAATGGCCATGTCTATGCCAAATATCAAGCATGTGAGCCTCTCCGTTTTGGAGTCTGTCGGTAACATACACACACAAACACACAAACTGTGTTTTATTTATATAGATTGTCGTGTGAATCCCTCCCAGTTAACACCAGGAGAGTCACGGATGGCCAATAGCGAGATTTTAACTCCGAAGGCGATGATCAAATGCGAATTTCTATCATATATGTGCGGGAGGAAGAAAGAAGAAGAGGAAGAAGCTGAAGCTTACCTGTCGCGATCGCCGGCAGTCCCAACCTGCAAAAAGTAAATCAAACCGAGGTGAATTTAAAATGTACAAAAATAACAGGTTTATTTAAATGGAATGCCAGGGCAAAGAAAACGCGATGGTGAAACTGAAGTCCTTTGGGATCCTTCACACCAGACTTATAACATGGACAAATGGGGAATAAAAGAACTGGAAAATAATGGTGTGCAATTTAATTGTGGCACTCAACTCAAATCGGTGCTTTGTCAGCAATCGTCCAGGCCCCAGCGAGCAGTCTTGACGCTGCTCCAGTGTTGGCGGGAAACCGCTCGTCGTTTGGCGCTGTGGAAGTATAGATCTTTACTTGTAATGGTTGAGATTGGTGAGTGAACAGGTGGTTCAGAGAATGTCAGGAATTTGGACCTCGGAAACACGAAGATAAGCAAAACCAGGAAAGCTCTTGTTCACCTTGTCACGGCCCCGGGCTAGAGCACATTCCCAGGCTTTCACTATTGTGAAGCAAATGTAGGATTGGATGAACTCCCAGCAGGAGGGGATGGTTGTCAACGCCTGGGGGGGGGGGGGGGGCGAGCTGGTGCCGGTGAGGCGAGCATGGATGACCGAGTAACGTTTGCAGAGAAGGGATTAAAATTAGCGCAGGGAGGATTAACACGGCTGTGCCCATAAAAACGTGAACATTTCTTGGACTTGTCAGACTTGTCACCAGAAGCTTTGCCCAACGGAACGAACGAGTGTCCATGTGAAACAGCGCTTCGCAGAGGACCGGCCAAAGAAGATGAACCATCAACCTGAATTACCAATTCGCATTAGTTATTGCAGTTACTTATTGAATTGAAACAAGTGATTATTAATTATAATAAAGCTTTACTTTGTAAAAGCTGTTTTGTTCATTGGAGTCTTCTACGAAACATTCTACAACAATTTCGTGGCTACCGTACGTGGATCAAGTGGACATCGACAAGGTCATTCTGAAAGGTAAGCGTGGTTTCTTGTAGATTGGTCCATTATGATATACGAACCTGTGTTTCGTTATTTTGTATATACATGGAGGAGGTGGTGTTTGGGCTTCTCCACAATGCACGATTGGTGCACGAAAGCCCTGAGAAGGAAAAATACAGATGAGACCCTTTTGCTCGGTGCTGTGTAAGCTACACAAAGATCCATTTGAGTTGGTCTGGGTGCTGTGTAAAAATAAACCACAAAGAACCATTTTTTGAGCTGGTCTCCGGTGCTGTGGAACTTACTTACACAAAGAACCATTTTTCTGTATGATTAGGATATAATATTTTGGTCGACCTTGTATGTAAAATATATGTAACGATTTTAACGTTGTATCGTCCTGAAGATGTCTGCTCGTTCTTTTTGTTGATTCGTAATTCCGTTGAAATCTCATTACGATGCGGAATTGAATACGCTCGGTAATGATCGAGATCCGTTTTATCGATTTAGGCATGGTGAATGGGCGAACAAAAAATCACGGATGCTACATCCACACCGATTTTAAGCCATTATCCAAGTTTCACGATTTCTGTAAATACGTATTTTCCTGCGCTGTGTAATAAATACGCCAGTTCGTCTGAAACGCGCCACTGATGTGCGCGAAGCGCGGGCTGTGAGACGCGCGTCGGCGTGTTTGCCTGCATCCGCCTGTGTAATTAAGACTGCGTGTTTGAGAGAAAAAAAATTTTCGTGCGTCGTCGCACGAATACGCTGGTTATTAATAGCCTTACCATGTACTAGCAGCAAATCGAACCATGAGTGCACCATGAGGCGATTTGTTGGCGAGTCATGTAAGGTTCGTACACTCGTACACCCGCTTGCACATGACGTACACTCATCTACACTCGTTTTGCACTTGCTCAAAGCCGGCGACTGGCTTGGCGGGCGAGAGGCAGCAGCAAAGGGAGTTTTTATATATATATATATTTTTTCTCCTTCAACTTATGGTATCGCGACAAAACGGCTTATATCTTTGGAACAGTTAGTTGGATTTAGACAAATTAAACGAAATTGTGTAGAACAAAACCGTGGGTCCAAGGTAAGGGGAAAAAAAAAAAGGTGGAGGAGAGGGAAAAAAAATGCCCGCCAATTTTTTCCCGCCATTTTGTATAACACCTAAAACTCGTTCGATCGACATATAAATTAATGACAGACAACGCCATCTGATGCTCATTCAGAATTATTATGAAAGAGGGCGATTGGATGAAAATTGCATACCAACGCCCCCAGGGAAAAATCGAACATTTTTACAAAAAAAAAACTGTCACAGGAACACCTCCCTCATTGTCCCTCATTTCCATTTCGGCTACCTGTGCTGCTACCTGTCTCTTGCTCCTGCTCCCCTCCCTCCCTCCCCTCGCTGTTCCCCCCTTCCCCCCTCACTCCTCTGTGTCCCCCCCCCCTACCACCCCCCTCCCCTCCCTCTAGTTCACATTGGCTGATGCTTTGCAGGAAGCAAAGCGTTTTGCAGGAAGCTTCCAGGAAGCAAAGCCAATGCTGTTGTTTTTTTTTTGTGTTTTTTTCCTGTGCTTCCTGTGCTCACATTGCTGTGCTTTACTCCTGTGCTTTATTTATTTTCTTCCCTTGTGCCATTTCTCCTACCTCCTTCTCCCTCCTCCATCCATCCTGCGTTATTCCTCCATCTATCCCTCCACTCCTCTCTCCTACCTGTGTAACCTACCTGTGTTACCTGTATTCCCCCCCTCCCTCCCTCCCTTGCTCCCTCCATAACCCCCCCCCTCCCTCTCTCCCCTTTTTTCTCTCCTTCTCCTTCTCTCTTTTTTTCCTTCCTTCTCTCCTTCTCCTTCTCTCTTTTTTTCCTTCCTACTCTCCTTCTCTCCTTCTCCTTCTCTCTTTTTTTCCTTCCTTCTCTCCTTTTCTCCTTCTCTCTCTTTTTCCTTCCTTCTCTCCTTTTCTCCTTCTCTCTCCTTTTTCTTCCTGTCTTTCCCTATCTCGTTCTTCATTTTGCACTTGAACTCACTTGAGTTTAGGCTCATATAACATGACTAGCTGAGGTACCCGGCTTCGCCCGGGTTGAATAATAGTTGTTGGTTGAATTCAGTTTGCTGATATGTAAATCCCATTCAAATTTCAAGTGAATCGGATGAAAATTGAGGAGTTATTTAATTATTAGCGATTAATGAAGTCAACCCTGGTGTTGGGCTAGCGGCTAGGGTGTCAGCTTAGGATCCTAGGATCCTCGGTTCGAATCCCGGTCGATCGCTGAATTAACGCCAGGGGGGTTGACTCAGCCTGTCATCCTTCCGAGGTCGGCTAATTGAGGACCAGTTCACTGGTAATTCCCTGTTTGTCGTTAAAGGCGGCAAAAAGGGTTGGCGTCAGGAAGGGCATCCGGCCGTAAAATATTGCTTCAAAAAGGGGACCGAAAAACAACAACCACGGTTCCCGAAAAAGGCCAACCCCCACTTGCGGGGAAAAATGGCCTCTAAAGGTGGTTTTATAATGAAGTACTTATTTAATTCATCAAATTTCCTTTCTCTTCTGTCCATTAACTCAGGCACCTTTTGAATTAGGAAGCTGATATTTGGACATGACAGTGACCAAGTGATGTGGCTATCAAGGATATTTTTGATTTATTGATTAATCAATTAATTTTTTAATTTTTTATAAATGACTTATTTAATTAAATTCCTAAAAGATACATCTTCGGATGAAGCACTTGTGGTTTACTTATGCTATTAGCCAATTGATTAAGAAAATATTTTGTGATAATCTTATATTGATTTTAATTATACAATTAATCAACCAATTAGCGTACACCTCTCCCTCCCAATGCAGCCTCTATGAGACGCCCCGGCAATGCCGCGCTGTAGGATATTTAATTACTTGGCATGGGGGCGGTGTACTTTGAATGTATCTGTACTTGTTAGGGGACCATAGGTACCCTTTTGAAATTGCTCAGATTATTAATACTAGGACGTGCCCGCACGTACGTGCTTGCCCGTACGTGCTTGCCCGTACGTGCGTGCAAAAAAACATGCGTGCAAACAACAACAACAAAAAACAACTTTGAAACCACGTGGCAGTAACGACCACAGAACCCCCCCCCCCTCTATTTACATGAAATGGTTTGGTCCATTCGCAAAGCCAGTAACGACCACAGAACCCCCCCCCCCCCTCTATTTACATGAAATGGTTTGGTCCATTCGCAAAGCCAAAGCGAACGGCTTGCGAGTACGGTGACCATACCTTGGGAACCACTTGTGCGATTAATATGAAACCTTGAAAAGGCACATCCTCAGGTCCCCAGCAATATACCTGGCAAGTTTCAAGTATATCGGACCCGTGGTTGTCGAGAAACAGCGGTCACAGACAAACACACAGACAAACACACAGACACACACACACATACACACACATATACACACAGAGATTACTGGAATTATAGATAGACTAGGGCGTGCCCGCACGTACGTGCTTGCCCGTACGTGCTTGCCCGTACGTGCGTGCAAAAAAACATGCGTGCAAACAACAACAAAAAAAAACTTTGAAACCACGTGGCAGTAACGACCACAGAACCCCCCCCCCCTCTATTTACATGAAATGGTTTGGTCCATTCGCAAAGCCAAAGCGAACGGCAGTAACGACCACAGAACCCCCCTCTCTATTTACATGAAATGGTTTGGTTCATTCGCAAAGCCAAAGCGAACGGCTTGCGAGTACGGTGACCATACCTTGGGAACCACTTGTCCAATTAATTTCAAACCTTGAAAAGGCACATCCTCGGGTCCCCAGCAATATACCTGGCAAGTTTCAAGTATATCGGACCCGTGGTTGTCGAGAAACAGCGGTCACAGACAAACACACAGACAAACACACAGACACACACACATACACACACACATACACACACACATACACACAGAGATTACTGGAATTATAGATAGATTATTAAAATTATTAATATTCTGATTCCATAAAATTTGTTGGCAACCTACAGGTCACACCTTTCATCGTAGGAATTTGAAACTTTGACCATGTATGGGACACCATATGACTTGATGCATATCCTAAGTATGACGTCATAGGTCACGTTTTGTGGCGGCCATGTTGGATTTAGTGAAAATCTTAAAAAAAAATCTATCTCCTTTTTCATTTTTGACCTATTGAGTTGAAACTTGGCACACATACACTACACCCCAAGGCGAAGAACGCTCTTTTCTCTGAATTTTCATTTTTGATTAATTAGTCTACGGCACACCAATTAAAAAAGCGCTGACTCTGCATTTCTTTTATTTAATTAATATTGTGATGCCATGAACTTGGTGTCGACCTGCAGGCCAAACCGTTGGTCAGATGAGCTTGATACCTTGACCAATTATAGTAGGTCACTTGATTGGATGCATATACTAATTATGACGTCATAGGTCACGTGACATGGCGGCCATATTGTATTTTTTGAAAACCTTTAAAATGCATTCCTGCGTTCATTTTTCGATCGATTGAGTTGAAACTTTGAACAATCGGATCTGGGCTGTCGTTGTCAACGACTCTGGCACGCACCCGTCCAATCAGGATGGAGCGGTATGGTCCCAGGATCATCACTGCCTGCAGTTTTAATTTGTTTTATTTTTACTTTTCACTTTCCGTTCATTGTTCTCTTGGTCATACAATTTTTTTTGAAGACATGTATGTCATGATAAATGCAAACTGTTTATACAGGAAATGTTTGTTGTTCTTGTTGGTTGATTATGAGAGAGGATTATAAAATCATGATTATTATGATGACATCATAGGGCTTAAATGCAGAATGATTGCACGAACTTGGAAAAGAGCTTTTAAGCCCTATAGGATAAATTGTGTATTACAAGCAATTGAGTTTCAACTCAATTGAAAGCATAACACACATAACACACACACAAAGCATAACACACAGCATAACACATCCAAAAATTTTATTTATTTATTTATTAAATCATGCTAAAATTTTTGAAACTCAATTGCTTAATATAAAATATATATATATATATATATATTTTATATTAAGCAATTGAGTTTCAAAATTTTTAGCATGATTTAATAAATAAATAAATAAAACTTTTTGGCAAATTATGAATTGATCATCGTTTGTTCGTAGAACATTTCAGGAGTTTTACAAAATTTTGATTGCCAAGAGGTTTTGGGTACTATTGAAAATGAGACATTTTTCCCAATGAAGTTTCATATCTGCCATCAATTTTGGCTGTCTCACGAATGAAGGATGAGTTGCCTTTAGTGGTTGCAAAGTCGAATTTGTGGTGACCAGGCAAAATTGAGAAAAATATATGTCAGATATGACCCTAGTACAGAACAGTGATTCGTCAATTAGCATGAGGTAGGGATCAGAGGTGACGACCGATGATCTTCGATCTCAGTCAATGGATGGATCTATCCTGACATCATTGGGGAGGGGGCTTGTGCAGGGAGTCATCTAGAGTGATTAATTTGATTTTTTGATGAATAGTGATAGATTAATTGAAATTGAATGATTGAATTGATTTAATTGAATAAATTGAATTGAATAAATTGATTGATTGATTGATGAGGATGCGGTCTCAAGAAAGAAGCTTTGATATCTTTGTGAGATATTATCAATGTGAAGACAACCTTGGAAAATTGAGCAAGGTGGTGAGTCTATGCATGGATATATATGTGCGGTTACCATTGTGTGATTCCCCCTTCGACAACGGGATACCTGTGGAGTCACCCATTTTATACTGACCCATTTGGCTCATCTGCAATACCGATCTGTGAGATTGGGTTGTGCAAAAGCCACAGGTGAGAGAGGTTCTCTGGAAATCACTGTTTGAACAGGTGGAGAGATCCTTCCTAGAAGTACGAGCGAAGCCTTAGAGGAACAAGCTACAACACATCCAACGCTACTTTGATAAAAGGTGGAACAAACCCCAGTAGATTTTATTTACAGTACATATAGTACAGGTGTGTACAGGTGCATTCCAAAGTGCAAGTCCAAATAGTTATCTGATAGAGTGAGTAAAGAGTGTTATTCACATACAGGCAAAATGGGAAATGGAGCCTGCAAGAATACACAAGGACAACCAGAGATTCCACAAAAAGGTACTTGTACATATTATATGTACGACCGTTATGGTGCCGAAGCTATAAGGGAGGTCGAGAATTGGCATTTCTGGACAAAGGGACATGCTAAGGAGTTTCCAAGAGATGGTACATTTGAGCGAAGTCGATTGGAAAGATTAGGACAAAAATTGAAAGCCAGGAAGAGACAGAATCTAACGGTAGACTGGCTTGCATTCCATCTTTGGGATGGTGAATCCAGACAATGGGAACAGCAAGAACGAATAACAGACCTAGAACTTAAAATAAAAAGGATACAGGATACATGGGAGGAGATAAATGCACAACTGCCCTCGAAAATAGGAATAAAAGTGACAGTTGTCCCATCTGATTCCCATTTGTCTCCCCAAAAAGAACAGTAGAGAATTTTCTTATGATCCAAGGGGAAATCAGAAATCTACTGACAGAAACCGATGTTTCAATTGTGGAGAGATGGGACATTGGAGAAGAAGATGCCCATATGTCAACAGGAAGACAAGTTCATGGGGCAAACCAAGATCAAGGGTACCAGTGCTTACCGGTACCTCAGACAACGATTAGGCCTTCATTGCTGCAAATCCCAAATGATGATTGGCCTCAACAGATTAGATTACTGGACAAACATGAATAACTGTCGATGATTCTTGTGTCTGAAAAGTTTTCGGAGCAAGAACGATTCATTTTTTCTTTTTGCTTGTTAACAAATTAATAATTAATTGATCAAATGCCAAAATTGGATCTTCTATTTTGGGCATAACAATTTTTAAATTTACAAAGTTTGGAACAATTGCTTGCAAAATTTTTTGGAAACCAAGTGACAAGAGTCACATGATGATCAGGTGGAAATTTTGGACTATTGCTTCGCATGGTCAGTGGTCAACTGATATGTAAATGGATGTGTAGTCAAATTTGAATAAATTATTGTGGGAACTGAAAGGTTAATTTCAATGTGACATCATAGGGGTTCTAAGAATAAACTTTTTGGTCTATTTGTGTATTAGCATTTCTAAAATTGAAGGACAAATTTTATGAAATTGAAATAAAATTGACACCCATCTTGATCTGTAAATAATGGTTCCAACGCAAACAAATACGCATAATGCATGTGTGTGTGTGTGTTTTTGTGTGTCAATGTTTGTGTTTGTTGTTGTTGTTTTGTGTGTCAATCTAAGATTGTTGACACCGACAGTGTGCCTTGTCTGAAAATATATAGTTCCATGTGGATGGGATCGCATATCGAGAGAATTCGTAAAATAAAATAGAAATATAATTTGATTATGAACATTATCTCTTTTGTCAAGGGAGATGGAATATAAAGATTTGATTTGCTGAGTTATGAGCAGCCATTCATTAATAGTAAAAATTGGGAGTAATCTTGGGATTCCATTTTGATAGAATTTATATGAGAATCAAAACTATTTATGGATATGAGCTTCATAAAAATGTGGGAGTACAAAATTAGCCAAATTTGGGAGAGGTCTAACACTGACTTCCCAGAGTACTCTGCTCACGGATTTTTAATATATATATATATATATATATATATATATATATATATATAAACTTGAATTTTATCAGCATATAAATTGCGCTGTATGTATGGATGTGTATTAGGCATAGATGATATGGGAAAATAGTAAAGAAAATTTTGCTGGTTTGAACTATTGTGAGTTTTAAAACGAAATGCATTGTGAATCTTAAACCAAGGGGCAGACATGAACGCGCTGTTACGTTATTTATACTCAGAACGCGATGTCACATGTACCTGCAACATATTTGTTAATCTCGCACACCTACATTGGCATACTGGTGTCAGTAGTACTCACTGGGTGCATAGAAATGGATCAGCAACAGTTAAGGGGGTGTAAAAAAACACGTACTTGGATATTTTCTACAAAAGTAGGGGTTTTCAATAAGTGGTAGCTGTACACATGGGATACATCAAATTAAGTTTTGGAGTTCAAACAAAGTCACTGGCTAACAAAAGGAGAATGGATAGTAAATAAATTCTTCGATGCTGGGTAAATTAAGTGAGATATTACAAAGACTTATAAGAGCTATTGTTCTTCCTTATAGCAGTGGGAAAGGAAAAATATGATCCAACATAATGAATCTATAAATGAATGTGATAGGGATAATATCCTCAATTTGTGTTAATTATTTGATTGTGGGTAAAGGAATTAATTTATCATAGTGGATTGTTAACAGCAGCCTGAAAATGTCCTGAGAGTGTGCATCCATGTAATCAGAAATACCAGATTTGTTTTTACAAACAACATTTTGGTAGAGGTCTTATGTGGACGAATACGTGCTTGGTAGATAAAAAAAGGTACTGCATGTTGGCAGCCACTTCGGTGGCCATTTAGACCGAACAGATTGGGAGAAACTGTAATTGAATATGTAATTTACAGATGAGTATTTGGGAAGAAAAAAGGGTATTTATTGAGATGAGAGACATTTTTCGAAGTTTTATTAAAGTGTTATAATATGACATTTGGCAAGGCAAACTATTGGATGAGAAAATTATATCTGGTTATAGAATAAATTTATTGACCCCTTGAAGTTAATTCTTCGAATCATTGTTTCACTGGCATTTTGAGTTCACATTGGAAATAGTTTGGTAGAGCTTTGGTTAAAACCTTTGGTTGCGGTATTTTGGAACGAATTGATAAACCATAGGAGATTGATAAGAATAGAAACAAATATGGACCCAAAATAGAAAGTTGGATTCATGCCTCTCATTGCAAGCGAGCACATGGGACTAAGGTGGACGGTCCCACAGAAAATGAGGCTGCACCTAGCAGCCCAGCAGAACATTCAGTGGCGGATAAATGATAGTCGTGATTTACATTCATTTGAATTACATTTTAACACCCTTGCATTGATAAACATTGCATTTTCAACATGTAGTATTCATACTTGGGATAGTGATATTTATTTGCCTACATGACATACAATTACCTACTGATATTAGTACAGCATGAGTGATAATGTATCACAACTACACTCATGATCAGGGGATTTAGTTCGACCCCGGGAGATAGGGGGATCAGGGTAAGGCAAATAATCAGATTTATGTTACGTATTAAGGGATTTTTTTCTTTATTTACATTTTAGGAAGCTTGTTAGTTTGGTATATAATGTTGAATGTCATTGACATATAATTATGTTATAGGTATGAACATATACAAGGGGTAGCTCACATGTTTTATATAAAAGGGGGTGCCTTTGCATGGTTGGGAAACTCATTTGGAGGAGTAGCAGCTAAGATACTCCAATACTTGTTTGTTGGTTTAGTAGTTATATTGGCAATTGTTTTAGTGGTGGCTTGCTTGAAAGCCTTCGTGACAGTGTGTTTGAATAAGGTAACCAACAACACTATGATAATGCATGAAGTGATGAATGAGGAAAGAAATGTGGAACCACAAGAGGAAGACTTTTATGGCGACATAAATACTGAGATTAAAAGATTGAATCAAGTGATGTTGCAAATGAATACAGTAGAGTTAAGATAATGGCATAACGATAATGTTATGAATTGTGTCAGTTTTACAAGATCAGTGAACTCATATCACCACGAGTGACACACTGTTAATAAAAAATAAAAGAAAAAGTGGGGAGGAATTATGGTAATAATACATTATGCTTAATTTGTTGGTTTGAAAAATTTGTTGGGAATTAGATATTCCTGTTTGTGATTGTAATCATATAGACTCATTATAAATGCATTTATTGTCTTTGAGTAGTGCTAAAATACCTGCATGAGTTAATTTTTGAACTATATTAACCTGAAAGCAATTGTGGATGCTATGCTTAGTTTAATAGTAAAATACATACCTGATTGAATATTATTTGTGTGACGCATATAAATGAATATAACTTTTTGAATGTTTTAAGGAAAAACAACAAATTGTTGAATGTGAAACTGTCGGAAGATATACATGATTATGCTGATTTCATGGTAAGATGTACCCTATCTGATTCAGTGTGTGTGGAAAGCAGATTCAGATGTGACTGAGTAAAAGGATAAGACGAGATCACATTTTGAAGGGAGTGCTAACGGAATTGGGAAGAAGTTCGAAAGAGAAAATTTGTGGCTAAAAAATGAAGTTAATCTTGGCATACACCCTCCTTCTCAAAGAATGATGAAGACATTCTCCCGTGTAACTTGGAGATGGATGCTTACCTTCACCAAGGAAATTTATGTGACCATTTGCCTGGATCACACTGCAACATATGAAAGAAAGGCGATCACTTACTCTTGTTCGAAGGCTTCGAACATTCATCACATCAGAAATTGCAGGACAACGACATTTTACCTGCAACCCCTATGAAATGCGGGGACATATGTTATTACTTCACCAACTTCCGGGGAGCCAGCATGGAGCTGCAAGCAAACGGCTGTGCCTTTTCACAACAGCTGTGCACGATTCTGCTGGTTGCTCCTGGTATGGACCATGGATGACCTGAACACCATGGTCCCAACATCATTGTGGATGCATCTGGCATCCCTGTTCCACATCTTGCTGGCCAATCAACGTCACACTAATACTTGCTGCCCACTCATAATGAGGGAGGAGGCAAGTCGACTACAACTGGGCAAAGGCCTTGTTCAGGAATTACGATGGTTTACAGCAAGAGTGGCAAGAATGCTACATGGAGAGCAGGGTCAGTCTATGACTCCGCACAGTTATTACAACAGCGAAACCCTACACAAAGTAGTGCAGGTGCTATGAAGACATTAGAAGAAAATGTTTCATACCTGAATTCAAACACAAGTGAGCAGCCCTTCCTTTCAAACAAAGAGTCAACATTTGTTTGGAGGCAAACGTTTTGCCAGATGTTGCAGATGCTTTATAAATTTGAAAAATGGTGAAGTGAAATTGTTGCGTCTTGGTGATGGTGAAGTGTTGTTTTGCAAAGATATTTGTGATGCAAATGAAATAGATTGAATTAACAATATGGAAGGAGTCAATGACCAACGAAATGTTTTGTGATCAGATTCTTGCAGGATGACGGTGTATGCCTAAGGGAATTGGATTACCAAAGTTGTGGTTTGAGTACTTGTATTGATGTTTAATTGTAGTGATTGATTGTTTACTTGTACTTGTATTGATGTTTAGATTAATGGTTAATATAAACAAAAAAAAAAGATGAGGGAATTGTGGAAGTATAGATCTTTACTTGTAATGGTTGAGATTGGTGAGTGAACAGGTGGTTCAGAGAATGTCAGGAATTTGGACCTCGGAAACACGAAGATAAGCAAAACCTGGAAATCTCTTGTTCACCTTGTCACGGCCCCGGGCTAGAGCACATTCCTAGGCTTTCACTATTGTGAAGCAAATGTAGGATTGGAGGAACTCCCAGCAGGAGGGGATGGTTGTCAACGCCTGCGGGGGCGAGCTGGTGCCGGTGAGGCAAGCATCGATGACCGAGTAACATTTGCGGAGAAGGGATTAAAATTAGCGCAGGGAGGATTAACACGGCTGTGCCCATAAAAACGTGAACATTTCTTGGACTTGTCAGACTTGTCACCAGAAGCTTTGCCCAACGGAACGAACGAGTGTCCATGTGAAACAGCGCTTCGCAGAGGACCGGCCGAAGAAGACGAACCATCAACTTGAATTACCAATTCGCATTAGTTATTGCAGTTACTTATTGAATTGAAACAAGTGATTATTAATTATAATAAAGCTTTACTTTGTAAAAGCTGTTTCGTTCATTGGAGTCTTCTGAGTCTTCTACGAAAAATTCTACAACAGCGCGCGCACAAAGCCAGGCCGCGCTGCACGGTCCATCTCGGACGGCAGGTGCGCAGCTTGTCTCCCCAGCTGCGTCGGCCTCCGTTCTCCTCGCACGCCAAACGATGGTGTCAGCAAGGGTGTCGAAGACCAGGGGTGGGCGAGAGGCAGGAACGTCGAGGGACAGAGGAAGATGCGAGAGGCGTGGAAGGGCAAAATTAAGGCGTGAAGGTGTTGTCTGACACCAACAGACAACCAACAAACACACATACAATCACATACACCGATACTAATACACCACAACTCACCTTACCCAAACCAAAAAGCACCTGGACACCACGTGTTGACAATCCATATCTACATGTCTATATGGAACAAGTGAGCAATGAAATTGAAAAGGTGGCACAAAAATACAATTGTTCCAGGCATAAGGACAATCGTACAAAGGCAGAGCGACGAGCACTTCACAATCTCCAAAATAATGAAAAGATAGTCACAAAGTCTGCAGATAAAGGTACTGCCATTGTCATTATGTCGACTACCGATTACGTTGCAGAAGGTAATCGTCAACTACATAGTGATACTTACAAAGAGCTCCCATCCGACCCGACCCTTTTACATCTTGAAGAGGTTAAAAGGGTAGTAGATTCTATTCAGGTGAATAAAACCATCAAATCTCGCTTGGTTCCGAAAGATCCTCATTGCCCTAACCTTTATTTTCTTCCTAAAATACACAAGGTAAACAATCCAGGTAGACCAATCATATCTGGATGCACATGTCCAACTGTTGTAATATCAAAATTTATTGACTGTCATTTACGTCCTCTCGTGATGAATCTCTCCTCATACCTCAAGGACACAACCAGTTTTCTGACCCACATCCAAGGATTGAACAGAATATACTCACCTTTCAACTCCCAAACCATTTTAGTCACAGCAGATGTTACATCCCTCTACACTAATATTCCACATTCAGAAGGCCTGTCTGCATGCCGCAAAGCACTAGATACACGACAAGTCCCAATACCACCTACTCAAGACCATATGCAAGTCTTGACGTTCTATTAGAACTTTCTATTAGAACTGACACTCAAACTGAATAATTTCCAATTCAACGGACGACATTGCATTCAAACTCAAGGTACCGCTATGGGTACCCCTGTTGCACCATCGTACGCTAACATCTTCATGGGAATGATAGAGGCCAAGATCAATGCACAAACTCATCACGGCATCTTGGAAAAATCCTGGGTACGTTATATTGATGACATCCAGTTCATCTGGTCAAAACCCCCCCGTTGTCTCACAAAATTCCAAAATGAATTAAATTTGATTAATCCGACCATCAAGTTTACATTCGACAGCTCACAGTCCGAAGTTCACTTTCTAGACACATCACTCACGCTTCAAAATAACAGACTCGAAACAGAACTATACACCAAAC
Source organism: Myxine glutinosa (assembly GCF_964187855.1). NCBI lineage: Eukaryota > Metazoa > Chordata > Myxini > Myxiniformes > Myxinidae > Myxine > Myxine glutinosa. The sequence continues at coordinate 369,818,564 of NC_136261.1, read as the reverse complement.
CAACAGACACTCACTCTTACCTTCTCCCTTCTTCATCTCATCCTAAACATACAATTGCAAGCATACCATACAGTCAAGCACTCAGAGTAAGACGCATTTGCTCAACAAAAATGGCAGAAGAAACTTCTCTCTGCCAATTAGAAACACTTCATTGCAAGAAACTATGACCCTCACTCTGTGAAAGAAGCAATAAACCGAGCAAAACGCATACCGAGAGCAGACCTTCTGACTTACAAACCCAAACCTGAAACTAACCATGTCCCACTGGTAACCACCTACTCTCCTACCTCATCCCAATTGCCAAGTATTCTGAATAAGGCCCTTCCTCTCCTCCATCAATCAGAAACACTCGGCACCATATTTCCTCAATCTCTGCTAACATCATTTCGACGTGGTCAGACACTCAGGGACCTTTTGGTAAAAGCAAAGCACCCACATCCCCACAACAAAGAAACTAGGATCCCTGGCTTCTACGAATGCACAGCAAACAAATGTATTATTCACAAGCATTTAATAATAATAATAATAATTCATTTATTTTGTATAGCGCTTTTCCAGAAGCCCAACGGCGCTTTGACAGAGTGGCAAACATAATGCATAACAATACATGAAAACAACAATTGCAAAAAGACAAGAATCAATAGGGAAATATTTAAAGCAAAAGGAGGGAGAAGGAGAAGAGATAGTCAGGGGTTAAATGCTGTGGGTTGAATGTTGAATGCAGTGTTGAACAGGTGGGTCTTTAGTGATGTTTTGAATGTGGTGAGTGAGGAGGAGTCTCTGATGGTGTGAGGTAGTGAGTTCCAGAGGGTGGGAGCAGCGATGGAGAAGGCCCTGTCCCCCCAGGATCTGAATTTGGTCCGGATGGAGGGGGTCAGGAGGTTGGTACCAGCAGAGCGGAGGTTGCGGGTGGGAGTGTGTCTGGAGAGGAGGTCAGCCAGGTAGGATGGGGCCAGGTTATGGAGGGCTTTGTATGTCAAGAGGAGGATTTTGTACTGGATTCTCTGGGGGATGGGGAGCCAGTGAAGCTTGTAAAGGACGGGGGTGATGTGGTCACGGGTCCGGGAATGGGTGAGTAGACGGGCAGCGGAGTTCTGAATGTATTGGAGTTTATTGGTGATTTTTGAGGGTGAACCATAGAGGAGGCTATTGCAGTAATCCAGACGGGAGGTGATGAAGGCGTGGATGAGGGTTTCTGCAGCCGTGGAGGAGAGGGATGAGCGGAGACGGGCAATGTTTTTCAGGTGAAAGAAGGCTGACTTTGTGATCTGTTTAGTGTATTTGTCGAAGGAAAGGGTTTGGTCAAAGATGACGCCAAGATTCCGGATGTGAGGGGAGGTGGATACTGGGATACCGTCGATGTTGAGGGCAAAGTTATGGGTGGATTTTGTGAGCATTTTTGGGCCAATGATGATTATTTCAGATTTATCACAGTTAAGCTTGAGGAAGTTGATTTGAAGCCAGGATTTTATTTCAGTGATGCAGTTTGTCAGGATAGAGTGGGTGTCGGTGGAGACGGACTTGGTGGAGATGAAAAGCTGGATGTCATCGGCGAAGCAGTGGAATTGGAGACCATGACGGCGGATTAAGTGACCGAGCGGGGACAGGTAAAGGATGAAGAGGAGGGGGCCAAGAACTGAACCTTGGGGGACACCTTGGGGGAGGGGAGCAGTGGGGGATTTGCAGTTATTGATGGAGATGAACTGGCATCTGTCAGAGAGGTATGATTTAATCCAAGAGAGGGCAGTGCCGGTAACGTTAAAGGTGGATTCAAGTCGGGTGAGGAGGATAGTGTGATCGATGGTGTCAAAGGCAGCGCTGAGGTCGAGGAGGACGAGAATGTTGAGGTTGCCAGCGTCAGAGGAGAGGAGAAGGTCGTTGGTGATTTTGAGGAGAGCAGTTTCAGTACTGTGGTTGGAGCGGAATCCGGATTGGAATGTTTCATACAGGTTATTGGCAGAGAGATGATGTTTGAGTTGAGTGGCTACAGCGCGTTCCAAAACTTTTGACAGAAAGGGTAGGTTGGAGATGGGTCTGAAGTTGTTTAGGGTGTCAGGGTTTAGACCAGGTTTTTTTAGAATGGGGGTAACAGCAGCAATTTTGAGGGAAGGTGGGACGATGCCTGTAGACAGGGAGGAGTTTATTGTTGCAATGATAAGTGGAGAGAGAGCAGGGAGGGAGGCTTTGACAAAGCTGGAGGGGATGGGGTCAAGAGTGCAGGTGGCAGTTTTCATTCCTATGAGGAGTTCAGAGAGGTCAGTAGGGGAGATTGGGGAGAACCGAGACAGGGGATGGCAGGACAAGGGGGGGCAGGTGGTTGGAGGGGGAGCGGGTGCGGCGGTGGTCAAGCTGTTGTAGATGTTGTCAATTTTGCGTTGGAAGAAAGAGAGGAAGGAGATGCAGTTGTCTACTGTGAATGACTGGGTGGTGGTGTTCAGGGGGCGGAGGAGTTTGTTTATTGTCGAGAAGAGTGCTTTTGGGTTTCCGGAGCCAGAGTGGATAATTTGAGAGTAGTAGGCAGAGCGGGCGCGGGAGAGGGCATCTTTGTAGTGTTGTTTGTGGTCCTTGTAGGCTTGGGAGTGAACTGTGAGACCCGTTTTATTGCGGAGTCTTTCAAGTTGGCGAGCACGAGTTTTCATCAGGTGGAGTTCAGGGGTAAACCAGGGAGCAGAATGGGTGAAAGAAACTGTTTTGGTTTTTACAGGTGCAAGCTGGTCAAGGCAGGAGGAGAGAGTGTGGTTGTAGTAGTCAGTGAGGTCGGAAGGGGTGTGGAGGTCAATGAAGGGAGAAGTGGACATTTTTTCAGAGAGGGTGGATGAGAATGAGGTAGGTGAAAGAGCGTTTAGCTTACGGAAGTTGATTGTGCGATAATGCCTTGGTGTTGGGGCGGGGATGTTGATGGTCAGAGTGATGGCTAAGTGGTCAGAGAGGGTGAGGTCGGAGCCATAGAGATGGTGCAAACTTAATCCAGTGGAGCAGACAAGGTCCAAAATGTGACCACGGATATGGGTAGGAAAGTCGACATGTTGAGTGAGCTAAAGCAGGTGAGTAAATCAGTGAAGTCAGTGGTTATTGTGGAGTCAGTGGAGTCCATGTGGATATTGAAATCACCAAGGAGGAGGATTGAGGGGGAGAGGGAACATAGCTGGGTCAGAAAGTAGGAGAAGTCAGACAGGAATGATGGGTGTGGTTTGGGAGGGCGGTAGACGACAGCCATGACTGACTGCGTGTGACCAGAGAGTTTTAAAGCCAGGTGTTCAAATGATGGAGCAGATGAGATGGAGATTTACTAGAAGGAAACAAATTTTGTAGTTGTAGCACTGGACAAAAATTCCCCATCACCTCCTATATGAACTGCAAATCTACATGGGTCATATACCTAATCACTTGCCAAAAGTGCACCAAACAATATTGTTGCGGTTTTGTGTTTTGATAATAAAGGTTAATTTCCCCTCATCGTTTAGTTACACTACAACACGTAGCCTCGTTTAAGCTCAGTTATTTCTTAGTAAGTGTAAGCGTAGACCTTTCCTATGTTTAGTTTGTGTTGAGTAGAATAATGAGAATTAGGTCTCCTTCCAATGCTTATGATGCCTTGATTGTTTGTGGATTTGGTGCGAAATCCCACGAGGCCAGCCTGAACAAGTCAATCAAGGCCAAAGGAAGGCGGGACAAGAAGAGTGGGAGTGACCGGTAAGCACGAGCCGCCAATCAGGGCTCGAGGGGAGTGGCTTACCACTGCGGCAAAAGCCGTGGTTTGGAACATTCGATGCGGGCTAGGGCGGGACCAATATAACCCTGCGCCCAAAGCCCCACCTCAGTTATGAGAAGGGATGCGCGGTGTTGAATTACAAGTTATGAGCTCGGGTGAAACGCACATGAGTTACAAGTTGAGTTCTCGTTTGAGCTTGAGCCAGATCCTCCGTTGAGTTAGGAAAGTGAAAGCGCTGAGTTGTACTAAGTTGTAGTTGTGCGAGACAGCCGTGCCGGGCTACAGAGACGCGTGTATATTTTCCCGCCTGCCTGCCTTTGCCAAGACACGCGCTGCGAGGATTGCTCCCGCCTGCCTGCCTGCCTTCGTCGGGGGACGTGTGGTGACCGCCAGAGGGCCACGCTGGGTGAGCTGTTCCTGGATGACCAAAGCCCGTTCAGCGCATGAACAATTCTTCCTTCATCCCCCTGTGAGTGTGAATGGGCCCGTTGTCTGGGTAATAAGTTAGGACTGTTTTAAGACTGCCCGGTGTCTCTGCTTATTCTACCAATCATTGTAAACAATGATTAAACCTGTTATTTCTTTGATTCGACCATCTCGTGTTTTCCATCATTGACGAAGCATGGTATGAATTATATCGCTCTGATTGGGTTCCAATAGTAAGATAACAGCACGGACCACGTGGTACGCAATCTGCTCGGGTGTACTCAAATTACACGTGGTTCGTGCGAGACTTGATCCCCGCTTCCGCGGCGGCGTGGGTACTTAGGTATGTGCGAACATTGTCCCGAAACCCTGTCCCGCATCTGACCGGAAGTGGCGACTCAGTCTCACGGTTGCGAAGACCCCAGGAGAACAAGGGGCTTAATCTCCCCTTGCTAAGGGAACGGGGGTCGCGCAAAACCATAACAATATGTTGGAAAAACTGAAAATACACTACACACAATTTAACAACACCCGGTCAGTAATCAATAACTTCCACACTAGTCAGGGCAAATCTCTACCTCACACGATACACTTTAATCAACCGGATCACTCTATAAACAAGCGTTACGCCTAGGTCCCCCGTCGGTGAAGTGATGCGAGTTGACAAAGTGGAAGACGCAAGGCGGCCATCTTGGATTTTGACGTGGCGACCCAATTTTCAATAGCGTTCTTTCTTATGCCTAGATACACCCACACACCAGATTAGAAGTTGGTACTTCGCTTATTTTTCAAGATATTCCGCTCACAAGGTTGACATACATGGCGGCGGCCAACTTGGATTTTGACGTGGCCACCCAAGCAAAGCTGCCCCCAAACCATAATATTTCCACCTCCATGCTTTGCAGTTGGTATCAGGTTCTTGTGGTCAAATGCTGTCTTTGGTTTTCGCCAAACATGTCTTCTGGTACTGTGGCCAAATAGCTCTACCTTTGACTCATCTGTCCAGAGCACATTGTTCCAGAAGTGTTGGTCTTTGCCTAGGTGTTCATTGGCAAACTTTAGTCTTGCCCTGATGTTCTTTCTGGACAGCAAATGTTTCCTCCTGGCACACCTCCCATGCAGATCAAATTTGTGCAGCCTCTTTCTTATGGTAGACTCGTGCACTTTGACATCAACAGTGGCAAAAGCTACCTGTAAGGTCCTGTGATGACATTCTGGGGTTCTTAGAGACTTCTTTCAGCATCTTTCGGTCTGCTCTCGGGCTGAACTTGCTGGGGTGGCCTAGCCTGAACAAGTTGGCAGTTGTTTGGAATCTTCTCCACTTGTAGATGATCTTCCGGACAGTCGAATCATTGATTTCAAATTGTTTGGAGATCTTTTTTAATCCCTTCCCAGACTAGTAGGCATCTATAACCTTCTTTCTGAAGGCCTCAGAGAGCTATTTTGATCTCGGCATGGTGACGCCGCACACTTCAACAACAAAGAGCAAACCAAACTAAATGTCTGAAGTTTAAATAAGACAGGTTCCTCCAAGATCCTCTCTAATGATGTTCTAATCATTTGCACCTTGAGCTGGTACACCTGATTCGAATTTTAGGTATTTGAAGTCGTGATAAATGTAGCGGTGTACTTACTTTTTCCACATGTGAAATTTGCATTTATGCTTCTGTAAATTATACGATGGACTCCAAAATGTAGATGTTTCATGATATTTGTTATATTATATCACCTTTATCTATCAATATTGTTTAAATGAAGATCAAATAGCTGTATGTTGAAATATGTTGAAAAAGTCAAAACTTTACATGGGGTGTACTTACTTTTTCACATGACTGTATATATGGTGACGGCCATCTTGGATTTTGACGTGGCGACCCAATTTTCAATAGGGTTCTTCCTTATGCCTAGATACACCCACACACCTGATTAGAAATTGGTACTTCGCTTATTTTTCAAGATATTCCTCGCACAAGGTTCAGACATTCATGGCGTCAGACATACATGGCGGCGGCCATCTTGGATTTTGACGTGGGTTGCACCCACACACCAAATTCGAATGCAGTCCTTCGCTTACGCACGCACGCATGCACACTCGCACGCACGGACACACGGACGGAGCGGAAAACCACAGTCCCCCTTTCGCTCCGCGGTGCGACCGGGGACAATGACATTCAAATCTCTGCCATTGAATCAATTACAAATCGATCACACACCACGATTCTGAAACGTGAGTCCTTTTGGATACATAAACCTCGGACAAAAATCCCTCATGGCATAAATTCTGATGATTAAAGAATGTTTCAACATCAACCCAATCAAATCATTAACCGTAACCCATTCATTCACTCATTCAGCCTTTACAAATGTAGGTCGTGTTTTCATACTTATATAAATATAAATGGTATATGAATATATGCTTGTATGTATGTATGTATGTATGTATGTATATATATATATATATATATATATAAATATAAATGGTATATGAATATATGCTTGTATGTATGTATGTATGTATGTATGTATATATATATATATATATATATATAAATATAAATGGTATATGAATATATGCTTGTATGTATGTATGTATGTATGTATGTATGTATATATATATATATATATATATATATACGTATATATATATATTGTTGCGAATATGGAATTTGGCCTCCATATCCGCTTGTAAATATTCCCCTATTTTCTCCAATACTCCCCAACTTTCCCCGATCCCCCATTCCCTAGTCCCATTGCATGTAAATAACAATCAGTAGAGCCGACCTTCCCCTTATTCCCCCATTAAATGTCGTGCCCAGGTCCACCGCACCACACGTAGACAACTTTCGGACATCTTGCTAGTTATTCTTAATCTATGTCAGTTAAGGCCTCGTCTCCATTAACTATGACTCTTCGTTGCACCAGAATGTGATTATATGGCATCAGTAGTGAGTTTAGGACCTTTCCCATACCTCCTTCCATCTTCCTCCCCAACAATTACAACAACAACAGAGGAGATGGCGGCGGAGCGGGGGAGGATGCGTCCTCACACCGGCTCGATTAGCTCCAGACCATGCGCTCCACGGGGTTACCACGAAGGGGCTCCTTGTCAGCTCCTCATCAAGGGCGGAGCCTGGTAAACCCCCCGCACGCACCCAATGAGAAGCAACGTGCCGATTCCACGAGGCGGAGCTAACGAGCCGAGGGCGTGTCACTCCCCGCCGGATATACGCGGCCACGCGCCGGATGTGACGTGAGATGCGCCCCGAGCTTGGAGAAGAAAAGCCACCTGCGAGCGCTGAGTCAGATGCGCCCCGAGCTTGGAGAAGAAAAGCCACCTGCGAGCGCTGAGTCAGATGCGCCCCCAGCTTGAGCAGACAAGACGCCATCCGAGCGCTGCGACCTCCCCGCATCTCTGGACCGGACCGAGTCGATTCTGACCTTTGAGCCCAGGAGGACCTGGAGCCATCGATCCTGCCTTTCCTAGCCATCAAACCCCCGTGTGAGTCAGCCGTTGTCCCGTGTGTCTGTCGTCTGTCCGGGGTTAATATAAGAGTGTGTCTAAGTGCCTGTCTTCCTGTAATATACCTCTAGCCCCTGTAATCTAACCTTTTCCGTACGAATATACTTGAGAATTGAAACATTGGTGTCGTATTGTGTTATTGTAATCCAGCCGGGTGTCTTCTTTTCCTTATTGAGCCAGCATCGCGCGACTTCGTCAACGTCGAGTATAGTCGGGTAATTTGTGCGGACACGACGGCCATTCCGCTCGGCCCACTTTAACATCAAAGTCGTGTCTGTAACAATTGGTGTCGGGAGTGAGATTCGAGGCCCGACCAAATTTTGAAAAAAAAAAAAAAACGAATAGAGGAAAAAAAAAAATTTGGTCAAAATTTGGAGCGGCCGAAATTTGTTTTGTTTTACGAAACTCGAATTTTGCAAGTCGCGCTATGGCGGATCAAGACGGCTGGGGTCCGGTAAAGGAGAGTGAGGTAGGGTCGATCCAGGACCAAATTGAGGGACAAGAGGAGAGCGAAGCAGTGAGGGCGGCAGGTTCGCAAAATAGCGCCGTCACGCACGAAGTAGCGGGCGCGCAAAAAGGCGCCTCGCACGAGCGTGCGGTAGCCGAGCCGGCTGTATCAGCGGGCTTTAACATGCAGCCGATTGACATGCAGGCCCTCATTGCGCAGTTACAGGCAGCTGTACAGATGAGTATGGGGAGCCAAATTGAGCGATTGGGTGAGCGGTTGGGGAACCGGATGGATGCTCAGGGTGAGCGATTGGAGGGCCAAATGGGGGTAATGGGAAACCAAATGGGGGTAATGAGGGACGAAGCGAGGGGTACCGGTGAGAAGTTAGACAATAATTTTGAGGAGTTAGACAAGAAAATTGGGAAGTTAGACAATAATTTTGAGGAGTTAGACAAGAAAATTGGGAAGTTAGACAATAATTTTGAGGGGTTAGACAACGGGATAAAAGAAGTGAAAAATGGGTTAACGGGGGTAGAAAACAGAATGGCCGCTCAAGAGAATCAAATAGAGGGAGTGAAAAATGGGTTAGAGGGGTTAGAAAACAGTATGGAAGGCAAATTGAGGGACATGAGGGACCAAGCGGAAAGGGAAGTTAAACAAATGGAGCAGCAGATAGAGGGGGTCAGAATGGGGGTAGAAACCAAACTGGATGCTCACAGGGAGGAAATGGAGCAGATGAGGGTGGCATCTGGGCAGGAGATGCAAGTGATGGGAGAGGAGATCAGAAGAGGAGTGAGTGAGGCGGTCGGAGGAGTGCGCGAGGAGGTGAGGCACTGTGAGGAGCACATGGAAAAGGAGGTGAGAAAGGGGACTGTAAAGTTACAAGGGGGCATAGAGGTCCTGACGCAGGAGGTGGAACAGCTGACGGAGGGACAAAAAGGACTAACGGAGCAGGTTCAAAGGAACACTGCGGTATTAGGAGGGTTAAAAGTGACACAGAAAGAACTAAAAGACGACTTGATAGCGACGAAGAGGGAATGTCAGATGGTACGTGGGGGACTGACAACGAGGTTGGACGAGGTGATAGAGGTAATGGAGACGAAGGACCGGCAGGTGAGGACGCACATGGAAACGGTCAAGGTAGCCTTGGAGGACGAGCTTGAGGAGACGTACCGGGGAATAAAAGAGGTGAAGCACAAATTAGAAGAAGTGGAAGAAGGGATGAGCGAAATTAAGAAGCGACGGAGAGGGGATAACAAGGAGATAAAAGAGGAGATAAAAGAATTGGTCCAAAGTCTGTGTTTGGATCGTGATGTGCTCATTAACCGGATGAGGGATTCGCAGGTGATGGAGGAGAAGCGAAGAGGAAGAGGACCCCGTGTAAGTGGTGACCAATATGGTCGTGCGTATGATGCGCCAGGGGATTTAAGGAGCTTGGGGGTCGAGATAGACCCGGGTGTTCGTGAGAGGCCGTTGGTGAAGTGTGCGACAGGTCTGGTGTGCGAAAAAGGAGGTGTGCGAGAAAGTCCGACTCTGGGGTGTGTGAGGAAAAAGTGCGTGCCAAGGAGTGAGGGTGCTGGCGAGAGTGAGTCGGTCGTAGCGCGTGTGCGAGGGGGCACATGGAAGCGCGGTGTGGTGAGTGTTACAGAGGATGTGACGGGAGAGTGTGCGCAGGAGTGTGCGCGAGAAAGGTGTGTGACGGACAGGTGCACGAGGAAAGAGTGCGCTGTCAGAAGTAAGGAAGAGTGTCCACCTGTGGTGAGTGTTACAGAGGGTGTAACGGGAGAGTGTGCGCGAGAAAGGTGTGTGACGGACAGGTGCACGAGGAAAGAGTGCGCTGTCAGAAGTAAGGAAGAGTGTCCACCTGTGGTGAGTGTTACAGAGGGTGTAACGGGAGAGTGTGCGCGAGAAAGGTGTGTGACGGACAGGTGCATGGGGAAAGAGTGCGCTGTCAAGAGTAAGGGTGAGTGCGCTGTCAGGAATGGAGGTGAAAGTAGTGAGAGTGACATGGAGCGTGAGTTAGTTGTGACAGGTGAGCGAGGATGTACACCTGGGATGGAAGGATGCACACCTGGAATGGTAGAGCGTGAGTGGGAATGCACGCTGGAATTGGTGGTGAGGCACGTGGTTGGGTGTGCGAATGAGGGCACACCTGTGATTGTCACAGAGGAGGTGACCGAGGAGGGGGTGCGAAGCGGTGTATTGGTGAGGTGTGCGAGCAACGAATGTGTGCCAAAGTGTTCGGTGGTCAGGTGTGTGACCAAGGCTGTGAGTGGAATGGGTGTACCTGGGTGTGTAAGGAAAGGTACGAGGAGCATGGGCACGGCTGGATGTGTGAGCAAGGAACGGGCTGCGGGGTGTAAGCATGCAGGTGAAGCATCGACGTTACACGGGTTAGAGGTTAGAGCGACTTTTAGCCGAAGCAGGCCCTCGGTGCGTGCCGGGCCTCGCTTTGAACGGCCGCGTCCAGGCTCCACTAGGCGGAGCTGGCAGCCCGATAGAAAGGGTCGTCATGGCGACCACTTTTTGGTGAGACGTGCCGGCAGGTCGAGATCGGGGCATTGGATGGCTCCGTTCCGAGATGGTGCGTGGGATCTCGGCCCGGGTAAACCTCCTTCCCTGCACCGAATGCGGGACGCACCCAGCCGCTGGCACAGAACAACCAGCATTCATGGCTTGGCTTTACGAAGCCGGGCTTTGGACGGGAATTGGCGCACCGAGAGGTATTAGTGAGTAGACTGGGTGATGAGGTTAGTGTTTTGGACCCAAAATTAGAGAAAAACAAAATTTGATGATTGGCCAAGGATTGGCAGTAGTGATTGGCAGATGATGGGCAGTGATTGGCCAAATTTTTGATTTGTTGAAATTTGATGTGCAAAATTGGTAGTGAGAGACCCCCGATGTGGTGGGATGGCAAATCCACCATCCTTCCCATGTGGGGGGCAAAGGAGCTATAGTTTATGGGGTGTATGGCAGTGAAAACTAGCCCGGGTGGGTTAGGTTATATTGATAGGGATCTAGAGAAGATGACCTTAGGTAACGTTAAGGTTAGTTAGTGACTGATACCTGTAGTGGGGACGCAGGTAGATTAGTGTGGATGATAATGACGAGGGAGCGCAATAGTTTAAAGGGACGACTGGGAAGCGCAAGTTTCAGGAGGGAGTAGTTAGCTGAGATGATGCCGTGTTTGTGAGAATTGAACAGGTGTGATTGCACAGGTGTGCAACTGGACAGGTGTGTGGAGCAGTGTATGAGTAGTGAGTGTGTGGATCAGCGCGAATGCGCTTGGGGAGAGAAGGGTGCAGGTGGCACCAGGTGTGAGAACACAGGTGTGCAGGTACAGGTGTGTGGAGAGAGTTGGAGTGAGTGGTACGGAGTGGTGTGCATGGTGCGAAGGTGTGGATGGGGGAAGAGTGGACCCCCTTTCACGAATACCCGGGGCGGGTAGTGTAAGTGTGAGGTAGAGGGTACAGGTAAATTGTGATTGGATATTGGCATTTGTGGTGCGGTTGCAGAATGGTGTTGTGAATGGGTGCATTAGTGTTGTGGAAATGGCTGGGTGTGTAGCCTGTTAGTGTGTGTAGTTGGTTGAGCACTCCACCACTGTGAGGATGTCGGCCAGGTGAGGCCGCAGGTGGGCTCTGGGAGCCGGTAGAGTTGTGGATGGGGCCCGAGGATCCGGAGGATGGACCCGGGTAGCCCAGTGCCAGAGAGGGCACCGAGTGGGGAGAGAGCCAGAGGGCCTTCCCCAGGTAGTTAGGTTAGGGTAAGGAGCAGGTAAGCTCGGAGGCAACTGCAGTGGTGGAGGGGTGCAGGTGGGTAGACCCACTGGGAGAGGTACACGCCACAGCCCAGAAATTGTACGAGGGCACCGGGAGATGAATCGGGGGAGTGAGACCCCAAATTGAAGAGCACCACAGTTTGGCCAATGGGAATTGGTTTTTAGAACCCATAGTGTAAGAGGGCCAATTGGTTTGGCCGGAGGAAGACCCCGGGTGGTGTAAAGTTGTTAAAGTCATTTAGGAAATAGTTAGGATTGAAGAACCTGTCGCACCATACGCAGCCACTTACCTGTGGTGATGATGATGACTCCACACCTGTGTTTTCTTTGTTCTGTGTGCAGGAAATGAGATTGCTGTGGATTTGTGAGACGCATCACGACGTGGATGAGACATTGGGGTGATTCCATCTCTCCCTCCTTAGGAGGGACTGATGATGAATTGGTGATGGCAAATTTTGATGTGCAGTTGGAGATGGCAAATTTTGATGAGAGTTGAAAATGGCAAATTTGATTGGTTAGGAGGGAGAGAAGACGAATTTGGTTTATGGGAGGAACGGGGAAGACAGTAGGGATGTTTGTCGATTTGTAAAGTAGATGTTTATGGGTAGTGTTGTGTTTTGTGGATGCAGTAAGGGGTAAGGGAGGGGCCATGTAGGTTACCTGGTGGGGGGGGGCGTACGATAGGAACGTACCTGTCTCACCTGGTTCCCATGTGCCCCCAGTGTGCATCACCTTACATTGCGTGCACTTTTGCGCCCTTACCACCTTACTCACTTGTTTCTTCTTTTGTCTCCCACCTCCGAGGATCTGGCTTTGGGGTAGAGAGAGAGGAGAGAGAGGTGCTGGCTGCGCAGTTGTGGGCCTGCACTTTCGCTGTTTGCTGCCGGGATCGATACACCATATGGACCGCAATGTTTGTGGCCACCCACAATGGACCGCAGTTCGTTTGCGGCCAAGCACCACCCGGGGATGGACCTATGGGTCAACGTGGCACCTATGCCATACAGGTGAACCACTTTTAGTTAACACCAAGTGCACCACAAGAAGAGCAAGAGACACCTGCAGGGTTAGGGGTTGTCGAATTTATTTTTATTCCAATGAACAATGGTGACTGCACCGATTGGCGGTGGGGTGGTGCTTTTGATGCTGGGACAGGGTGCTCTGCACGTTATTAAAGGCCGTCGGCCACAGAGCACTCGTGGGTTGGTGTATCGATGTTGGCAAGCGCGCTCTCTCTCTATGCATAACATCTGCATGTGTTCCTCCAAAAACAGGTCCTGGATCGTAGTGTAGATATCAGCGTAATCTTGTAAATAATGCTCCCTACCGGCTGTATGTTTAGTTTGAGAATTCTTTCCGGATTCGGTTATCCTGTGGGTGTGTTTCTGTGAGGAGAAGGGTGCAACGTCGCAGGGGGACATATTTACTCATTTGTGAATATCTGTAAAACTGTCGCACTCAGGGTAGAGTTAATAGTAGAGGGAACTACATTGCGTGCCACACTAAAGTAGGTAAAAATTTATCGGGTCGGGACGCCCCGAGGGTAGAGAAGGGTGCAATGTTGCGAATATGGAATTTGGCCTCCATATCCGCTTGTAAATATTCCCCTATTTTCTCCAATACTCCCCAACTTTCCCCGATCCCCCATTCCCTAGTCCCATTGCATGTAAATAACAATCAGTAGAGCCGACCTTCCCCTTATTCCCCCATTAAATGTCGTGCCCAGGTCCACCGCACCACACGTAGACAACTTTCGGACATCTTGCTAGTTATTCTTAATCTATGTCAGTTAAGGCCTCGTCTCCATTAACTATGACTCTTCGTTGCACCAGAATGTGATTATATGGCATCAGTAGTGAGTTTAGGACCTTTCCCATACCTCCTTCCATCTTCCTCCCCAACAATTACAACAACAACAGAGGAGATGGCGGCGGAGCGGGGGAGGATGCGTCCTCACACCGGCTCGATTAGCTCCAGACCATGCGCTCCACGGGGTTACCACGAAGGGGCTCCTTGTCAGCTCCTCATCAAGGGCGGAGCCTGGTAAACCCCCCGCACGCACCCAATGAGAAGCAACGTGCCGATTCCACGAGGCGGAGCTAACGAGCCGAGGGCGTGTCACTCCCCGCCGGATATACGCGGCCACGCGCCGGATGTGACGTGAGATGCGCCCCGAGCTTGGAGAAGAAAAGCCACCTGCGAGCGCTGAGTCAGATGCGCCCCGAGCTTGGAGAAGAAAAGCCACCTGCGAGCGCTGAGTCAGATGCGCCCCCAGCTTGAGCAGACAAGACGCCATCCGAGCGCTGCGACCTCCCCGCATCTCTGGACCGGACCGAGTCGATTCTGACCTTTGAGCCCAGGAGGACCTGGAGCCATCGATCCTGCCTTTCCTAGCCATCAAACCCCCGTGTGAGTCAGCCGTTGTCCCGTGTGTCTGTCGTCTGTCCGGGGTTAATATAAGAGTGTGTCTAAGTGCCTGTCTTCCTGTAATATACCTCTAGCCCCTGTAATCTAACCTTTTCCGTACGAATATACTTGAGAATTGAAACATTGGTGTCGTATTGTGTTATTGTAATCCAGCCGGGTGTCTTCTTTTCCTTATTGAGCCAGCATCGCGCGACTTCGTCAACGTCGAGTATAGTCGGGTAATTTGTGCGGACACGACGGCCATTCCGCTCGGCCCACTTTAACATCAAAGTCGTGTCTGTAACAATATATATATATGTATGTATGTATGTATGTATGTATGTATGTATGTATATATATATATGTGTATATATATATATATGTATGTATGTATGTATGTATGTATGTATGTATGTATGTATGTATATATATATATATATATGTATGTATGTATGTATGTATGTATGTATGTATGTATGTATGTATGTATGTATGTATGTATGTATATATATATATATATATATATATATATATATATATATATATATATATATATATATATATATATATATATATATATATATATATATATATATATATATATATATACACAAAGAATTAAGTTAAGCACCCCCCCCGTTTTTGTACAACCTCGCACATTACAAGTTTGTTGTCGTCAAAACAGTGTAATATACCCATGATATTGCTATATTTTCTGGAGAAGTGATATTATGGTCACATAAAAACATAACAATCATGCCGTTTTCAATATTTTATTCTGAATAATTTAAGGTGAATTTTTTTGGGAATTTTAGGCATATTTTCACCTCAATTTAAGTATGGAGCTATAGGTCCATCACGGACAGTGTGGATGACGTTTATGTTTTCTAACGTACAGTCATTGTTCTGAGAAGACCTCTAGCGATCTTTGCGTCAATAACGTGTGTAGGACCCACGTGATCGGATCACTGACTCAACCAATCACTTTTTTTCACTTTGATCACTCAATTTCATCAATGGATAATTGCTAATGTCATACCAATCATTATTTGATCTCACATACCTTAGAATATATGCCAATGTATACATATACACAAAGAATATATATTAGGGGGTGCTTACCTTAATTCGTTGTGTAGGGGTGCTTAACTTAATTCTTTGTGTATATATATATGTATACATATATATATATATATATTTGGATGTGCACAATTTGTAACGTGAACGGTAACTGTAAATTGCACTTCACTCCGCTGAACTTGGGGACGGTGAGTGAGCTTTGGCGTGGCTCTTCTTTCTGTATGCATCTTCTACACATATCGCACATCTTACATACATATCACTGTACATACTTGTCTGATATACATGCCTGTTGTTTCTGGAGACTAAGAAGAAGACGTTTGTTGGTCGAAACTTGTCGAGAATTAAAGATCGACCGTCCTGAAGCTACGTCTGTGTCTTATTTAATCTTCTGATTATATATATATATATGACTTATTTAACAAACGAATAAATTCTTGCGTGGGATGAGACTGCCAAAATGCTGACTCAACCCGAGACTCAAACCCAAGGACATCACGTGCGCGGCAACAACCCACTGAGCTATTGAGTCTTCGGGATATCCTCAGGGATTTCTCACAATAATCTGCAAGCTTTATCATGGCCAAAGTCTTGTGTGCGTGCTCTGTCCATGTTGAGCAACACGACGGCCATTGCGGAAGCCTGGGCATGACTCGATCACAAGTTCGACTTGATGTACGCCAAACGTGCCTTTGTGCACTGGTATGTGGGGGAAGGAATGGAGGAGGGAGAGTTCGTGGAGGCACGGGAGGACCTCGCCGTGCTGGAGGATTATGAGGAGGTTGGAGCTCACCTGGTTGAGGGAGAGGGGGAGGAGGGAGATGAGTTCTACCTCTTTTGGTCCTTCACCATTTTGTTAATCATTGACATTCATGTCATGGAGATCCTTACGTAGATCCTTACAAAGTAACCGATTGCTGAAGTGGATCACACACTGGGTCCACCATATTTGTGTCATTTACACCTGGTTTACATGTCAAGTTTATTTACCTCCACCACCACATTTACCTCATAAACCATCTCTGCAGGTCTCGAATGATGGACCCATCTTTGAAGCAAGTTAACTCAGGGAAGACTTTGCAACTTGAGTGAACAATTTGATCGTTTCCTTTTACCCAATATTAAAGAATCTGATCCATTGATATTGTTGGTGTTTTGTCAACATCACGACAGGGGCTCAAACTCAAGACCCCAAGATCTTCAGCGAGCCACCTTAACCGTAAAGCCAGCACCAGGATTACTGGAGCGTTGATCCATGTTGAACGGTTTTCCTGTGATGCAGATCACTTGTTGACGTCACGGATTTATTTAATTTAAACGGAATATATTACATTGTGACGTCACGTGGTAAGATCGGAGCACGAACATCAATTGCGGAGATTGTGAGGTTCGTGAAACGATGAACTCGATATCATGGACCAAGATGTCGAACGACGAGGAGATGATAATCATAGACCAGAAAGAGACCAGGTCCAAAGATCCAAGGGATCCCGTGGGTTGGACCGAGTCTGTATTGAGGGATTGATCACACAACCAGACATTGAGGAGGTGAACCCGTCTCCAAATAAGCACGTGGGGACAGGTGGGATTCACACTAGAAAGGTGTGTTAAGTTACCAAGCACCTAGCTAGCGCTTGCCAAGCCAGCCGTTCCTTAACAGTTTTACATGGAGTGCTTGCTGGAACGACTAAGCTTCCTGGCGAGAGCTCTTCAAGAACCTTGGTAACTCAACACACCTTGGGGTTCACCTGGATAATTGCTTTTTTTCATTCTGAGATCCTCACTTGAAATTAAGGTAAAGTCGAGATAGATTACACCTTTGGGGCACAGATGTGACGTCATCAATAGGTTAAACACATCGCAATCCCGATCGATTGGAATAAGAAATAAAATAATTACCTGGAGATTTTCTGGTTTGAATGAAGAAGAGGATCAGAATGAACGTCTCACCTTGAGGGTTCTACGTCTGATTCACGGCGAAGTCGGATCCGACTAAAAACTGCTCCTCCTTGTGGTTCATCGTTGGATCATTTTATTAGACAAAAAAGGTCACGTGGTGATTGTGTTCTGATTCGGGTCGAAACTGGGTGTAAACCCGAAAAGCATGTCGGGAATTGTTTTTATTTAAATTTAACATTCATGGAGAGATTTGGACTTCCAGTTCATGTCGGTTGAGGACATCAGGAAACAAAACTTATTCCCTTCTTAAACTTCATTTAAAATAAACTTTCATCAGCTGGTGAATATATTATGTTATACACAAGAACATGATTTTAATAAATTCAACACAAAATAATCTGCAGATTGTGAAATAAACTTCCATCACGAACAGAACGGAATCATTAAAACGAGCAAAACCGCACGGAGTCATCATCATCACCATAAAGCACAATCGCGGGTTTAACGGGGACCAGGAAGTTCCCCCTGAACACGTGCAGAACCCGCGAGTCCCGGAAACACGTAAACTCTCCCTCCTCACAATCCAACAAGAACCCAAAACGTTCAGGATCCCCCGGCACGGACAGGAGGGTTCCTTGATAGTTGTGCCATGTTGAGTATTCGTTTTCATATTTCCGTAAACACCAAGACTCGGGATTCCCTCCCAATCCGCACTCTTTCCCTCCCCCTTTCCTCCCCATTGAGTTTAAACAGATTCCGATTCTCCACGAACGACTCGACCTCACATCGACCTCCCAGTAATGACGACCCGAGGAGAAACAATCAGAGGAAAGAACTTGTGCACAACGATCAAACCGATCAGGATGTTCTGGGTACTGATTGTGGGTCTCGGTTCGAGTCGCTGTCCTGAGATCCTGGGAGATCTTGATCCGTCGATGTGCAGAGTTTGGGTCCAGACTCGGGGTCCGTCCATCTGCGGACACGACGACGCGGGGTCACAGACTTTGTTGGAGAGGGTGGTGGGGTATTTTGGAGGAGGAATGGGAGGGCGGATATTTTTGAGTAGGAGGGAGGGGGGGTATTTTGGAGTAAGAGGGAGGAGGGTATTTTGGAGTAGGAGGGGAGGAG
Organism: Myxine glutinosa; assembly: GCF_964187855.1. Taxonomy (NCBI): domain Eukaryota; kingdom Metazoa; phylum Chordata; class Myxini; order Myxiniformes; family Myxinidae; genus Myxine; species Myxine glutinosa. Next base: position 369,800,164 of record NC_136261.1, on the reverse strand, counting down.
GGTATTTTGGAGTTGGAGGAGAGGGGAGGTATTTTGGAGAAGGAGGGGAGGGGTGGGGGGTATTTTGGAGTAGGACGGGAGGGGGGGGTATTTTGGAGTAGGGGAGGGGCAGTATTTTGGAGTAGGAGGAGAGGGGGGGGTATTTTGGAGTAGGAGGGAGGAGAGGTATTTTGGAGTAAGAGGGGAGGAGGGGTATTTTGGAGTAGGAGGGAGGAGGGGTATTTTGGAGTAGGAGGGAGGAGGGGTATTTTGGAGTCTGAGGGAGGGGGGGTATTTTGGAGTCGGAGGGAGGGAGGGTATTTTGGAGTCGGAGGGAGGAGGGTATTTTTGGAGTAGGAGGGGTGGGGGGTATTTTGGAGTCGGAAGGGAGGGGGGTATTTTGGAGTCGGAGGGAGAGGGGGAATTATGGAGTAGGAGGGGAAGGGGGGTATTTATAAACTCTCACTCAGGTATTTCCAGAAAGACAGAGGGAGGTGGTCAAACAATGGGGGACAGAGGAGGATGCATGGGGTGGAGAAGGTGGATCCAGAAGGGACCTCGAAGGAAGGAGCGCTGGAAATTTGGAAGGAGAGATCTGGGTGGTGGTGGGGTCAGACAAGTTCATGATTTTAGATTGGGGATAATCAGCTGATGGTGAAGACCTGTCGGGAGGAATGACATTGAAGAGGAAGTGGAGGTTGGTTCCACAAGAGAGAAAAGGAGCAACGAATGAGGAGGTGAGCAGTGATCCTGGATTTTGGTAGTTTCACCAGAAGTGAGTTGATGGTGGACCATGTGAGCCCTGCAGAAACATGGGGAAGGGAAATGGGGGTGGGGGGGGGGGGGGGGGGGGGACAAAGCTGGGAAAGAGCAGAGTGTGCAAGACCAGAAAGGAGTTTCACTCTGTGTCTCTCTCACTCTGTGTCTCTCTCACTCTGTGTCTCTCTCACTCTGTGTCTCTCTCACTCTGTGTCTCTCTCACTCTGTGTCTCTCTCACTCTGTGTCTCTCTCACTCTGTGTCTCTCTCACTCTGTGTCTCTCTCACTCTGTGTCTCTCTCACTCTGTGTCTCTCTCACTCTGTGTCTCTCTCACTCTGTGTCTCTCTCACTCTGTGTCTCTCTCACTCTGTGTCTCTCTCACTCTGTGTCTCTCTCACTCTGTGTCTCTCTCACTCTGTGTCTCTCTCACTCTGTGTCTCTCTCACTCTGTGTCTCTCTCACTCTGTGTCTCTCTCACTCTGTGTCTCTCTCACTCTGTGTCTCTCTCACTCTGTGTCTCTCTCACTCTGTGTCTCTCTCACTCTGTGTCTCTCTCACTCTGTGTCTCTCTCACTCTGTGTCTCTCTCACTCTGTGTCTCTCTCACTCTGTGTCTCTCTCACTCTGTGTCTCTCTCACTCTGTGTCTCTCTCACTCTGTGTCTCTCTCACTCTGTGTCTCTCTCACTCTGTGTCTCTCTCACTCTGTGTCTCTCTCACTCTGTGTCTCTCTCACTCTGTGTCTCTCTCTCTCTGTGTCTCTCTCACTCTGTGTCTCTCTCACTCTGTGTCTCTCTCACTCTGTGTCTCTCTCACTCTGTGTCTCTCTCACTCTGTGTCTCTCTCACTCTGTGTCTCTCTCACTCTGTGTCTCTCTCTCTCACTCTCTCTCTGTGTGTCTGTGTCTCTCTCTCTCTCTCTCTCTCTCTCTCTCTCTCTCTCTCTGTGTGTCTCTCTCTCTCTGTGTCTCTGTGTCTCTCTCTCTCTGTGTCT